>NC_040040.1:24444629-24601487 GCF_003713205.1 Coffea eugenioides | reverse complement strand
GCTAAGTTGAGTCTTGAAAACACGAATAATGTAGTGTTATTTGAAATGGACGGATGACTTTAGGAAATTTCGGCCCGTAGAGTACAAATGCAAAATTGTTGGTAATGGATTGGTGTACGAATACCAAGACAGGAAATTGTGGAAGCCATCCAACTAGACACGTCATCAATGCTATACTCTTGCCGTTTGGATTGCTATTTTTAGAGTTTTTTTTTTTAGAAAAATTACTGTAGCGATTTAGTGTATGTGAAAAAAAGGTTAATAGAAAATGTGATCACTAAAAATGTAAAAAATTTTCTGAGAAAAACTTCAATCCAAAGTCTCATTTTCTGTATAAATAGCAATAACCCCAAGAGTTTTCCACTATCAAAGTCACATTTTGAGGCTATTCAAAGGGAGGATGGGTTCATATGTTGCTCTCGTCGCATTCTTTACAATTGCCCTGGCAAGATTTCTCAAACATCAATCCTCTACTTGAAGTAGTAGTTCATAAGCAATGATTCTTTGACTGTTAGAACTTAGGCCCACTTAAATCACGTTAATTATTCGGCATTGTTATGATCCTCTCAGTTAAAACTATCTACCTGAGAAAATGCCTTCTTCTTCCTTTTCACACATTTATCCTCAACTCTAACTATCCTGCCCGAGGTATCGGAAACTCTTCAGATTAAGGAGAGCAAAACTGACGTGTGGCTCTGTAGTTGTATGTTCATAAAGCTTTCCTTTTCAAAACATTCCGATGTGGGCTATAAGAAACTTAAATGTCCTGTAACTTGACTTTTGAAACTGTTTACTTTCGTTGGTTAGAGGAATTCATCTCCAATGTCTCCACTATAGAGGTAGAGAGATAGGTTGAGAAGGTGTTGGTATAGTAGGTAAGGTTGACGAGCAAGAAATTAATGGTCCTAGATTTACGTAAAAATTTTTTAAGTAGGTTCACCTGTGTAGAATGACACTTTAAGATAAGCAAGACCAACAAGGCTATAATTTGGTGTGCAACATACTTCCGCTGATTTGTTTATGTACCTATACACAATGATGCTTGTTTCTTCAATTGTGTCCTTTGCCTGAATGTGCCGGTTGCATGCTTCATGGAAGCAAGAAAGGATCCCAGGGACATTCTGAACCCGCTGTCAACCCTGAGAACTTTACTGAACAAAATTAGCACCTTCACTCTAATACATTGAAAGACTTCAAGTCAAAGTCTGGTTCCACGTTCCTTTACCACGCAGATGATGCCAATTCAAAGGAGGATAGACCGCACATGAGAAGAAATCGCTTATGAAGGACTTCAAGTCCAAACATGAATCCGTACTCATTAACAATGGCGATGACACAAATGAGAAGAAGGAAAAACTTCAAATGAAGGATTTTGAGTCAAAGCCTGAATCCACGTTCCTTTACTATGGTAATGAGGCTAACTTCAAGGGGCAGAAACCACATATGGAAGCTTTCGAGTGAAAGCCTGATTCCATACTCGACGTGAAGATTTAGTGATTTTTTTTTTTACCTTCCCGATAATTAGTATTGTCTTGGTCAGTTGGGCTTTTTGCCACTATATTTTGCTATCAGTGTCTACTTGAAAACAAAAATACCCTTCGACTTCTTGAACTTTCGATGTATTCGGTACATGGGAGAGCCTTGGTCAGCTGGCCATTTTGCCACTATATTCTATTATCAATATCTACTTGAAAACAAAAATACCCTTAAGCTTTCTATGTACTCAGTTTATAAGTGCCCATTTTGCATATATTATACGTGGTATTGATTATTCCAAGTATTGAATAATCAATACTTTCTTTTCTAATTTACATTTTTAATAAAATTTAGAGGTGACATCCCTCCCCCATGTATGGGGTTTGCCATTATTCAAAAAAAAAAAAAGAGACTATTCCAAGTATTGAAAAAGAAAGACATCTTTCACTTAGATATCAAATTATTAGAATTAAACTTTTTATTGGATGTCTCTTTTGGAAACTGCAGTGTACCATCCGTGGCCGTGGGTACGCCTCTTTTCATTTATCTTGGCATCTTAATTTTTCTACATTTTTATTTGGTTTTCTCATCTCCAGCCGTTGGAGACTAAATTTTGACTTTTCTCAAAGTTATACTTGCTTCAGGCACTAAGAGACTTGTCAAGAATGAGACATGCAAATTTAAGCATTTAATTAAGAGAGTTCAACTTAGACTAATTTGCTTTTCTTAAAAGAAAAGTAAAAAAACTTGGATTAATATGCAACTAAAAGTTCCACCTCAGCTTTGACAACTCGACTGGAACTTTTTCTTTTTATTTCAATATTAGGTGGACCAAGTCTGCTAGTTCTCAGTATAACATGTATCACAAGTTGAGTCAAAGCGCTCACTTGTGGTCCCAGCCCCCCCCCCAAAAAAAAGAAGAAATAGTAAATTTTTATGCTTTTGACTGCAACCAAGTATTCGCCGGAAGGTCTAATGACAGGTATACAGCGAATGGGTTTAATCAAGCATTTTTGAACATACTAGAGACTAGACCAACTATTAGTTTTTCTCTTTTTTTTTTCATTTTAAACTTTTTGAACAATGACCAGTTTTTTATTTATTTTTAGTTCTTTCTTTTGTCCTTAAAGTGGATGGAAAATAGGGCTCCTCTTACTCTCCTATTACCTGAGAACTTAAAAACTACTTACAAATTTATGGGTGAAATGACATCAGTTTTGATATTCGAAACTCCAATGTCAAATATCAAGATCTTGTGCAACGCATTTGCACAATATAGTAGATCTTCCAAAGAAAAAAAAAAGGAAAATTCTAATGGTAAATCTCAAAATCAGAAAGATTCTCACGTTTTGAGGAACAATACAAGTACAAATTAGCTTTTGAGAAAGAAAAACAAGGAACTATCGACTGTGGAGTGATATTTATGCATGGACATTAAACATCACTGGAACTGAACTACTGAGGCTTCTGGCACGTAAGAATGCAATACTTAAGCAGACCATTTTTGAATGTGTCGAACACTGACGGCATCATCAGAAACTTGATGCTCATTTGCCTCCATCCTATTAATTGAAATTGAGAAAAGATGGAGAAATGGTTAAGAATTATAGCAAAGAATTACAAGGTAGATAATGGTAATGAATTGGCTATATATGCCAGTGAAATACACAATGCTTACCAACATGTCTAACATACGACATGATTCCCTTCCATGACAACGTTATCTTCCTCATTTCTGCATAATGTGGAGCAACGTGTGGAGACCAGTCTGCATACTTGATCTCCTAATTAACAACAGGAGGCTTAGATAATCGGGAAAAGGAAAACTTTGTGATGAAGAAAAATAATGATTCTGGTCGAATAAATGAGCCGCAAAAAGTAAACGCAATTGAATACCTGAAAAGAGCATGACTTGAATAAATTCATATAATCAGCAGCAGAAATCCACTTAGCACGACTTCCGCTCACCACTTGGGTCAGTAACTTTTTCTCATCCGGATGCAAATCTTGTTCAAGGGGCGAAAGATCCCTATGACACCAAGTAACTAAAATGATAGTAGCACCAGGGGCAGCCACCCGATTCAACTCATGAACAAACTTCATCAAGAAGAAAATAGCATCAGCAGAATTTTACATTATTGACATTTATGTGATACCTACGTTCAACAAGTAGGGTAGATAATCATTTTTAAAGAATGATAAAAACAAAAAATAAAATAAAGAGAAATAGTAATTGTAAAGGAAGCTGCGACAAGAAATATAACCTTTGTTTTGTCGCTTATGTGATCTGCACATTCAATGCACCAAATTAAATCGAATGAACCATCTTCAAATGGCTGATTCAATGCATCTTCCACTTCAAAGGAAACCTGCTATGTACGTTTTAGCAGCTGTTAGGAAAAGAAAGCAGCACTACTATATATCTGCATAATGATTTTGCATCTTTTTCTTTCTTACTTCTCTTTCTAGCATTGTGGTGGCTTTTACTTGGAATTTGGAGTAAAGTTCCGAGTCATTCTACAAAGTTTATTTGAAATGTGACTTGATCTGAATTTAAAACTTGGCATAATCAATAATATATTGTTAATCTTCTCTATACTGACATGCATAATAATTAATCTTAATTTGAATTTCATCTAAATCTAATAGTGTATAAATTATTAGTTATTGCATAGAAGATTAATTCTACATACATACATCTATATACATACACACATATATGTATATATATATATATATATATATATATGCATGTATATGTGCATGTGTGTGCATGTTGTGTGTGTGTATGTATGTATATGTATATGTACATGTATATATATATGTATGTATGTATATATACACATACACATACACACACGCACATATATATGTATGTATATGTATATGTACACACATACGTATGTATCCAAATTCAAGAGTTAACATCATTACCTAAGCTTATTGATAATACATATTTGAATTCAATTCTATTATGAGATAATTTTATCCCCTAAAATTCAGGATTCAAAAATTTTGCATTTTTAGTGTATAAAAAGTAAAGGTGAGGATGGATAATCAAAACAAAACTATCACAAATTAGGATTCTTGAAACTTTTGAGTATCTGGTTTGCTTTCATGAACACAATTTATTACTTTTTCAAAACCATAGTAGTAGTATGCACTCTGTCATCATTCCTTAAGAAATGGAGGAATGAAAATTTTTACTTATTGTGCACTTGCATAAAAAGAGTGAGCAGCAAGGGTGATTTAACAATTGATAACTTCTTGCAAATCGTTCAAAATTGTAAGACGGAGAGTTCATACAAACCTGGCTTTCTAATCCTTGGGCAGCAGTTAGAACACGAGCTCTTTCAGCCTCAACAGGGCTAAGGGTGATGCCTTTACATTGAGAACCATATTTACTTGCTAGGTACCTGGTGCTGCCACCAATACCGCATCCAACATCAAGTATGTTTCTTGGTTTCTTCGATGGATCCTCTGCATATTATTTCATGATAAATAATGCCCGTTGGTTGACTACTAAACAAAAAAATGAAACAAAAAACGACCAAGTTGGAGAGGAGAAAAAACTAGAAATTATGAGGAGGATGTTTCACTAGGAAAGAAAATAGACACATTGAAAAGCAATCAAACCATTTCTTTTTTCAATGTGTGCATGACCTAAACCCAGAGTATCAATTACAGAAATTGCATATGATTGCCCCAAAAAACAAATTCTATGCTTAATTTATATTCACATTGCATCAGGCTTGTCCAAATTATAGAACTAATCCTGTACTTTGACCAATTTGTAATCTAACCTTTTGAATAGCCAAATACCTAAATCCATTGCAAATGTAGTCAAAGAAAAACTAAAACCACTAAAATGAGGAAAGACCAACAGAAAAAAGAAAAACAAAATGTTGCTTCTGTTTTTATCCTTCCCCAATTGATTATCCCCATTTACATGTGCATGTACTATTGGGTGTAGAATTTGGTACTTCAATTCAAACTAAGGGACTTAAAATTCCTCTTTAGATTGTACGTCGGAAGTTTAAACCCTACATCTAGAACTTATAGTTAAAAAAAATTCAAAAAGTGTGTCAGAGCACCTCTTTGGTTTAGATGAACTTGCTTGCTCTCTAGCCCTTTATACAACGCAGTTGGATTTCTCCCCTATAGGGTAAGATAGTATAGATATTACTGATTGATAAAAAAAAGTTGAAATGGTGTTGTTTGGTCATGAACTAAAAGTTTTATTTTCTTTCTTATGTGTGAAGAAGTATTTGACTTGAAAGGAAATAATAGAATTAAAGTGAGGGCTGCGTTTAATTGCCAATATTGTATTTAAAGTGAGGGCCAGGTATTTGACAAATGTTTTGCTACTGGGGGATTCGACTGTAATCTGATCAAATCACAAGGCATACTTTTTAATTAGGTCAAATCTCAGGAAATATGATTGAAATTGACCCAATTTTGAGTGATACCAATAAAATTATGTGTTGATTTTTCGAAGGTAAGCAATATTTTGTGTTGTTAAGAACAAGATGCATGACTAGCGCAATTGGCCGAGAAATGCTATTCCATCTTAGATAATTCTTTAATATTAGGTGGCTGTTTAAGATTAGAATAAATTTTATATACATTGTAAGTATATATACTGTCAAATTCAAATTTTGCACATGTATTATATATTTAATGGTAATAGTATATACACTGACAGTATTTATAAAATTAATCCTTAAGATTACGACGAAGTATTTCATGTAGTAGAGATTCTGACAAGAGCACTTATTTAGTGTTCAATTTTATCATTTGGGTGCAAGGTTACATAAGTGCCTTTTCTATTAGAAATGTTTTATCAATTTATTTAGTTCAAAGTTCATGATAGGGAGGTTATGTATAACTTTTGAAATCATAGGGGGGTTATGTAAAAAAACGCTAAACTACAGGAGGGTAAAGTGGAATTTATCCTAAATAATTTTCAACTTTACATAAGGGTATTTTTGACATTTTAGGTGACTCCGTTGCGAATGATCATTCCCATCACTTTGACACTTTAATCCAAATCATGAGGGGGTTATGTATAGTTTTTGAAACCATAAGGGGGGTCATGTAAAAAATGCTAAATCCCGGGGGTAAAGTGGAATTTGCCCTTTATTAAACCATCTATACTAATTAGATTCACGTCCAAAACGGGTCGGAGACTATACAAATTGATAGCCGGGGTAGATAGATGACTCAACGAAGTCACAATCGAAATTAATGGGAATTAATCTGCACCCAAGTAAAAAGCTTAGCTCTGCAGCAAAATACAGTTTTGTTTCATAACTACAGCATTTGTACTTAGAGAAGAAAACTCGAGATAAACTGCCAATCCATAACTTAAGAGTGGTGCGTTGAATATACCTGATACAGAGGCAAAACGGAGGGCCGCCTCGATCATGCGAGTCTGAGCAGAATGGACATCAGAACCAGGGACAACGGAGCTAGAGTCATAGAAGCCAACATGAAAGTGATCGCCAACTAGATCCTCTACTATTTTAGATTGGACATCATATGCCATCGCAATTGCCTTGTTCATCTTCTCTGTCTCCACCTTTCCCTCTGTATCCATCTTCTCCCCCTCCATTATTGTTGGTTGTACCGCACAATCCTGTTAACCTTACTCAAGTTTTAGTGCCAAACTAATGAAGGACAGAAAGAAAGATGGTTTTTTTTTTTTCAGGGTCACATAATATGCAGGTACTAATTCTTTCCTGCTAGACAGCAAGTGTTCCAGATCTAAGCAAAAGAGAAATCCCATATATTAGCATGCAAACAGCTGCTGGATTTTTCCAATAACGAAGAAAAACAAACGTCTGAAATTGATACCCTAAAATTTTTACAAAAAAAAAATCAATTAATGAAGTGGACCACAGAAATTGAGAGCCAGGTATATAATAATTACCTAGCTAGCAAAGAACAAAAGCTTCAACGTGTCCTGAGAAGCAAAGCAGCACGCTAGACAACTTGTGAGAAGAACGAGAGAGAGGGAGAGGGAACAATGTGGCACTGAGTGTATTGGCTTTCATTGACTATAAAGGTACTAGCATGACAAAATCTGCTTGTAAATGTGTTCCAATGTATGGGGATATTTATTTAAAACACCTTTGAGGTTTATAACAATTTCATGTTGCTCCATTCAAGTTTTTGAAAGGTTACAATGATCTCCTTTATTTGGACGTCTAGAGAATATGTGTCATTCATATTAAATAAAATTTAATGTCAAGGTACAAGAAGGAATTTACCAAAAGGAGCTCTGTGACCAAAAGGATGCATTTTTTTTTTTATATTTAAGGGACTATTTTAGCTAATTCTAATTGCGAGGGGCTAAAAAATTATCAAAAATGGAAGGAAACAATTTGACAAATTTTCCTTTATTGTAATATTATTTGCATGTGTAATATTAATGGGAAAAAATTTAAACAATCTAAAAAGTTGACCTTACAAAATTGTCCTGTTTTGGGTATGTGAAATGAACATAGAACTCATTCCTTAGCATTAACAGAAATATTTGACGGAATGACTGCTAGTATACTGATTTAAGAATTTAGTGATTATATTTGAATGGTCAAAAGAGTACGAGGGGAATAGTTTAGTGGTTGTTGGACTTTTTAGATTTGTATTGAGAAATTTAGTGGATATGATTACCCTTAAATTTTGACACTTGATTTGTGTTTGGTTTATTTGTAAACTAAGAGCAAAATGCCATGAAATAACCAAGGGTATGTTGATTAATTAGTTGAGTGGTTAAATTGAGACGAGAAATAGTTTGGTAGCTACAAGTAGATGCCAGAAATAGTTTAGTGGTCGCCATTTTTTTTTTTTTTGCCCAATAATAAAAGAGCAAAATTTGTTATGCAACGTGCATGGTGGTTCACACATGCAAGTCCTCCGTTAGCTCCCTTGATTTTCCTTGCAGATCCCAGAAAAAATATTCCTTATGGAAACGAGCTAAACAGTGTAAATTGAGTAAAACTATAACAATAAAGGATCAAAATAGTAATACTTCCAAATGGATAATGTCCAAACTCCTAGAAAAAGTGGTCAATCTTTATTATACGGAAGTTTGTCAAAATAGTCCCTCATATTTTTAATAAACACAGTTTCAGTCACTCACATTCAAAATCAATCAAAATAGTCTCTTAGATATTAAATAAAAATGCGCCCATTTGGTCTCAGAACTCACTTTTGATTAGTTTTCATGTCAAAAAGCGCACTGTGTCTTAGGTTCCCACAATTTCAATGGCAAAATGGGAACATTCATTTCACTTGAAAAAAAGAAAAAAAAAACTGATGACAATCGCATGATCACTTCTCTAGGAATCCTAATTCTTATCCACCAAACCCATAGTCGAACAAGAAAGCATAAAGGTCACTTGCAGGTTACTCTTTCATGTTTGATTATGAGGTTGGTGGATAAAAATTAGGATTCTCTATTCAAGAGGTGGTCATATGATTGTCTTGTGCTTTGTTTTTTTTTTTTTTTTGGAAGAAAATAAATTGTGTTCCCATTTTTCCATCAAAATTGTGGGCACCTAAGAGGCGTGCACTTTTTGGCCAAAAAACTAATAAAAAATCAGCTCTGTGACCAAAAGGATGTATTTTTTTATATATATTTAAGGGACTATTTTAGCTAATTCTAATTGTGAGGAACTAAAAAAGTTATTGAAAATGGAAGGGATCAATTTGACAATTTTTCCTTTATTATAATAGTATCTGCATGTGTAATATTAATGGGATCAGGGGCTTTATAAGTTTTATTTTCCACAAGTTTGCTCTTCGATGTAACTGGGTTGGAAAATGGTATAACAAAAGTTTAAATATATTGTAATTGATTTGAAATATAGTGCAATAAAATGTGAAATTACTAACTTATCCCGAAATCGAGTAAAGTACAACCCCAAATCTATGTTTTCAGAACCGGACCGGATAGCGACTCGGCCGATGTCAGGGGTCAGGGGTCAATGGGTTCGACCGGGGGTCGATAGGGGTCGAACCGGATAACGTCATAAATAAAAATTATTTAAAAATTAAAATATTATATATATAATATCTAATAATATATTGATATTAATAAAGGTATATTCATATATATTTGATGTTTCAAATATATTTAACAAGAAAATACAAAGAAATTAGAACAATCAAGTAGCAATTTATATTATTTAATAAATATTAACAAGTTTAGAATTAAAATTATGAATTTAATTGAAAAATAACATCAAATTTTAGGACAATATTTATAAAGTATCAAATATTTGAGGTATATCAATAAGTTTTAACAATTTAGGGGGTCAAAACATAATATTAAAAAGTTTAAAATTTTTTTAAAAAATTTACCGTTGAACCGGAAAAACCGATTTTTACACGGTCAAACCCGATTTTTGACCGAATTTTAAATTTCCGATTTTTTAATATGACTCGGACCGGCTACCTGGCCGGTTCCCGGTTCGACCGGCCGGTCCGGTCCGAGTTTCAAAACAGAGCCCCGAATCCAAATCAGGGGCCTTTCTAGAACTAAACATGTAAATCCCATTTTTAAAAAATTATTAAATTGCAAAGATTGAAATGCACAAGAAAGACGTAATCTCAAAGAATCAAAATCCAATCTCACAGAGTAAGATTGGAATCCAAATCAAAGAGATCGACAACCAGAATCATGTGATCAAGAGTGCAGCTATTACTTAAGAAACACTTTATTCTTTATTACTTAGAAAACCACTCAAATCTTTATCCACACGTGAATCACCAGTTATACCTTTGATTATTTTCTGCAGGTATGAACTATGAGGTCAATTGGGTGTATCCACCATGTAAGAGGCAAATCAAAACTCAGAAGAAATGTAAGAATCTATATCCAGAAACCATTATTGCGCATGACAAATTGTTTTATACGGAAACAGTACCCACCACATGCGAGCCAAGTTAGAGCTCAGAAGAAATACGTGGTTGCTGCGGAGTCAATCTCAAGAAAACAACGTTGCACCTAAGACATTATTTTATTTTTAGCAGAAAACCTTAATTATAAAAGTAAGTAGACGGACAATCATAGAGGTCCAGTGTCGACGCATCCAACGCTAGCTCACCACATCTTTGGATTGCATTTTTTGCCAAAAACTTTTGTGAGAATTTTTTTATTATATATTCTAATTACATTTTTACTTTACATACATCACATTTTAAGAAATACATTATAATATACTTTTTATATAAAAACTCTCAAATTTTGTCCTCAATTATGATTTACTCTTAAGTCTGTCATTATTGGTACCCTTTTTCAGCACAATGGCATAAAAAAGACAGTTATTAATCTAAGAAACAATTATTAAATTGTAAAAATTGAAAGGCACAAGAAAGACATAATCTGAAATAGTCAAAACTATTGGAAAAATATTGGGGTCCAAATCGAAGAGATCGACAACTAGAATCATGTGATCAAGAGGTGCAACTACCACTTAAGAGCAATGAATTCTTTGTCAACTCATGAATCACCCAGTTGCATTATTGATTATCTGTCGGTACGAATTCGATGTATCCGTCACATAGGATGCAAATCAAAGCTCAGAAGAAATGTAAGAATAGACATCTAGAAACAATTATTATGCATAATAAATTGTCTTATACAGCAAGTTAAATTCTATCTAGTTCAAATCAGTTTGTATAATTTTTAATACATTCGGTGTAAATTTGTATGGTTTTGATATAAGCATCAAAATAATTATAAAAAATGTGCTCTTTTAGTCCCAAAACTCACTTTCAATCAATTTTTAAGCCTAAAAGTGCACCTTCTCTCTGGTTCCCACAATTTCAACGGCAAAATTGAAACACAATTTGTTTCTCTTAAACAAAAAATACATCACAATCACATAACCACACCTCTAGCAAAGGAACCTTAATTCATATCCACCAGATCCATAATCAAACAAGAAAGTGTAAAGGTCACCTGTAGTTTACTCTTTCTTCGATTATGAATTTGATGGATAATAATTACGATTCCCTATTCAGGAGGTGATCATATGATTGTCATGTGCTTTTTTTGGAAGAAAATAAATTGTTTTCCCATTTTGCTATTTAAATTGTGGGTACCTAAGAAAGGCACACACTTTTTGGCTAGAAGACCGATCAAAAAATGAGCTCGCGGACTAAAAGGATACTTTTCTTTTGTTATATTTGATGGACTATTTTGACTAATTCTAATTTTGATGGACTAAAAAAAGCTTTTTTTCCGAAACTTTAAGGGACCAATTTGGCAATTTTCCTTTTAAAATATAATCTACATGTGTAATATTAATAGGAGCAGGGGTTGATGGGGTCTCACAAGTTTTATTTCTCACAAGTTTGCCTTTTAATGTAACTGAGTTGGAAAATAGTGTGACAAAAGTTAAAATATGATTTGATTGAGTTGAAAAATGGTGTAATAAAATATGAAATTACTAAATACCCGAAATCGAGTAGAAATACAACTTGTCAGACCTCGAATCGAGATCAGGGGGGCCTCTTCAGAACTAAACATGTAAATCCAATCTAAGAAACAATTATTAAATTGCAAAGATTGAAATGCACAAGAAAGACATAATCTAAAAGAATCAAAATCCAATCTAAGAAACAATGATGTAATAAAATATGAAATTACTACATACCCGAAATCGAGTACAAATACAATTTGTCAGGCCTCGAATCGAGATCAGGGGGCCTCTCCAGAACTAAACTTGTAAATCCAATCTATGAAACAATTATTAAATTGCAAAGATTGAAATGCACAAGAAAGACATAATCTAAAAGAATCAAAATCCAATCTAAGAAACAATGATGTAACAAAATATGAAATTACTAAATATCTGTAATTGAGTAGAAATACAACTGGCCAGGTCTCGAATCCAGATCAAGGGGCCTCTCCAGAACTAAAGATGTAAATCCAATCTAAGAAACAATTATTAAATTGCAAAGATTGAAATGCACAAGAAAGACATAGTCTAACAGAATCAAAATCCAATCTAAGAAACAATTGTTAAATTACAAAGATTGAAATGCACAAGAAAGACATAATCTGAAAGAATAAAAAATATTTGAATAAGATTGGAATCCAAATCGAAGAGATCGATAATCACCAAAATCATGTGATCAAGAGGTGCAGTCACTACATAAGAAAAACTCTATCCTTCATCAATTAGGTAACACTCAATTCTTTTATCCACTCGTTAACAACCAAACGATTATATTTTTTCTATAAAACTTCCCAATAATTACAATCTAAACCCGCTCATAGTCTCACAAAATATGTAGTTAAAAACTCAATTTTCTTTATTCAAACCCAATTTTTGAGCAGGTCTGATCAATGTCTGTTCAACTCAATTGATTAACTCAGACCGAATACCCACCAAATCCTCGGTTCAATGTTTAGAATCGGTCGGTCCGTATACTTTAAAAACACTCTATTATATGGTGATAGATAATTGGCAGGCATGGTGGATAGGAAAACTCGTGAAACCAATGCGTTGGGATTTTCAGCTGCATATCTTCATGGGACAAGATTCAGAGAGCCATCGTATTTCACAGCTGCCATACATTTCTGGACCAGTCTTTCATGGGAACAGTAAGGACAGTCCCATATATAGAATAAAAGATCCAATAATGAAGGATGGCTTGACAAATATGACAGCGCTGTAACTTGGTTAATCAATGGGATGGCACTATGGCAGGTGGACCCTAATGTCAGAGCCTTACCTGGTATTCGAAAATGATGGATTTGGGGCAGGGACCGGTCATCAGTATGACCGTCCCTGCACGGTTAAGGGCCAGATTGGCGCCTCAAAATTTTGTGCGGCTGAGATTACACCATGTAACTCGATTTTCGCGTCAAGTGTGGGACCCACCACTATCTTGTTGTGAAAATACATCCTGTGAAAAAAAAGTTACACGATGTACAAAGAAAGTTACGCGCAGTTGATAATGACTAAAATTGGGCAGGGACGGTTGCAGGTGCAACCGTCCGTGCCCCGAGTCCGAAAATGATAGACACTGGCGACCGCCTGGACGAAAGGAACAGCTGAACAAGTGGTGGTGGAATGTCCAATGAGCAGACAGTGGTCTGTGGAGGTATCAAAATAGGTTATTTAAACGAATTTAAATGGTTATAATTTAATTTTTTATTTTTTTACATATTGTCTGATAAAAAATAATAATATTTTATTATTATTAGATTGATAATAAATTCAAATTTATTTGTTTAATACTTGAGTTTAAATATATAATTATTTTAAATGGGTATAAATAAGTGATTCGAGTTAATCCACTGCCTACTAATTAAATGAGTTTAATTTGATGCCCATTTAGACCTATTTAAAATTAGTGGGTGGGTTTGAACGAGTTATTGAAGCGTGAGTTTGGGTGAATCAACATAATTAAGTTTGTGATTGACACTCTAAATTAGAGGTGGCAAAATGGGCAGGATGGGCGAAATTTGCTTGGGTTCGAAATGGAACCGAATCATATGGGTATGGACCTAACCTTGCCCATATGTGTTTTGGAACTAACTTGGGCGGGATCACATTGAGATAGGTTTAGATTGATCCCGCCCAATACCCAAATCTATTTTCTATATTTTTTTCCCTTTAATTCTTTTTTATTTTTTATATAACTTTAATATTTTTATTTATTAAATTTCTTTTGATCTTATTGTGAATTTATATTTTCCTGAATTCATTTACACTCTAAAACGATCAACAGTTACTTTTAAAAGACATAACATTTTGGTAAGAATGAACATATCTTCTCCCTGGATTAAACCAAAAATTGGATTAACAAATAAAGAAAAAGATAGATATACAGCCATATTCCAACCTTACCCATAATGTTGTCTGACACAAGGACTAGAAACAAGATTTTTTAACACCAAATTCATTCTTACTGACATTCTTAAAATTTCCAAATTTTGATACAAAAGAAATTCACATTAAATGCTGAATAAAGCTAGCACAGAAACGAAGAAACTGATTAAAAATTGATAACAGGGTTGCATATAGAAATCTATATAGATAGCTCAACAATTAGCATAAAATCAACATAAAGGATGCTAACAGTTGTTAGTAAAGCATTAATTCTTGTAGACACCAAAATTTTACCAATTCATTTTATTTTTATTGTTATCTTTATTTTTTTAAAGTTGTTTAAATGAAATCATTTTTACTTAACTGGTTTTCTTTTGTAGGAAAGTGAAGAAAGGAAAAGAAAGAAAATGGAAGTGAAAAAAAATCAGATTTTTGCCAAAAAAAAAAAATCAAAGATGAATTTTTGGATAAATGAAATTTTTTGGGAAGATATTTAAGCCCAATGGGTACCCAAGTATTTCCCAACATTTTCCATCAAATAATGGTATAATTGGGATGCATCCCATTTTAAACCCAATATCAAATTACAATACCCATCCCGCCCAAAGTTCTTTTGGACATGGGTAGCTCATTGGGACTTGGGACAAATTCCTACCTCTAACTCTAATTATAGGATACCCCTCCAAAAGTATTTGAATAAGATCGGAATCCAAATCAAAGAGATGGACAGCCACAATTATGCGATCAAGAAGTCAAGCTACTACATAAGAAAAACTCTGTCCTTTATCAATTAGGAAACACTCAATTCTTTTATCCACTCATGAATCACCAGTTATATCTTTGATTAATTTTTTTTTTGTAGATACGATTTATATTTTTCTGTAAAACTTCCCAAAAATTACAATCTAAACCGGCTCATAGTCTCACAAAACATGTACTTGAAAATCAACTCGTGAATCACCCAGTTATATCTTTGATTATCTGTGGGTACGAAATATGAAGTCAATTAAATGTGCATAAGGATTCATTATAACCGGTGATTCTAAGGATTCATTACTCACATAACTACACACGTGAAAGGACATGATACTAATGATTCATTACTCACATACTAAGGATTCATACTCACTTTAACCTCTTGACTCCTGACCCTAAATTCTATTGAGTCGATGTGTCAGCTTGAATTTCAAAACTCTGCTATGTATTAGTCCAAAAATTGTCTACATATCAATCAATGTATGCACGGATGTTTGCCATTTTACCATAGTGAGAATAAAATGTTTACTTTTAAGAGGATACATTATTGGTGGAATCAATATATATTTAACTCAAAATAAGAGCTATGCCGATCACAAAATTAATTTTTACTTCTTTTGTCCTACTAAAAGTGTCATTCATTTTTGTATCCTCCACAATGTTCGTCATTTCAAAAAGGTTCACATGCTTGTTATTTTTAGTATTTGTCTATTCTTAATCATTGTCTTTTTGTGGAGGAACATGTAGTAACCCATTCAGATGTTGAATTGCAAGATAAGTTGAGAAGACAAGAATTAATATACTATTTTTAACAAGCGAGATTTTCATTAGAAAATTTTTTTTTGTGACTGATAGATTATAATGAAGAATTATCAATTGTTTCAACATCCTCCCAGGACTTGCTTAAAGTGACTAATTAGGAAGAGACAAGCACTTGTTCACCAATTAAAAATAGTATTCTAATCCAGGCTCCTGAAAATTGGTCTTCTAAGTAAATTGTTTGAATTGATGCTCTCCTAACAAACCTCCGCTCCAAGAAAAAAAAAATTCTACATTAGGGGATACATTAGCAGAAAATAGGGGAAAAAAAATTGTAGGCTGCAATCTAGTAACATACGTGTTCGAGATGCTCTAAGAAATTGAAGTATATAAAACTTTGATTGTCAAAAGTAGCGCTACTACTCCACGGAGTTTTATTCGAATACAGATAATCAAACATGAGGCACACGAATTTATTGATTTCTAGTATTACACATTCAGACAAGGCGACTTAAGCTAAACAACTAAAATGCTGAAAGCACTTGAGCTCTTGGATATTACTAGATTGAAGAAGTAGATGGAACCAATACAAAGTCCTCTGCCGGGAAGAAATGGCAAACAGGGGCAGTGCCCGGTTCGATACCAAGCACTCGGAAGGAAACGTGATCATGGCTCCATTGGGAGGTATCCATGTGACATCTTGCAGTAGCTTCAACCCTATCACCATTCTCTCCAGATAGAACAGTCCTGTATAAATGATTATCACCCGGCTGATAGTGGCAACCGAAAACTATGAAAGGATATGGCATGCTGTGACAGCCAACCATCTTTAGAGTTGAAATTCGTTTAGGAGCTTCTGTGATTGTATAGTTCTGTAATCTAGCAGCATTAGATTTTACGAGGCAATGCGTTGATAAAACTTCAATATCGGTATTCAATCCCAAGATCTTTCGTGCAAAATCTACCAATGACTCGTAGGATGTGGCACAAGCCTTGGATTCTCCCTTCATAGGCTTAGTCTCGCAAGCTCGGAGTGTATGTTCCATCACTTGGGCTTTGCGAGATCCTTGAGGGAATGAAAAGTGTTGAAGAATCTGTGGGAGTTTTGCCAATGAAAAGGGGATAGCATCGGCTTGTTCTCTAGGCCAGAGATAAGGAGAGGACAAAGGACTAGGATCTCCGTCAGGGAAAAGGATACTCAATGTTTTGCCTAACTTGAGATCATCTAAAACGAAAAACACGGTTGCTCTTGGATCCATCTGATGCATCATGTGGGATGAGGAAAGAGAAGGATCGTGCATTGACTTCTTTTCATGGACGTGAGCAACATGATGTGTCTTATCATTTCGATGAGGATTATTAGCATCCATGCCCTGGAGCCTGATTGCATTAGTACCACTATCCTTGGCCTTGGGTATGATATCACAGGCTCCCTGTACAGGTTGTATAGTGTTGTAAGACAGCGAGAATTAAGTCCACAGCATATAAATCACAAAAAACAATTTATTGTCAAAGTAACTTACCAGGACAATCAACAGATGAAGGAGGAGAACACAAGAAACAAGTGCTTTGGAATCCATCAGTTGGTAGGTATTATTTCCCTTGCAAGTCCTCTTTTGAAGGTTTTCACAAGACAAGAAGCAAATAATACATATATATGGATACAATGAAGCGTGCTCGAGGAACTGATTCTTCTTTAACATATTATAATTACAATTTTACCCCTTGAAAATTACATCTTTGTTTTCTAATGTAATGTCTCATCTTGGCCTATGTTTTTAAAATGAGTTTTTTTGGAAAACTAGTTTTTATATTAGGAATCTATAGTAACAAGCTCCAAAAATAGTCTCAAAATCACTACAAATACACACGATCTCAAATACACCTAACAAAAAATATATATATATAAAAGAAGAAACTACCAGCCATTTCTTCTTCCATTCACTGCCTATCACCATCCGCTGCCACCAGCACTTCCCTTTCTTCACTGCCACCACCATTCCTCCCCCTTCCCTCCTGACTCCCCTTCTCCCTCCCTCCTTTCCTCCCCTTCCCTCCCTCCACAAGAAAGCAAGTGGTACACCTATGAGTCATTGCATCAATTCCACGGCCTCCGCATGGATCCGCATTCAATATGGATCAATCTTTTTTTTTTTTTAATTTTTATAGATAATATGGTGGATCAATCTGGAATTTATTCTTTTTGAGTAAAATGCACAAAACTTTCCTATGATTTGCACGTTATTGAACCCCCTTCTCATTCAAAAATATCCAAAAGACTTTATTGGTTTAAACTGATAGGTAAGGTGGATGAAAACCGTCTATATTGATATAAAGAAAAGTTTGAAATTCCCATACTACCTTTACTTTTAGGTAATAAAGGTTAATTAAGGGGCTTAATTATAAAACCATCTCTATTAGGGTTCTTTACCACCACTTCTTCTGTTAATGTGATTGAATAAAATCGGGCTATGCATTTATACCAAAATAATGACTTGTAAATTTTCAAAATAGTGACACTTTTTATTCATCATTAATTACAATGTGAATATCTCTATGAACTAAGTTGAGTCTTGAAAACACTGGCAATGTACTGTTATTTGAAATCGACGGATGATTTTAGGAAAATGCAAAATTTTTGGTAATTTGTGGATTGGTGTACGAAGGCAGCAACTTCTCAAATCGAACCAACCAGCCACGTGATCCATGCCATAGTCTTGCCAGCTTCACTTGGCTATCCTCTTGTATAAATAGCCGTAGCCCCAAGAGTTCTTACACCGTCAAAGTTTCATTTTGAGCTGTTCAAACTTCAAAGACAGGATGCGTTCATCTGTTGCTCTCGTTGCGTTCTTTTCAATTGCCCTGGTAAGATTTCTCAAACATCAGTACTCTATTTGAGTTCATAAGAGATAATTCTTTGATTGTTAGACACACTTAAATCCGTTAATTGCTCAGCATTATTATGATCCTCTCAATTAAAGCTATGTACTTGGAAAAATTCCTCCTTCTTCGCTTTCACACACTATCCTCAACTCTAACCACCCCCACTCCCGGCGCCGGAGGGATTGGAAACTCTTCTGATTAAGGAGAGCAAAGCTGACTTGGTGGCTTTCTAGTTCTATGGTCATAAAGCTTCCCTTTCAAACATTCCAATGTGGGCTGTACGAAACTTAAATGTCACTGTAACTTGACTTTTGACACTTTACTTTTGTTAGTTAGAGGAATTCATCTCCAATATTTCCATTATACAGGTAGAGGTAGGCTGAGAAGGTCTTGGTATAATGGGTAAGGTTCAGAAGCAAGAAATTAAAGGTCCTAAATTTATGTAAAAATCTTTTAAGTTATTCAAGGTTCACCTGTATAGAATGACACTTGAGCAAGACCCACAAGGCTCATAATTTGGTGTGCAGCCTACCTTCCCCGCTATATTTACTTACCTAATATATATTGATGCTGGTTTCTTCAATTTTGTCATTTGCCCCGAATGTGCAGCTTGCATGCTTCACGGAGGCAAGAAAGGACCCCAGGGGCATTTTGCGACCTGCTGCCGGTCCTGGTGCTTTTACTGAACAAAATGAGCACCTTGGGTCTAATACATTGAAAGAATTTGAGTCAAAGCCTGGATCCATTCTCCACGCAGATGAGCCTAGATCCATTCTCCCTTACCATGGTCGTGATGCTAATTCAAAGGAGGAGAAACCGCAAATGAAAGATTTTGAGTCAAAGCCTGAATCCTTTTTAATCCTTTACCGTGGTGACAAAGCTAACTTGCAGGAGGGAAAACCGCATATGAAAGATTTCGAGTCAAAGCCTGAATCCCTTTTGTTCTTTTACGGTGGTGACAAAGCTAACTTGCAGGAGGGAAAACCGTATATGAAAGATTTCGAGTCAAAGCCTGAATCCCTTTTGTTCTTTTACGGTGGTGACAAAGCTAACTTGCAGGAGGGAAAACCGTATATGAAAGATTTCGAGTCAAAGCCTGAATCCTTTTTGATCCTTTACAATGGTGACAAAGCTAATTCGCAGGAGGGAAAGCTACATATCTAAGATTTCGAATCAAAGCTTGGATGAATGCTCCTTTACCATAAGGGAACCCGCGATGATGCTAAGCAAAATTAGGATAAATCAAACATGAAAGAATCAAAAGTGAAGTGAAGGTCTGTATCGCTGCTTTTGTAGCATAGTCTTGATGTTGCTTCCAAACAAGAGAAATTCAATTCGCTTGAGACTGGATTTCTGCTCTGTCAAGAATAAGTGTAGTTGGTCTTAATTTCTTAGTGTTGGAGTGAAAATGTCTCGCTTGTAATGCAATTCCTCTATTAAATAAATGCTGTGTTGATTTACTATGGTGAAACTTTTAGTTGTGTTTAGTGCATCTTTGTTTCTCTCTTTTTTTCCTGTTTCTTTTTTTTTTCCCCAAAAAATCTGGAATAGTCTTGGTCAGTTGGGCTTCGCCATTATATTTTGTGATCAGTATCCACTGGAAAACAAAAATACTTTTGACTTCTTAAGCTTTCGATCTATTCGGTATATGGGAGAGGCATAGCAGAAAATTACTCGATGAATTTCTCATATGCAGCATCTATGGGAAGGAAAAGCAGACAAGATCTGGAAGGGATATTCTGAAATTCCACTGCATCTTTTGAATAATGTTAAAGAACTGTGACTATAAAGGATATTGTTCTCGGTACTAGGTAGTAGGCCCATGGTTCAAACACTAGGGAGAGTCGGAGACTGACGACTCGACTGTTCCACCTAACATTGGAGATCAAAGAATCGCTGAGAACTCGGAGAAAAACTCGATCGACTCAGACCTAGTTGTCTCTAAGACGAAGTGAAACGGGCGATTCGACCAAGTCATCCCCAATTTTTTGCCAGCTTTTGTTTCTTTTTGCCCTTTCCTATTTTGCTGCTTTTTTGTAAGAATTTCAGTGTGTGTGTGTGTTGTGTGTTTGTGCATGGGGGAGAGAGGGAAAATTCCAGCCGGTCTAACGCTGGCCAGAGTTGATGATTTCCAGCTTCCGGCAACTTCGTTAGTGAAGAAGGAACCAGTGCTGCAGCGGGCAGGAGTTTCCCGTGGGGAAGATGACTCAGTTTTTGAAATTCCAGCAATAGCCCCCTTAGTTTCTTTTACTTTTAATTTCTGCCCCCGATTTTTTGTACTTTCTAATTCGACCCCAAGACTTTACCTTAATGTTTTCAATTAGGTCCTTAGCAGTTAACTAGTTGGCTGTTAGTTTAATTAGTTTGTCATTTGTCAAGTTAAGCTGTATTTAATTTTATTTTTCCTTTTTGGAAATGATGTCACCCGTATAGGGCATAGGTGCATTTAATTATTGTATTTTTATTTTTATATTTTCTTTCATTTTTTTTCTCTTAATTACTTTTGATTGTTATCGAATGTGATATAATGGGACGCCAAAGCATTGGTTGGTGGCTTTTCCAGTAGAAGCTTTGGAACTAATTATCTCATTCTTATTGGTTTTTTCTATTTATCATGCTATGTTTAGATGTTTTATTCTACTTTAATTAATTAAAATGCACGTTATGTGTTTAGCTTAAATTAATTTTTTTGCCTTAAAATTAGAAGAATAAAGTTAAACTTGCAATCGGTTTTTATCGGGTGTAGAGGAGTATTTGAGGATACAATCTTGACCTTACCCTCACAAATGTAGCTCATGAACTCATTTTTTTAACTTGTTTTTTTGTTATTTTTGTTTAGCATAGTTTTTTTTTTCCTATTTTTAATATTTTTTTCACAATTTTTAGAATACTAGATGCTTCAAAATTTACTTTTCATCGATACTACGACCAATGAGTGTCAAACTATCCTACACAATTTAACTTGATGCTTCAAAATTTTTAACTTGACAAACTATCCCACACAAATGAGTGTCAGATCATAGGCCAAAGCATCTCAGACAAATCAAATTTTAGAGGCAGGCTCTTTAGAAAATCAAAATGTAGAGTTTGCTAAGATTGTGACCAAGTCTTCTATTGTTCAGTCTCTTCCTAGATTGTCTTTATTCAATGTAAATTCAAATAGTATACAAACTGGTATGGATGCGTCATTTGAGTTTACGAATAGCCAAAGCGTAACTTTGATACATCATCAGAAAGAGAAAGCTCTTACATTGAAAGTTCAAAGATCTTAGAAAAAACATTCAATTCAGCAAGAATGTATGAGATCACAGATTATAGGGCCTCTTCCAAATGTTTCTAAATCTATTCAGCCTATTAAACCGGATTTTGTTAGCACATTTTCACTGCCAAATGCAAATTTGAATAGCCTACACTCATGTATGTCTACTCCATCGGAGTTTTCAGTAGGTGAATCTTCCACCTATAGAAATCGGCAGAAAGAGAAAGCGCTTAAGATGACAGTGAAAAAAGCTAAACAAAATTAGTTGGTTCAAGCACAGAATATAGGATATAAGAGTTTGCAACCTCTCACAAGTACAATTGAACAGCATAATCCTGAGGTTGTTGAGATTTTAAATCAGTCTAATCAGGTTGTTTGCCAATTACAATCAAATGAGTCCCAGTTTTCAGGTATTTAATATAGCACTGCTTATTAATATAGTCCTTCCCATCAAGTGAATCATTTCATCAAATTTCAAAACTCTTTTTACCTTCTTAGAACAATCTAACCAGTTTCTTCCCTTTCTTTAAAATAGAAATTTTTTTTTCATTTTTTAAATATAACATTTACTTTTCCTACTATAAATTATTTGTTCTAAATGCATTGAATTTAGACCCATTTCATCAATCATATAATGCCGTTAATTTTTCTATTTTTAAAATGCATAGACCTTTCACATTAACATGAAAGGTATTGTTTCTAAAATTTGTTTAGTAATTGTTGTCAAACAATGACTATTACCACCTACTTCTCTGACAACAAACATTTCAGCTTTAAATTGAATACTCAAAAGCATTTTTTTTCATTTACTCAATTAAATGTGTTTAGTTTTATTTCTACTTTATAGTTTATCTAATTCAAGAGGTTGATATTGAACTCTACTTTACAGGAATATTTGAACAAAATCATGGGAAAACTAAGAGAAAACGTGCAGGTCTTTTAACATTTACATTTTTAAATGACTTGAGTATTTTACATTCCCTTACTGTTTATTAAACAAGCAAAGTCATTTAGAATCTATCTTTTATTGATGATAGGAAGAGTTCAAAAAAAAGGTCGAGACCTGTTAGATTGCATTCCAGGTGTGGCAAGCATTCTTCCAAAACAACCAGATTACCCACATTGTGGTGCAAAAATTTTTTTCCATGAAACAACCAACTTTTGCTGTTCTAATGGAGACATAGTGTTAGCTACCAACCCAATTCCAGCTCCTTTAAAAGAGCTATTAACTTCATCTTTAGAAGAGGCAAAATTATTTAGAATATGTATAAGAACAATTAACAACATTTTTGCTTTCACTTCTTTTGGAGTTAAATTTGACAAGAATCTAGCAAAGAGAAGTAAAGGAGTCTATACATTTAGGATTCAGAGGCAAATTTATCACTTCATCAGTGATCTAGAGGCCTCAAAAAATTTGCAGCTGTATTTTCATGATACTGAAATTGAGTTGACAAATCATTTAAATGCGTGCCCAAGGCTACACTACAAGAAAATTGGTCATCAGTGACAACTTTTCTCTGTGACGAAAAAAAGTTGTCACAAAAGTGGATCCTTTATTGACGACTTTCTAACTCGTCACAAACCTCTAATGGGAGCCAACTCATTTGTGACGACTTAGAAAAGTCGTCACTAGTAAATTCCCGCCAAGATTTAGCAAGAGCGCGGGAGTGTTTAGAACACACAATAGTGACGACATTAAGAACATCATCACTATTGCTTGGCCTATTTACGGACGAGTTTTTGTTGTCGTCACTGATCACTAAAAAAAAAAGTTATTAGTGACAACATTTTGTAGTGATGACAATAAGTTGTCACAAAAGGAGCTTCTTTAGTCGCGACACCTAAAGTTGTCACAATTGCATCAAAGCAACTAAATGTTTAGTGACGACCCGTTATTTTCGTCACAAACTACACTGCAAGAAATATGGTCATTAGTGACAACATTTTTTAGTGACGACAAAAGTCGTCACAAAACGTGGTTGTTTAGTGACGACAAGGAGAGTTGTCATAATTGCTCAAAGCAACTAAGTCTTTAGTGACGACCTTGAAAAAGTTGTAACTAAAATGATCTATATAGTGACAACTTCTAATATCATCACTGTCACTCTACCGATTCGGATTTAGTGATAAGAATTAATCGTCACTGTTTAAAGTACTTATTTCTAAGTCACTTTCATTAATTCTACTGTGCCACCCTAACTTTTGTAATTTAGCCCCAAATGTTGTAAAAAATTCCATCGATTCCATTATGATACCTTAACTTTTACAATTTAGCCCCATATGTAGTACACCGATTTCTTTAATTCTATTATTACTCCCTAACTTTTGTAATTTAGCCCCATATGTAATTCACCAATTTCATTAATTCTACTATGGCACTCTAACTTTTGCAATTTAACCCCCATATATAATACACCAATTTTATTATTTCTATTATGGCACCCTAGCTTTTACAATTTAGCCCCTATTTTTTTATTAGGAAATTGCGAATGGTATCTTGATAAACTATGCATAAATATTTTATAATTTTCTCAAACTTAAGTAATAATTTGTTATAAACTCTAAAGATATATCTTTCATTACAATAGTTATAAGGCAAGCAGGTCTTTTTATCAATGGAATAAGAAATTTATGCCAGATTTATCCTTTGTACTACATGCCAAGTAGTATTAGCAAAGGAATAACAAAGTACTACAAAGTAATTAACAAAATAGCCTTCAGGGAGTGTAGTTTATGGGCAAATAAGTATTATCTATTCAAAGTACCAACTTTTTATGGGTATTTTACTCTCAAACATATAATTTAAGATAAATTTATAAATGTTTGTAAGTAAAATTCAAAAAGTGTTACACTGATTTCTTACAAAACGAAAACTGGCAGGTTATCTTT
The DNA here is from genome assembly GCF_003713205.1 of Coffea eugenioides. NCBI lineage: Eukaryota > Viridiplantae > Streptophyta > Magnoliopsida > Gentianales > Rubiaceae > Coffea > Coffea eugenioides. The sequence goes on along the minus strand of NC_040040.1, from coordinate 24,576,611 downwards.
TCAACATAAATTAAATTTTTTTAAAAAAAGAAATGGCCCATAAAGTACCAACTCTTTGTGAGTTTCCTCCATTACATGAACAAATATTCTGCTCTTTATAGGCATTTCACTCTGAATCATTTAATTTATGTTAAATACATAAATGTTTGTAAGTAAAATTCAAAAAGTGTTGCACTAATATTTTTATGAAAGGGAAACTGGTAGGTTTTGTATTTAACAAAATTTTCTCAACCATTATCAATATTTTCACAAAAGTATTAAAAACTAGCAATTGACAATATTAAAAACTAGCAATTTAATTAGTGACGACTTTTCTTGTCATTATAATCTTGAATAAATTAGTGATAACATTATGTCATCACTAAATTTTCTTTGATTTTGACTTAACAATAATGTCTTATTAATAGCATTTGATTATTTTTAATGAAAGTCTATTATAACCATAGAATTTGACTTTCGTTATTTTCAATTAATGATGTACTTTAGTGTTGCAATTATAAAAAATTGCAGGGCTAAAATATTTGCAAATTATAAAAGTATATTTTCACTTATATGTAATTAACAAATTTTGCCACCTATATTGATGAAAATTTGTGTTTTTGTACTAAAAAATAAAGAATAATACTATAGCAATAAAATCTATGCTTCAAACCAAATTAAAAATAAAAAAAGCATGATGATTGGTCTCAAATGTTGGGAAAATGATTATTTTTATTGAAACTATGTTATAACCATATAATTTGAGTTTAATTATTTTCAATTACATGATGTTCTTTAGTGCTGCAATTATAAGAAATTAGTATAAAATATTAGCAAATTATAAAAGTACATTTTCAATTATATGAAATTAACAAATTTTGCCACCTATGTTGATGAAAATTTTTATTTTTTGCTAAAAAATAAAGAATAATACTATAGCATTAAAATCTATGGTTCAAACCATATTACAAATCCAGAAAAAAACATGATTTTTGGTATCAAATGGAGGGAAAATGAGTGAAGTCAAAATTTTGATCAAATCATAGTGAAAGTGCCGCGCAACAAAAACAATATCCAAAGCAAAGCAAAGACCAAAGCAGCGGAACACATTCTGAAAACAAAAGCAACGGAACACTTGGTCTGAGTTAAAGCAACGGAACACTTGAGCAACACAAACTTTTACCGAGCTGAAACAAACAAGCTTCTGCACTGAGCACAAAACAGAGCTTCCGCACGGCACCTGATACTTTCACCCACACAAGAAAAATGGGGGGGGGGTTTGATGACAGAGAGAGCAAGAAAAATGGGGGAAAAAGGCTTCGGCTGAGAAGAGGAAAAAGAAAGACAGGAGGAAATAGAGGGAGCTGAAGGGAACAACGGGCGAGAGGAAAAAGAACAATTAGAGAGGGGAGCTTGGTCTGAGGCTAGAGGAAAAACAAAGGGAAAGAAAGAAACAGAAAAGAAAAAGGGGGAAGAAAGCTTCGGGAGGTTGAGGAAAACAGAGAGAGTGGCGGCGGACGGCTGCTAAGGGTAGGAAACAAAAAAGAGGAAAAAGGAAAGCTACGGCGAGCTGAAAAGAAAGAAAAACAAAAAATCAGAGAGGGAAGGTTTCAGAGGAGAGAGGAGTAAGCTAAGAGGAGGGGGCGGCGGATAGAGCTAAGAAAAAACGGACAAAAGAGAGAAAGGGCTAGAGGAGAGAACAGGAAAGCGCAAAAATGAAACATAGGAAAAGAAACCAAAAGAAAGCAAGGGAGAGCTAGGGGCTGAAAGGAAGAAACAGAGATAGAGGGAGCTTCGGCTGAGGTTTGGGGAAGCAGAAAAACAGAGGAAAAAGCCGAAAAACAGAGGATAAGGAAAGGGAGGCGGCGGTAAGGAGTGAGAGAGGGAGGAAGTTGTCGGTTGGAGCAGAAACGAAAGCGAAGGAAAAACTAGAGGGAGAAAGACCAGGCGGAGCCGCCACATTCCGTCGGAATCCGCCACTGTCATCCACGAACCTCCACCGTGAGAGATCACTGTAAGTTAATCTTCTCCTTTACATTTCAATTTTTTCATTCGAATACAAACTCTGAAAGTTTTCGGAGCATGTCTGCCGATGAACATGCCATGTTTGCTGTTAGTTTTTTGTTTCAAATTTCATGTCAATTGTTCATGGCTTTTTCTGGATGTTGATTGGACTGAAATTTTGGGTTTGCTAAAAATTTTGGGGCCAATTATAGCTTCAATTGAGTAAGGAAGTAGTGAAGTTTCCAATGCCCCTAACCTGTTCGATGAAATGCCCAACTGAGTTTTCTAATTGAAAGATAACTGGTCTGCATTTTTACGTGTGAAAAAATAAATGATGAACATTCGGTTGGTTTTTTGTTTGTCCGAATAACCAAATTTTGGATTGAATGCCTGTGTTTCCGATGGATTTTTGGGGTTGATTAACTTCAAGTGTCCAGTTTTTGTTGTTTGCTTGGAGTGTGGTTCAGCTGAGCTACACGACTGCTAATGAAATAAAATGGGTGGAGAGTTTGTTGGGTGATTCTGTTTTGGTGACATGTCCGGACTTTGATATGCTTTCTCGAAAGTGGTTGAGTTAGAAGTGGATGTTCATATCATGTAGCTGCATTTTATTTCTTCCTCTCCCTGTCCCAAGTTCACGCATTTGAGTCTGGTTGATGACTGTGAAAATTTGATTTGAATATCATATATGTCATTGAGATTGGCTAGATTTCTGCCATTCGGGTTTGTTTCACTACCTGCTATTCGGGTTTGTCTTTTGATCTGATGCTATTCGGAAAATGATGCTTGGGGTTACATGTTGTTGATCCAAAGTTACATAAATCAAGCATGTTTGGTTTTTTGAACTGTTTGGCATGAATATATCTAAGCTAAAATGAAAGAACACTCTGCAACATGAGACGACCTTTAGTAGTGAAGACATACCTTTCATTGTTCAGAAACGGGAGAGTTGAGTTCTAGCTTTACCATGTCTGTCATTGACTGGATCCTCTGGTGAAAAATTGCTAAAATACATAACCAGTTCAATTTCCATATATGGCAAGCAAATTTAGTCAATGAAATTCCATCTGGAAGTTGTAAATTTTTAAAAACCAGAAGACACACGGATCAAACACTTTATCCAAAACCTGTGCCCACTTAAAAAGCAAAAAGACAAAAAAAAAAAAAAAGGAATTAGCAGAAGTTGAAATACTGGTCCTGCGGATTTATTTACTATTTGTATTTGTAGCCCTGGGTTAGTTCTTCACTACATTAATTTCGAAGAGATCGGTTAATTTTGGCTCAGATCTGCTTTAGCCTTTGGAATTTGTTTGAACCTTGCCTGAGTGTAGCAGTCAATGAAATCCGATGTTGTAATTTCGATTCTTTAATCTGTAGTGGATTACTCTCCATTCATGGGGATCGAGAAGGGTGATGTTCTGCAGGAAGCGAGGGTCTTTAATGATCTTCAATTGGATCCTAGGAGATGTTCACAGGGTCCAATTCCTTCCACTTTAGTAATGAAGTTTAAGGTGTTTATGTGCAGGTTTCTAAACGATAGGGGAGTAAGGTGTCTTTTCGCGAAACCACAAGGGGGTTTCTTGTATTTTACCCTAATATTTTTGATGAATAATGTTACCCTTAGTTGCTCTTTCAAGCTGAACTGTTAACTTCAGTATAGAAGTTGTTTGAACAAAACCAAACTGGCTTGGTTATGTGAATTGGCAGTTCACTTGGGCAGTTTTCAACTATAGCAAAAAGCGCCATATTAATTAGCTCATTCTCTAGTTTGATTAGATTGGAAATGGAAAATACTCTATTACTTGATATAATATGGGATTGTGAGTGATTATAGAATAAAATCTAAATTGCGTTAAACATTTAACCTTGTTATATATGTGATATTGCCTTACGACCTCTATTTCTTTTGTTTCATGTATATTGATTTAATTTTCTGAAGATGGGATCTCATTGGAAACAAATATTGAATGATCTAGTATGACGTCTCTCATGTGTAAAGAAAGTTTAAACCTCTAGAGTTATAATATTAGTTCTACAATGATTTTCTATTCGAACTGTAGGAGCAGCAATTATAGGTATATATCTCCAAAAAGAAGGGACACCCATTTTAATATATTTTTATAAGAGGCTTAAAGTGCAAATGGTTTTGTACTTGACTCTGGATTTGTGTATTATCAATTCTTTACACGTTGCCGCATTTATTTATTTATTTTTTTTCACTTTATGGTCTGAGATGGTTCCTCACTAGACTGGCCAAAAGGTGGGGGGTCTTCAAGGGGAAGAGATAAGACAGCCGAGGAGGTGAGGTGAAGGGAGAGGAAAGAGTACCTGGCAAACCTTGAGGGAATCCAGTCTAACTTAATCCTTTTGTAGTTGGTTGAATACATTTTGATATTACGCATTCAAGTGAACCTTTTTAACTCTTATACCACAAGTAGGAAACTTTCTTACGTGATTTACACATTATTGGAAGACTAGCTGTATGCGAAACTTTTGTGTTTGGACGCATACTCATTGATTGTTGTATCGTATTGTTATATAAAAGATCAGAAATTTTTTGGAAGCAGATCTGGCCGTATTTAGAATGGTAAGGAAAACTGAGGATGACCTTTGAGAAGTGAGAGAAGTAATGATTAAAATAAGCTAAAGAAGAAAAAAAGGAAATAGGTTATGCTTCGTTCATCAGGTTCCTTGTGCATAAGATTTGTACATGTGCTAAATGGTTATCTTCTGGAATATGTGCTTGTAACAGTACATATTTCTGATTTACCGGTTATTCTTGTGGAGATCCTCTTAGGTTAGTTTAACTAGACATATTACCAACAATATGGTAATAGCATTTTTTGGGGCTGATGTTATGCATCATTGTTATCTGAACTTATTCTTTGGAAAATATCTAGGTATCATGTATATAGTGCTGTTAGTTTATCAATAGAGAGGTAAAAATCTGATTGTTCATTTGCAATAGTATATTATTTCCAAGTACAAGCGACAAACCATGCATGGATAGCAATCTTCTTTTTGCCTATGTAGTGACTTGAAAGAAATGAATATAATGCAAAGGGGGCGTTTGTGAACTTTGATTGGTTTCACCAGTTTAGATGGTCTTCACTTTCACATTGTGAGGCAAATAGCTCATTCTCTTTGCACAGTTTAATCCTACAGAGGCATCATTTCCTTCATGATTTATGAAGCATAAACTCCTAAAATCAAAGAGGGCTAGTACCTCCTGTATTCACACCTCGTACAATAAGTTGCTTTCTGTGTTTTAATATATAAACAACCAAAAGCATAAAGATTAAACAATAATTACTGTGGGAGTCCAATTTAATTGTTCAATAAGTTGAGCTATTTAAAGAAGAAGAAAGAAAATAAAAAAAAAACTGTTTTAGAGAGCTCTTTAGTTGAGCTTATGCAGTGTTGTATTTGTATAGATTGGACTGTGATTTCTAACTTCTTGCTGGTGTTGTAATATGTGGGCCCAAATTATATGAGGTTCTTAATGAATTGTAATTTTTGTCTTAATAATCTAAGTCTCATTACTTGTTCTTTATTATTGTACTCCTCCCCTTACCTACTTCTTTTACTCTTTTATGACAGATAAATGCTATTTATACTAGCTTTTGGAAGATATCTATGGTTATGGTTGAAGAATGTTGAAGACAAAATTGCCTTTTGCTCATGGAGTGGTTCATTTAGATGTTCTTCAATTTCTTAAACTGTGATTGCTTTTGTAAATGTACCTTATGTACAAGTGATATTTTGAACAAATGTTATTTTTGTAGGCATTAGTTGGATAATGTACACTTGAATTTGACATTTGAGAATGCTATATTATTACCATGTAATCTAATGCAAATACTTTTGGTTATCAATCGTTCATGTTTATTTGTATGGTTTGTTTAAAATCAATGATTTAGCAATGATTACAAGCCAAATTATGACTATTAAGCTATTGAGAAATTATCTAATGACAAAAAAAAGTTGTCACAAAATAGAAAATAAAAACTCCTTGTCACAACAGAGACTGTCACTAAATCTAAGCTACATTTGTGACGACAATTGTTGTCAGTAAAATAGTTATATACAATGGCTTTCGGTGCTTTTTAGTGACGACCTTAAGTAGAGTATTTTTGATAAAAGGTCAATTCGTCAATAAAACACTTCCGGATTGTTGTCACTAATGACAACTATTTAGTGACGACATTTCAGGTCGTCACTAAATAGTTGTCATTAGTGACGACAATCCGGAAGTGTTTTATTGACGACTTGATCTTTTGTCAAAAATGCTCTACTTAAAGTCGTCACTAATGAGAACTATTTAGTGACGACATTTTAGGTCGTCACTGTTTACTTTTACCGACGGGGATTTAGTGACGACTTTGTGACGATCAAAAAGTCGTCAATAAAAGGTATTTGTGACAATATTTGTATGTTCTGTGATGACTTTGTGTTGTCACTGATGAACAATTTTCTTGTAGTGCTAATAGAAAGTATCATCCAAAAGGTTATGAATATCCTTGAATACAATCCATAAGCTCGATTTTTCCGTGGTTTAAGAGAGGTTCATAACCTTGATACTTATCATATTGTCTTGATAACACTGCCTGGTGTAGACCAAAGGGTATTTAACAAACCTACGGTCTCCCAAGTTGCTGCATTGTGGGTTGAAGGAGAAGAAAATGGGGTAACAAGCCAGAGGAATACTCAAGTCCATACTCATGGTGGTCATTGTCACAGTATAGAATATTACTATGGCTGTTATGACCCCTTGCAGTACCCTCTTCTTTTTTCTTTCGGTGAACTTGGCTGGCATCAAGGAATCCAAAAAAAAAAAGGAAAAAAGATCCACAAGAAAAAGACACGAAATAAGAATTCTGAAAGTTTGATTTCTCTAATGCTTGCTGCAATTGCTGAAGAACTATTATAGATGGAACAAGATGGTAAGTACAGACAATCTTATTCATCTATTTGTAGTTCAATTCAGCATAGTAACGTAACTAATTATTCTGTAATTTGTCTACCAACAATGGCGAGGATTGATAATGATCCAAATTTTGTTTCTGTTAGTGAGTATTATGCTTATAAGTTACAGATAAGGGATAATGATGAGTCTTTTTTGCTTCACTTGGGTAGATTACCTTAGCAATATATAGTGGATATGTTTGTTAAGGTTGAATCTCAAAGACTAGATTTTTTTAGATCACAATAAGAGGAAATAAGGAAAGAGTTTTTGTAAGAAATACAAGACTCTGTGGCTGCTGGTGAAACACATGCAGCAAATATTGGTCACAAAATTTTTTTACTAGTAAGCTTTATTGGAGGGCCAAGAAATATGAGAAGGAAATATATAGAAGCAATGACCTTAGTTCAAAATTTTGACAAATCAGATATCTTCTTGACCATGACTTGCAATCCTAATTGGCCAGAAATAAAAGAACACCTAATTGAAAAAGAAGAAGCACAAAATCGGCCTGATTTAATTGTAAGAGTCTTTCATGCTAAACTTGAAGAATTAAAAAATGAAATCCTCAAGAAAAATATTTTTGAAGAAGTGGCAGCGTATACATATGTTATAGAGTTTTAGAAAAGAGGCTTGCCACATGCACACTTTCTCTAATTTTGAAATCTTAACATAAAATGTTTAGACCTGAAGAGTATGATAAAATTGTGAACGCTGATATTCCAAACAAAGTGAAATACCCATACTTATATAGAATGGCTAAAAAACACATGATGTATGGTCCATGCGGTGTTTTAAATCCATCAAGTGTGTGTATGACTAAGAATGGCAGGTGTAGGCATTCCTATCCAAAGGATTTTGTGAGGAAACAACCCAGACTATTAATTCTTATCCAGTATATAGGCGAAATAATAATGGTGTTAAAGTCAAAGTTAGACAACATCACTTTGATAATAAATGGGTTGTTCCCTATAATGCCTATTTACTTGCTAAATTTGATTGTCACATTAATGTTGAGATTTGTTCAACAATTCAGGCTGTTAAATACATCTACAAATAGATTTGTAAAAGGCATGATAGAATCAGTTTTCATATTAATTCTGATAATCCAAACAGCCATATTGATGAAATCTAGCAGTATCGGGCAGCTTGTTGGGTCTCATCACCTGAGGCTACGTCGAGACTTTTTCATTTTGCTATGGGTGAAATAAAACCTGTAGTAATTCATCTGCAGCTTCATCTAGAAAATTATCAGCCTGTAAGTTTCAAAAAGCATCAAAATCTCACCAATGTTGTGAGCAATCCAAGAAACACAAAGACAATACTTGCTAAATTCTTTTACATGAATAGAATAGATTAGAAGTTCAGACACTAAATTGTACATTTCTGAATTTCTAAACCATTTTGTTTGGCTTCCTGATGAGAGACGTTGGAAAATGAGAGATCAAAGGGACTTTGTAGGTAGAACAAATTCAATCCATTCGACTGAAGGAAAGAGGTACTACCTTAGGCTTCTTTTAACAAAAGTTTGTGCTCCTAAGTCCTTCAAAGACCTAAAGACTTATAACGGAGCACAAGTTAGAACCTTTCGTGAAGCAGCACTTTTAAGAGGGTTGCTTCACGATGATAATAGCCAAGAATTGTCTTGAAGAGTCTTCTCTCTTTCATATGCCTTATGAATTGAGAAGACTTTGGTATATTCATGTCGTAACAATCCCAGACAATTATGGTTAAACTTTGAGGCTGTAATGTCGAAGGATTGTCTAAGGTGTTCAGATTTGACTCTTAGAGAGGTCAGGAAAAAGGTACTGCAACAAATAAGTGGTTTTCTTGAATCAATGGGAAAAGGCATAGGTTTATTTGGATTGGTTCCGAATGATAGAACCAAACAAGAGAACTGTTGGCAGAAAGAAGTATGACCAATCATGAAGAAGATCTGAATGCAATTACTTTGCTTAATGAAAAACAAAGGCACGCATTTGAGGTCATATGTCGCAGCATATATGAGAACATAAGTGGTGCCTTTTTTGTAGACGACCCTGGAGGCACTGGAAAATCGTTTCTCTATAGGGCGTTGCTAGCTGATGTTAGGTCTAAAGGGTTTTAACACTTGAGATAGCCACTTCAGGAATTGCTACTTCTATACTACCAGGAGGACTGCCCATTCGCGATTTGAAATGCCAATTGATCCTTTAGAAGGTAGAACATGTAATGTTAGCAAACAAAGTAGCCTGGCAACAATGATTAGAGAATCCAAACTGATTATTTGGGATAAGGCTCCTATGTCAAAAAGATCTGTAATTGAAGCATTGAATGATCTAATGCAAGATCTTATGAACTCACTAGAAATATTTGGTGGAAAAGTTGTTGTCTTTGGCTGCGACTTTAGGCAAACATTGCCAGTTGTTCACAGAGGAAATCAATCCGAGACTATTAATGCTTGCATAATAAATTCTCCTCTATGGCCTTCTCTCAAAAAAATTGCAATTAACAGAGAATATGAGGGATTGATTAGACCCCTCATTTATTGATTATTTATTGAGAGTTGGTAATGGAACTAAGAAAACCCAAGATGATAGCTACATAAAGATTCCTTATTCAATTTTGCTTGAAAATAGAGGGGATGATTCTGCACTAGATAATTTGATAAATTTAGTGTACCCCAATATCATGACTGGATTACCAGATGCTAACACTCCAGCCAATTGAGTAATTCTATCCACAAAAAATAATTTTGTTGATGAGGTCAACGACATTCTCGTTAGCATATTTCCAGGTGAAGCAATAGAATATCTCAGCTTTGATGAAACTTTAAATCCAAATCATTGGGGACAGTATGAGGATTTTTTGAATTCTCTTTCCCCAAGTGGACTTCCACTACATAGGCTCATCTTGAAGGTTAATGCACCAATAATCTTTGCTTAGAAATTTAGACCCCATTGAAGGCCTTTGTAATGGGACAAGATTAGTTTGTAGGAATTTGAGCTAAAATGTTATTCATGCTCAGATGGTTGTAGGTGATTTTGCCAGAAAAGATATTTTCATGCATAGAATTCCATTAGAACCTCCCACTGATGAGCAAGATTGTGTCCCATACAAGAAAACTCAGTTTCCAATCCGTTTGTGCTTTGCAATGACAATTAACAAAGCTCAAGAACACACGTTAGATTTTGTGGGTATTTATTTGAGAGAATCTGTGTTCTCTCATGGATAGCTTTATGTGGCATGATCGTGTGCAAGAACAGCTTCACAAGTCAAGTTACTCATTAAGCCTCCATTTTTTCACAAATCTAGAATAAATCAGACCAAAAATATTATATATAGAGAAGTTCTTGAAACTTCTCAATTAGCTGTCAAGTAAATGAACATTCTTCTACTATTTCTTCAACCTTTAATTGATCCCATCACAATTGTAGTTTATATTTAGAATTAAATTTATCTATTTCTACCATTTACAGATAAGCATAGTGAGATGCTACCTTCCAGTGAATGAGGTCATTGAAGGAGTAAAAGGATGGACAGTATTGGTTTAGGTTGTTGAGAGAGAACATGTTCAGTTGAGTTGAGGAGCAAGTCCTATGAACTACCACCGCTTCCTTCTTACAGATTCTGAGGTAACAAAAAATAAAGATATTCCTTCCATTTTTGCGGATATCTTTGACTATTTTATAGATTTTTAGCTATTCTTCTTTAGGATGCAATAGGGAACAAAGGTTTCAGCTGTCATCTATGGCAATGATATCTATTTTTTTGATGCCATTCAGGAGATACTATATCTCCAATGTAGCTCTTCGCAAAGCAGAATCAAGGTATAAGGTTAGTGACTACCCATATTCTTGGATAATCCATAACAGAACATTGGTTGAGGAGTATGTGGAGCAGGTTCCACCAGTTATTCCGTGTCACTTTGACCTTACAGAGTTTGAAAACATATTCAAATTTGTTGACACAGAAAATTGGCAAAGTAAGTTCATTTTTTATCTTAGATAATTCAAATGTATTCCTTATGTTATCTTCAGCTTATCTTTAAATTGAAATATTCTTTTGAATAATAAATATCCAGGCTATTGTCATGCATGCTTTTCCTTCAAGGAAACAAGGTCTTAATTCAACGACTAGAGACTTGGTTGTTATTAATCAAGAGTAAGCCAACTGGAACATAAGAATATATTTTCCATTCGTTAAATAAACCTATTACATTCTTTGATTTTTATCATATTTATTGCTTTTGCAAAAAAAAAAGCCAATGCTCCTTCCTCTATGGAATGAATTTGAAGCAAATGAAGGAGCACAGCTTGCAAACACTATTGCAAACAACAACGTCATCATAGCTATGAGAGTCAAAGTAACTACTTTTAACTGTAAGTCACAACTCCCATTGGTCAAAAAATTATTATTGCTTTGCCTACAACACTTCAATTTCAATGAGCTAATTATATACTACTTTCTTATATCTGTCTCTGACAACAAGGCTTGAAAGTTGTCTCTTGGTGAATCCACCAACTCCTCAAACCATTGCATTAAGACAATGGTAAGCATATCATGTTTCATAAGTATAGATAAAGACTGGAAAATATAACATGTCTATTTATGTTCACAGGAATGATCAGAATCAAACAGGAAATTGCACAACTGATTGAAGAAGCCAGTTACAAAGACTCAACCAAATTGTTGCCTCTACCTAAAAATAATGATATCATTAGTGTTGAGAATGCTATGAGGATTCTGAAAAGTGTAAATACGATCATTTCAGTAACTCACTTATACTATTTTCTTACCTTTTACATTAGTGAAAGTGAATTACTTAACTTTGCATCTAATACAATATTAATTATAGGTCAAGACTACTTGGACATGAGGAAATACTTCTTTGGCACCTGAGCAGCGATCCTTTTGGTATGCTGCGTGTAGTAATTGTCTAAAGGCTGTATATGCTAATATGGAATGGATCATTAGATGCCCATCTTGCAGAGAAGAAAGTGTTGTTGAGGCCAGGTAAACAAGACATGCAAATTTACAATAGTATGCTCAATAATAAATCTTTTTTACTGCATTATTTAACTATTATTCACTGCCATCATATACAAGATGCCGTATTGGAATTATCATTGACAATGGAACAAGCTCAATGTATGCAGTAGTGTTTGGTATAGATGCTAAAACACTCATACAGTTCACAGCAGTACAACTAAGTGAAGCCGATGAACACGTAAGTTTTCCTATTCTTTTCTCTCAATTCTCTCTATTTTTGGTACTTCTTTGAATTTATTTGACTTATTTTGCATATCCTATCATTGATACGTATATTTTTCAATCCAAACAGTTTAGTCTTCTTTGATCAAGATGAAAGACCTAAATTGGTCAAAAAATTGTCTAGCTAACGTGGAAGAAAATTTTTGCATCATTAGATGATCTATTAAATAGATAAGTGCCTAATTCAACCAAAATCTCATTAGATAGATAAGATTGATCCTTAGTGTCAGAGGCAAAAGAACAGTTTGGAAAATTTAGTATCAGAGGCAAAAGGACAATTTGGAAAATTCTTTACTAAATTTAACATGCTATATCACTATCTTCTTCTATCTATGGTTGCATTGATTGGCCTGCAAATTTGGTAATGCCCTTCTAGTCCTCATCTTATTTTGCTGTTCTTTCCAAGGACAAGACTCAGTCGTAGACAAGAAAAAAAAAAATCCTAACTGGAACTAACTAAAAGTTTGCCAGCATTAAGATGGCTCCATGTCACTTTCAATCTATGTTACTATTAAACATCTGGCCCTGAAAACATCTGTACCTAATTATCAAATAACATATCACTCTCTTTCTATAAGAATTCTGGTGTTAGAGGATTGAATGTTCAACTACTAACCTTTGTTCACTCATCATGTGTAATGAGCTTTTTGAGCTTTCTTTTGAAATTGCATCATGTTCACATTTTCTGGTACTCCATAAAATTTTTGAAAATACAGGGTATTGAGCTCTTTTTTGTTTATTTGCAAAATACAGGGTATTGAGCTTTTTTTGAAATTGCATCTGCAATTGATAACCATCAAATCGTATGCTTTGTCTGTCATTTTGACTTGGATTATCAAGGACAAAAAGATGATAAGTATAGCATCGTCAAAGTATACACTACTGAAGAATTGGTTGAAATCATCCCAGCAATCGCTTACGAAGCTGCCTTCGATGCTATAGGAGAGCCTGTTCCAACTGCTCCAACCATAACTGAGAAGCTAGCCAGCACCATTGACCAGGTTGACTTAATGCTCAGTCCACTTCCACTGACCAACCTACCACTAAAGGGCAATTCTTCAGCCCAACAAAAAAAATGGTCCTAGATTCAATTGGCCGCAAATCTGATATTGCAGACAAGCCAACCTCTTCAAACGTTGCTGCAAAAAGAAGCTTAACTTTTGAAGCTACAATTCCCAGAACTAATGCACTTTCTATTGAGAAGACAACCATTGAAGCTGTTCCCTTGGTTGCTGCAAAAAACAGCATTAAAGACAACAAACTAGACTCTCCAAAATCTGCTCATATGAGCCTCCTCAAGAAACCACGTGAATCTGCAATGTGAAGCAGGCCATACAGCTTCATATCCTCTTTTGTTCATCCTTTTGTTCATCATATGTATTCTTGAAGTTCTCGCATGCTATCTTTTGCCATCATATTAGAATCCATTAACATTCCCTCTATGACTAGAAGTTAATGGATCCTAATATATGATAATACGTAGCTAAAATGAACTTTGAAAAATACTATTAGCGTGCCAATGTATCTCTACTTGGGACCTAATTGTACTGGAAGGTGTGTAATTGCTACTGAAATACTTGACAGCTATATATGAATGGTAATTATGATATTATTACGTTATCTTTATAGCCATTATGTACCTATTTTCCAACTAGAATTATTATATGTGTTTTTCCAATGACCAATATTTTTGGTAGGGCCAAGGTTGTGCCTTGCACAACCTAGTTCCTCTAGTTTATCACCATATAACAGTTTAAACCAAACGGGACCAATCGATTCCAATTGAACTGGGAATCCGATGGATATTCTGTCCGAGTTAATCAATTGAGTTGGACAAATATTGATTAAATCTGGTCAAAATTTGGATTTGGACCAAAAAAAAGTGAGTTTTTTTGTTGTTTTAGGTACTATATTACTTTTTTGCACATTTTAAAATTTATATGTGATTGGTATGCTATTTTGAGTTTCGTCATCATCATAAATTCATGACATCATTGAATTTTTTGATATTTTAGCATTTCATCTTTTTTTTGTCGACACAATAGATTCTACATCTACTTCTACTTTACACTAAAGGAAAGGGGTGGACCCAAGAGAGTCAATAAGGAACTCAAAATGGATTGAATCGCCACTAGACCACATGGGTATCTTTGCACCCGTTGGTAAATTTTTTCAGGAAATTCTGGAGAAGAATGCAGACCAAGAGATTTGATTCTTTGACCTACATTAAAGGAAAGCCTTAAGCCTCTCCCTGGTAGCCAACTACTCTAGAGGTAGTTGGTTTTTAGCATTTGATCAAGTCCATTGAACATGTCACCATGGCCCTCAACTTGATTGAATCGATGACTCATTTCAAATTTCAAAACTCTATTATGTATTAGCCCAAAACATCGATACATATCAATTAAGGTATACACGGATATTTGCCATTCTATTATAGTGAAAAGAAAAGGTTTACTTTTAAGAGGATATATAATTGGATGAATCAATACATATTTTACTCAAAATAACGCCAATCCACACCGTAAAATTAATTCTAAACGGTTTGAAAGAAAAGGACCAAAATGTAGACCAACCTACAAATTGATTTTGTACCAAATGAACATGCATAGAATTTTCATTGCATACAAATTATGAAACGTGGATTTAAAATTCATGTGACAACATCTCGATTTAAAAAAAAAATGAACTTTTTAGTTTGCATTATTTTACACATATTTGATTTTTTTAAAAATAACATAGTTGCGTATGATTGAATAGGCAAGCATACATTATTGATGTATAAGTTAATGTGGACGCCTATCAATGTTTATGTTGTTGCACAACTTGAATTTGTTCTGGAAATTTATAATATTTAAAAATTTTAATAATTTCAACCTACTTCAAAACTTTTTTATTAGTAATAAATCATTTCAAGGTGTAGTTGAATTCAATATTCTATTAGTAAAATGGCTAAACTGTGTGTTTGTCTATTTGTTTGAGTTTGCATATGGTCTGAGTCTAAATATTCTGTATAGTACGATTATATAAAGCTAGATGGTATCTAAATCTATGATTTTCTTACATGGTCTATGTTTTGATAAGGTTTGAATTTCAAAAATTATATTCGTACCCATGAAAAACTCTGTGAGACTATGTTAATTAGTTAAGATAAAATTCGACTTATTTGCATTCCCACTCTTAACATGGATCAATTAGCCGCCATGTTTTAGAATTGTGGTCTTTTTTTTCTTTTTTTTTGAGGGGGATGGGGGGTGGCGGAGGTTAATTTTGAAGTTAAGTCTCCAATTTAAATTGGCTTGTGAAATTCATCCTTTAAATGGAAATAATTCTTACCTCTCACTGGAACCATGGTCACATTTCCTTCCGAGTGCTAGGAATCGAACCCGACACAGCACCAGTTTGCCATTTTTTCCCTGTAGAACACTTTGTATTGGTTCCATCTACTTCTTCAATCTAGCACTTGTTCAGCCTTGTTCACGTGTGGAAGAGCTCAAGTATTTTCTGTTTTTCAATGGTTCAGCTTAAGCCACCAAATCTAAATGTGTAAAATTGGAAATCCTGTGAACTCTCGAATAAAACTCCAAGGAGCATTAATGCTACTTTTAAATATCAAAGTTTTATATGCACTGATTTCTTTGTGCATCTCGAACATTTATGTCATATTGCACCCAAAAGTTCTTTCCCGGATTTTCTAAACGTATTTCTGGTTTGTTAGGAGAGTGTCAATTCAAATAACTTATTTGGAGGATTGACTTTTAGGATCGCCATTCAATATTTCTGCTTAATTGTTGAGTGAGATTATCTCTTCTTGATGAGTTATGTTAGGTAGGTAAGTCTTCGTAGGTTTTTGAAATGATTGGTAACTCTTTGTTAGGAAACAATACCGAGTTAACCAGCCTCTATCCTGTCACAAATTTTTCGTATGATATCACATTATTCTTCTAAAGTTTTAAAATATCTATATAGCCCCCTATAATATTGTGTAAAGCGGAGAGTGTCAAAAATCCTCCAATGACGGATGCATTTGGCAAGTTTAAATAATTTTTTTTTACTAATCAAAGACCGATGTATTTGGTAAATGCGTTGGTATAATTTGCTGCATTCCCAACATGCCTAATGAAAGGTTGAACCAGAAACTAGTATTAGTACCATTGCCCACAACATCACGTCTAATGGTTGAACCAGCTCTCTGCTCTTCATTATTTTCCTCCAAACCCAAGAAGCATCAATTGGGATCTTAGCTGCCCATTGGGATTGACTCCTTAATGGGATACTATGTACCCATCTTACCCCCAGTGTATCTTTCTTACGACTGATATTCCATATCAACTTCAGTATCAGGCACTTGTTCCACATTCAATGTTGTATAAACCTAATCCACCATCTTTTTTTGGATTACAGATTTCCTTCCCGCTAACTCGAGCCCCATAAAATTGTTTCACCTCACTAGCCCATAAAAAAGAAGCTAATATGCTATTAATTTTGCGAGTAACTGATTTTGGCAAGATGAATGTTGTTCACCTGGAACAAAAAATAAAAACAAATATGCAGAAAAAAAAAAAAGATTAGACAATAACAATATATTAGTACTCAAGCGTGGAGGGTTGAGGTACGGGTATCTCGCTCTCTTTAAGGTGATTCAACCCTCTACGGAAGAATTAACTCCCGTGTAGCAAGTTCTCTAGCTTGTCACCCCCAAGATACAATAGCCAAACCACACTTGCTAACACACTCTCTAGACTGCATAACTAGGAGAGTATAGCTCTACAAACACCTTTTGTTTCTTGCCTAACTATGAGATAAAAAATAGTAAATTTATACTCAAAAGACATAAGTTGTTGTAGTAGAACTTTTCTATCTCAACTATGCATATATATAGGTGAATAAAAGTTAGACAAACATAACTTATGTTACTAATAAGATACCAAGTAAATGTTGAAATTATTGGTCATTCAAAACACATTCAAATTTGTAGGTTACAAAAAACTTATTGTAATTAAAAAATCATAATAATTCTTTGGTCAATACCCATTCAAATCCAAATTTGAATTGTAAGTTACAAAACTTCAATGTAATTGAAAAGCCACAACTTCATACAATAAATCTTTAGTAAAAACCATTCAAACACCTATAATTTCAGAAAATTTATTTCCCTTGTAACATGCACATGTAATTGAGAATTTAATTATTTTATTAAAATACTACAACAATGAATACACTGCACCAATGCAGATAAATTCCAGTCAGAACTGATTGTATCAATTGTAAACGTCCACCATAACTCAACTTTTTATTTGCCCAACTTTTGATTTTTTGCTCCATTTTAATAAAAATTGGGTGGCAATCCTTGTATGATAATCTGGAACTAATTAAAGGTAGTCCTAGATATTTAACAGGCAACATCCGCCTTGGCATTTGCATAATGTCACGTGAAGAATCAGCCTCCTGAGCATCTAAACCAGCTATAAAGATCTGACATTTCTGCAGATTTGGTGAAAGCCCGAACATGGAACCAAACTCAAGCATTGTCTTCTTAATTACCTCAAAAGATTTAGTAGTGGCAGCAGATATGAGGAACAAATCATCAGCAAACACAAGATGTGATAATTGTATCTCCTGACATTTAGGATGGAAATCAAAACCCAAGGTTCTGATATTCCATTGATAAAGTGCAGAAAACATCTCCATACTGATCAGAAACACTATATTTTAACTAACCAATCAAACGTTATAATTACACACTCTTTCCTCAACAAGATTTTATAGTTTTCACTATCTTCTAACAAGCTTATAAATTATGTTAAAAAGAGTACATAAATCTGAGGAGCTTGACAAAAAGATATAAGATACAGTAGGAAATTGTTGAAACTTCATATTTGTTGGTCAAATAAATAACTTTATATTTGACAATAGTTCATGTAGTTGAAATGTCACATTAACAAAATTACACTTTATACAGAATCTATAGAAATATGAAAGCGTGATATCAATTAGGCGGTACTTGGGTTAATTGTGCCTCCATCTCATACTGGGAGTTAGGCCCACAAAATGAGTGGGACAGAGAACCTATATAATAATTTCTTTTTTCAATTATAGGATGAAGATATGTTAATAGTACAGATGTAATGGAGTGTGAAAATGGCTTACATTTAGTCAGGTAAGAAGAAAGAATATAATGGAATCTAATCGGAGTAGTTCAGCAGCGAAACAAATTTGAACCCTTTAGTATGTGGGACAAATTCTTATGGCAGACTCTCTAGTGTGTGGGACATATTTGGACCATTTACTGTACATACCATTCAGCAAATCAATACTTATGGCAGACACTATAGTTTGTGGGACAAATTCTTATTCTTCAATTATTCACCAAAATCTTCATGAATTTCACTCTCAATTCAAAGAAGGTACATGTCAACTTTGGCGTACACGTATGACCATGACTATCTAGGTTAATCTTGCACTCGTGACTTGCAAATTTTGTTAACTTGTAAAATTGGTTGAAAATCTCACTATCTAGCTCAATCGTGGGTGCTGTTTAAATCAAAAGGAAAAGAAAGAAAAAGGAATTAGAGACACTCATGAATGACAAAAATTAGCATTCAGAAACATATCTTCTCCCATTTTACATTTGCCGCTTCCGGATTGTGGAGAGCTTAGAAATGTGGTCAAGGGTCACTTACAGATGTTGTCCGGCCATGAACAATACCATTTTCAATTCTACCTGTTAAGTGGCTAATTGTGCATATAATTGGTGAATATTTTTCCCTTTATTTTGCTAAAATATGGTGTTAATCGCTAAATTCCATTCATATTTGAATTTTGGTGTTATTTGTAGGAATTGTTGGTAAGAATGAAGTAAAAGGCGCATTAAAAGTCGAATTTTCAGAAGACGTCTTATTATAAGACGTGCCCACGCTTTGTCAAATGCAAATTGGTGCTTTTAAAGATTGATGTCCAGAAGACTCCATTCTGTTAAGCGTGACCACGTCTTATTCTACAAGGAATTCAAGAGTTCGCAGGACATGAGATCTATCTGCCATTTGATCAAGAAGTCTGTTACGACTCATAGTTGTCCACATTAGTCACGAAATTGGAGATCCTAATTGGTTATGACTTGATGTACTTTACTTGAAAAACCAATTAATATGTTTTAATTGGGTAGTTGACTTTCGGTAGGAAGTCGGGAAGGATAAGGAATCCTTTCCTTATTAGAAGAGGAGAAAAACCTTATAAAAGGGGGGACGGAAGCCTTCAGGGGGGAGCTGGGATTCCTTTTCCTTTTCTTTCTCTCCAATAAACCCTAGTATTTTGTGGCCGCAAATCCACCAGGAGGAGTGGCTAGTTTCTTTTCTAGTTGAAGGATAATCGAAGCTTTGGTTTGACAATTCTGTGAGATCTAATTTCATTTGTTTGCTTCATTTATTTATGAGTATTTATATATTCTCTGTTCATTCATGATTATGATTATTTTCTACAGTTAAATATTTGATCAATATTTAATTGTCGAAATAGTCTATTGCAATCTAAAATATCAAATCCGTAATTGTTTGATGGTTTTAGTATCTGTGGAACATGATATAATTTGATTGTAAAAGAGACTTTCGAATTTATGTCACAGGAGTATGTAATCTAACTTAAATGAACCGAGCTTGTGTGTTTGTTGGTTAGAATTGGTAGCTTCTCTAATTATTAATGCTGTCAATAAGTTAAATCCTAAGAGCTTGTTTAGGGTTGCTTAATTAGCAAGAGAAATAATCACAGAGCTTGTTGTGGTTATCGAAACAGTAAGGAGAGGCAGGTTGTCAGAGCGCGTTGACAACTATAACCAGTTTACTTATGAATAATTGATTTCACCTTTGCATCGATGATCAGTTAAATGAACCAAAGTGGAGATTAGACTTTCAACTAGAGTATTGCCTTTTATTGGTTTAGTTTTATTTAATTTTGTGCTATTGTCTTTATTTTTATTCAAGTGAATTATTTAGTTAATTTCTCATAATCCCCCTTTTTATTTATTATTTTCACAAAGAAATAAATCACCCAGTCCCTGTGGATATGACCATACTCACCGCTATGATCGAATTCATATTTTTAGAGTAGGAACTTTTATTTTTGCTGGTTTGACAAGCCAACAAATTTTGGCGCCATTGTCGGGGACTGGTGCCTTGTTGATTTATTTTCTTTAAATTTTTTTTTATTTTTCCTTATTCTGGTGCTAGTTTATGGCTGACTATACTCAACAATTTGGTGATAGACAGGATTTCATTCACAAGAGGGTTAATAATGTGGGTATTTCTTCTATTGATCAACGTTTACATTTACTAATATTTCTTGTAAAAAAGTTGGTTGAAGGGCAAGTACAACAAAAAAAAACTTGTGGAATATGTTATACCTTGAATCATCCAAGTAACATGTGTCCCACATTACAAGATGGTTTGAATGCCCAAGTTTATGCTATTGGAGGATTTCCAAATCCGTCTCAAATGAGGTATGATTCGTATTCCAACATGTACACTCAAGGATAGAGGGATAACCTTAGCTTCAGTTATGCAGCGGGGCCACCAAATTTTCAACAGCAATAACCACATTTTACGTCAGGTATATCTCTTGAAGAAATTGTTAAATCACTAGCTACTAATATACAACAATTGCAACAGAAGACAAGAATGAGTATTCGAAACTTGGAGAATCAATTGAGTCAACTAGCATCTACCGTGAGCTGATTGGATTCTCAAATTTTAGAAACATCGCACTCACAGACCATTGTCAACTCCAAACAAAATATGAGTTCAATTACCCTGAGAAGTGATGAAGGACTGCAAGAGTTTCAAAAAGTAGGATTCAAGCATGCAGTCGAAGAGGAAGTTGAGAAAGAAGGAATGAGATCCCAATCTCAAACTTCTTCAACGAAAGATTCTAGTGAACAACCCCCAACTATGGTGATACATCTTTCATTCCCTAATCAATTTACAAGATCCAATGAAGAGGAGGAGGAGCGAGAAATTCTGAAAATGGTTGACAAGGTTGAGAAGCTGAATTGCACTAAAAAAATTTGTATGAAGGAAAATGCTTCAGCTGTACTGCAACAGAAATTACCTCCTAAGTGTGAGGATTTAAAAGTTTTTGAGGTGGATGGCTTGGATAAGATAGGAGTTGCAATGATCAAAAATCTTGAACTGAGAAACAAAGTAACTTGTTTGCTTAAGAATTACTGGCACGAGAAAGAAATAATGAAATGAGTTAAAAGATTTTATCCCCCTTAATCGAACATGATATCGTCTAGCCAAAGACGTTAAAGCGAGGCGCTACTTGGGAGGCAACCCAAGAGTTTTAATTTTTAGTCATTTTGTGTTTTTTATTTGATATTTTGTGTTAAAGTTAAGTTTATTTCGTTTCTTTTTGACAAAGGGCTTTTTGTTGCAGGCTGTGGACGTGCTCATGAAGTTTTCGCTTTGATTGGATGCAAATTTCCTGGACAGAAGACTTCCTGTTATAAGACGTGCCCACGCTCTATGTCCAGAAGGCATTGTTTGTTTTACGAATAGATGGACAGAAGACTATTTCTTATACAGCTTGCCCACGCCTTACAACAAAACCTCCAATATTGTGATCCCAAATTGAACCTCACTACGTGCTTCGTCTGCATTGATTTTTAAGCAACTTATTCCCTCCCGAATGTTCAGTTCAATAATCAGGGAAGTCCTCTTTTCTTCTTTTTGCACTTAAGTTCATCCATTGAGGACAATGTTTGATTTAGGTGTGGGGGAGGGAATATTTTAAGTGAAAAATTTGTCATAAAAAATTTTTCAAAATTAGTTTTGGAGCTTCTATTGTGTTTTATGAAAGGCACTCAAGATACAAATATGAATAGTGTAATGCTACTAGCATGAGTATGTTATTTTCTTGCAATTGATTTGAATAATGGATGTGCTAGATTTGACATAATTTTAACCACTTTGAGCTTTTGAGCCTAATGAGCAATTCATTATAGTGTGCTCTATTTTCTTTTGTTGAGTGATATCACACATGATTTGATATTCTAGAACTTGCTTCGTTATGCATGTTGAGACCACACTTGAATTTGATACATTAAGATGATAAGGGCAATTAGGCTTAACCTTTTTTTACTTTCTAAATGCCTTTCCTAATTATGTTTATCCATAGTTAACCCTGTTTGAGCCTCAATCCTTTTCTTTGTTTAATAGCCTAATTTGTTACCTTAAACCTTTTTTGTTTGAACCATCTCATTTGAACCTTGTGTCGAAGGAATACATTAATATTCTTCCATGAAAATTTTAAGTGTGTTCCAAAAGTAAGTTTATGGTTGGCAAGTGTGGTATTTATGTTGTGCATTTAAAAAAAAGAGAGAGAAATGAAAAAATACAAAAAAAAAGAGAAAAAAATGAAAAAAATGAAAAAAAATGAAAAAATCAAAAGAAAAAAAGAAAAAAAAAATTGTGAAGTGCACTTGTGTTGTTTTGTGGTAGTTGGGATAATGCCTAAATTGCGTTTGCACTTGCCAAGTTGAGTGAAGTTATTGACACTCCTGGAAGCCGGCTATACATGTGAATAACAAAGGAGTTTGATTTCATGCAGAGTATTATTGATATTTCCTTTGATATATGTACACCTAAATTATTCCCTTTTATCCAACCCTTAACCCAAGCCCTATTACAATCCTTATAAAGATCATTTGATTTTTGCATTGAATTCATTTTAAGTGGTGGAAATATGATATATTAGCAAGCTTATGGTAATGTCATTTTATGGTGTTGATTTGAGTGTTAAATATCCCCTTGAACACTTGAGTGTAGAGTGTATACACTAGTATCCATGTGAGAACTGTTGAATCTTGTACATCCTGATTTTGATAAAATTGTTGAGAAGACATGATACTTGTTTTATTATGCATTGTGCTATGAAATATTTGTCATCTTGACTGTGATTCTTGAGTAGTGAATGCTTGAGGGCAAACATTGTTTAGGTATGGGGGAATTTGTTAAGTGGCTAATTGTGCATATAATTGGTGAATATTTTCCCCTTTATTTTGCTAAAATATGGTGTTAATCGATAAATTTCACTCATATTTAAATTTTGGTGTTGTTTGTAGGAATTGTTGGTGAGAATGAAGTAAAAGGCGCATTAAAAGTCGAATTTTCAGAAGACGTCTTATTATAAGACGTGCCCACGCTTTGTCAAATGCAAATTGGTGCTTTTAAAGATTGATGTCCAGAAGACTCCATTCTGTTAAGCGTGACCACATCTTATTCTACAAGGAAGTCAAGAGTTCGCAGGACATGAGATCTATCTGCCATTTGATCAAGAAGTCCGTTACGACTTATAGTTGTCCACATTAGTCACGAAATTGGAGATCCTAATTGGTTATGACTTGATGTACTTTACTTGAAAAACCAATTAATATGTTTTAATTGGGCAGTTGACTTTCGGTAGGAAGTTGGGAAGGATAAGGAATCCTTTCCTTAATAGAAGAGGAGAAAAACCTTATAAAAGGGGGGACGGAAGCCTTCAGGGGGGAGCTGGGATTCCTTTTCCTTTTCTTTTCTCTCCAATAAACCCTAGTATTTTGTGGCCGCAAATCCACCAGGAGGAGCGGCTAGTTTCTTTTCTAGTTGAAGGATAATCGAAGCTTTGGTTTGACAATTCTGTGAGATCTAATTTCATTTGTTTGCTTCATTTATTTATGAGTATTTATATATTCTCTGTTCATTCATGATTATGATTATTTTCTACAGTTAAATACTTGATTAATATTTAATTGTCGAAATAGTCTATTGCAATCTAAAATATCAAATCCGTAATTGTTTGATGGTTTTAGTATCTGTGGAGCGTGATATAATTTGATTGTAAAAGAGACTTTCGAATTTATGATGGTTTTAGTATCTGTGGAGCGTGATATAATTTGATTGTAAAAGAGACTTTCGAATTTATGTCACAGGAGTATGTAATCTAACTTAAATGAACCGAGCTTGTGTGTTTGTTGGTTAGAATTGGTAGCTTCTCTAATTATTAATGCTGTCAATAG
This sequence comes from Coffea eugenioides, assembly GCF_003713205.1. NCBI lineage: Eukaryota > Viridiplantae > Streptophyta > Magnoliopsida > Gentianales > Rubiaceae > Coffea > Coffea eugenioides. Next base: position 24,552,366 of record NC_040040.1, on the reverse strand, counting down.
GTTAAATCCTAAGAGCTTGTTTAGGGTTGCTTAATTGGCAAGAGAAATAACCACAGAGCTTGTTGTGGTTATCGAAACAGTAAGGAGAGGTAGGTTGTCAGAGCGTGTTGATAACCATAACCAGTTTACTTAAATGAACCAAAGTGGAGATTAGACCTTCGACTAGAGTATTGCCTTTTATTGGTTTAGTTTTATTTAATTTTGTGCTATTGTCTTTATTTTTATTCAAGTGAGTTATTTAGTTAATTTCTCATAATCCCCCTTTTTATTTATTATCTTCACAAAGAAATAAATCACCCAATCCCTGTGGATACGACCCTACTCACTGCTATTCTCGAATTCATATTTTTAGAGTAGGAACTTTTATTTTTGCTGGTTTGACAAGCCAACACTACCTTCAAACATCTTTGGCTGGAAAAGATTAAGGAGCCAAAAAAGGGAATTTGTTGTGATGAGATTAACTGTTGTTAACTTTAATTATCTGGCCTTTAAATTTTTCATACATGATCAATCAACATAAAATAAACACCTCCACTGCAGAATCTCTTCTTGCTTTCATAGTGCAGAACTAAGAAATCTCTGTAGCTCAAAAGAAGAAAGCATTTAGCCAATGGGAATATATGAATGTTTAGTGTAATGAATATGAAATCCTTGAAGCATATCTCACAACAGAAGGAGCCAAAAAAAAAATTGACAATAACCAACTTCTAGATGTATTATGGCAAAGAATTCTTATAATTACATCTTATCCCATGTGATTCCCTATGCCCCAAAACAATTAACCAGATATGCTTAAGTTTATTAAAGTATAAGCGACGTCACCATTCCCGTCCCAGGTTCTTTGTATTAACATGTTTCGTGCTTACATATATATATGCTAGTGCTTGGGGCCTTGCCCAGATATAGTAAAATTTTGGTTTTGTTGTCTTAGCCGGAAGAATTTGTGGATTTTTGGGGGGCCATGTCTAGTGTATGTGAGAATTGTGATCAGACCTTGTATTTGCTAGTTTGAGTGAATATGGTATTGCATGGAAAGCGTGTGATTGCTGTTTCAAAAATTTACATTAGCAGAAATGTCTTCTTGCAAACTAACAAACAGATGGCAACCTTCTTTACTTCGAACAAAAGCATAAGTAAACTAATTATCTCCATCAATAACAGACTGAGAAGTGAAGACATTGTTAATTGTCTTATTGGTGCTTAGATTGGTGCTTATATTGTTGTTATAAGAGCTCCTGCTACCATCATCGCCATCAACATGTTTTGTCTGATCACATTGACTATGGACTAAAGGATCAACCGTTTCAGGTGTTATAAAAGGAACAGCAGAAATCTTACCAATCAGGCACTTCTGCTTTGCTTTCTTTGCTATAGCATAACTTTCACGACGACAATGATTTCGTTCCCTTTAAGCTTCCTCAGCCATGGCATACTTTCTTCGTTGCTGGATCTCGAATGAGCCCTTCACATCATTATCCTTGTCTGAAGAGATATTGATAGAACTAGAAGTCCCAAGCCATGGAGTAGCCTTCTCAATCGATAATGATTACAATCACTTGCAGTTTGACACTGTACATAATTTTACATTAGTAATTATGTAAGTATATATTATATAACCAAAAGAATAATTTTACAACTACAAAGCAAAGCTAAGTTTTGAACTAGAAAAAGAGGATTACCTATTGGAACACTCTTAACATTAGCAATACTTTCTCCATCGATACTAAAAGGAGTCAAAGCTTCATTGCTTTCAGCAACAGAAAAACCAAGGGAATCATGTTTATTCATAAGAGATGAAGGGGGCAACAGATTCTTGATTGTATCATCTATGCTCATATTCGCAAAATAGGTGCTGTCATTATCCTCATTGATATGGATATGTTTCACAGAAGGAGGACTCCTCTCAGCTAAACTATGCACCATTCGCAATGCTTTGACAGCAATAGTGCAAACTGTATTAAATGGACCATTCTCTTTGTCTTTCTTAGCTGCAGTACATCGCTCAAGGCGACAACGATTTTTTTCACTGTAAACTTCCTCGAGTGTAGCATATTTTCTCTTTCGACCCATTATGACTGATGCTTATATACTATAGTTTAACTTATATACTATATTTTAACTAATAAGGACCAAACATGAATAACTCTTATGCCAAAAAAAATTAGTGAAAATCAACAGATTTCATGAAAGCCAAAAAAGCACACTGTACTTTAACGAATAACAAGCAAACAAGAATAACTTTCATGCAAAACAAAATAGCAAAGGACTGCATACAAGTGAAGAGAATGCAAATAAATGGAAACAAAAATACATAATATTAGAAGCTGTAGAACCAGCAAAAAATGTTCACGGGTCTCCAAACAAATACCTGCAATTAGACGCTCACTAATTTAAGTTATGCATAGTATATGATCTCACTTATTTTAGTAAAATATATCAAACATGAATTAACAATTGTGAATAAACCAAACATGTGATATGCATGAAAAGTCAACAACGAACTACAAAGCATGAGGATAAATACACTACCAAACCAACAGAAAGACAATCATACTGAGTCTCATATGAAGCAACTACTTTGCTGCCTCCAAAACACAGGACCTTTGGAACGACTAAATCACAAAAATGGAGCTAGTAAAGCACCAATATATACACATAGAGACCAGCTTCGTAACAAGAGGCACCCAAAATGTAGTGAAAATAACAATGGACAGTGCTCACGTGATATCAGGTGTAGCAAAAATATTTTCCAGCCAAAGGAAGCTACAATCGTTGCCCAAAAAAGTTGGGTTCGTACTCGCTGGAAAAAAGAACAACTAACAAACTCCAATTCCTAACATGAAAATAAAAATTAGTGAATTACATGTAAGAGAGGAACAAAAGAATGACACTGATAGCATAGAAGAACATGGCAATCATAGTATGATTACCTCCAATCGTGACTAACCAAAGGATCTGTGTCTCTCTAAAAGAAGCCAGAATCACAGAAGCGTCAAATTCTTGTTTGGAACAAAAAACCAGAGCAACCTGCAATTACTCATTTGAACAAAGGGAAAAGCAGCCCACTATTTTTTACAATGCAAAACAGCTAGAGGACACCTGGCCAAATGTTTTCCCGGGGAATAGATTCACACTTTGATAAATTCGATTTTCAAAGATCTAATGATCCAAATTGTGTCACACCACTTGATGAGATGGTGTGGCACAATCTGGGCCATTAGGTATTTGAATACTATGTCTACCTAAATTTTAGCCTATATAAAAAACGTTGTTGCCTATTGTGAACAGTACTCTTTGGGCAGGTTTAATTATAAATATGGGCTTTGTGAACAACAAGTATTTTGTCCGATTTCTTTGTTAATCTTGCTTGTCAGAGGGATGATTTGGGAATTTTGCTTCTTTTGAATTGGCTGATTAGGGTTGTAATCGAGTCGAGTCGAGCCCGAGTATCGCAATACTCGAGCTCGACTCAACATGCAAAAAGGGTGCTCGAGCTTGAGCGAGTACTATTATTGGAGCTCGAGCTCGAGATTGATGTTTGCTCACAGAACTCGAGCTCGACTCGCATGAGCTCGAGTCAATACGAGCCTTATCGAGCTCGATTGAGTTCGAGGTAGAATTTTCATTTTCTTGACAATTTTTGAGCGAAAAGACATTATTACCCTTTAAAAATTTTTATATGATTTGAAACATTTCATAAATTCAACAACTCTTTTGGGTATAAGGGTGATTTTATAATAATAATATATTAAATAATTAAAATTAAAAACTCGATAAGGCTCGACGAGCCTTCGAGCAATGCTTCTGGATGCTCGAACTCGACTCGTTTATCTTATCGAGGCGCTCGAGCTCGACTCGAACTCTGTCAACCCGAGTTCGAGTCAAGCTTTTGACCGAGTTTGGTTCGATTACATCCCTATGGCTGATAGATAAAAGTTGGTTTGCTTTGAAGCGGTTAGCGGAGATTAGTTGAATCTGTTGTGGGCCGTCAGATGAGGTTTACAAAAGCTTGGACCATCAGTTGTGCTTTGCATTTTTTCCATTGGCCAAAACTTAGGTAGACTTGGTCTTTAAAAACCTAATGACCTATATTATGTCATACCATCTCACCAAGTATGATATAATACAGGCCTTACCATCATATTAGTGCAACTACAAAAATTAAATAAAAATTACAAAAATGGGAGAGTGATGGGAAGTGGTGTCAAACCCCACAATTAGACCACATAGCTTTCCTAATCCAAGAAAGATTCTTGACATGATAAAATGCTCAACAAATATGATTGATACCATTAAGATATTCTAGTTACCCGATGAATAATAATATTAGTAGAATAATATTAGTAGATAAAATTAGGGTTTGGGATCCAATGTATCTAAGTTTTACTGGTCTATGGAGACTAAATGCCACTAAAAGTTGGGCATTTAAAATATTAAAAAAGGAATTAAAAAATTCTGATAATTATTTCTTATAATTAAATTAGACTAAAACTTAACTTTTTTAGAATTTTTTTCATAAATATAGCCCTTATAAACTAAAGATTTCAAAAATAAGCCCTGCTTGGAAGCTTGAAATTTGTTCTTTGAAGGAAAATTTAACTTTTTATTCATTAAGAATTTGGCATTGAAACTATTTTTATTGAATTCGAATGAAAGGTACTTCTTTATTTATGTGTAATATCTTAAGTAAATAACTTCTGAATATTAACAACCTGAATCACCTATTGGTTGAATATAGTTTATTCAAACCTAAAGGACCTATTTGTAATTTAATCAAAATATTGCCACCCTCTTCCTTGCGATGACACATGTCTAGACAGTGTTAGGACAAGAATTAGCTGTAATAAATGCTCTAATTGGGATTAATCCAGTAGAGGCCTAAACGATGTCGTTTTGGGTTATTGAATTAGTAGTTAGTTAAGTCGGTTAAATAACAATTGCTGATTGTGTGGATTGGTTATAAAAGTGGGTCCCACCCATGTGTAAAAACAGAATTCCGGTAATAACATTTCAACTTCATTTCCCCTCCCTCAATTCTCTCTCTACTCTCTCTTCTCTGACTCCTTAATTCTTCTCTCTCATCCTATCAATTCCCAATTTTCCCTCATTCATCAATTTGAGCTCAGCAATTGAACCTGAGTTCCTGACAAATTGGTACCAGAGCTAGAAGATCCTTGGAACGTTTACCAGTAGCAATGGCAGAAAGCACTAGATTCAGGACATTAGAGGAGCAAGTAAGGAAACAAGAAATCAAACTGCAGGAATTGGTAGAATCTCTCCATGCATCACAGTCTGAGCAGCAATAGATCAAGGATGACCTGAAACTGGAACTAGAAGAAAATAGCAAACTGATGGAAGGCTTGCTAACAGGAATGGAGCAAAACCTCCATAGGATCCTGGAGCAGAAGTTGAGCAATTTGCTGCTGAGAATGCCTCCTATGAAAGAGAGGCAACCGAAGGGGATGGCAGGACGTTGATGGATCAGACACCACTTCTGCCAACTCCACTAGCTCACCACAGGTTACCAGTGGAAGGAGAAGCTCAAAAACTCCTTAAGAAGGATTGGAGTAAGTTTCAGATTCCAAATCCTCCTAAAATTGATTTACAGTTGTTTTCTGGAGAAAATCCTAGAGATTGGTTGCGGAAGTATAATAAATATTTCTTGAACTATCAAGTTCCAGACGAACATAAAATTGAAATAATTGAAATGTATCTAGAAGGCAAAGCTGACAAATGGCTTCAAGGTGTAAAAATTGAGAGACCTAGATTGAATTGGGAAGAGTTTGGGGAATTGTTATGTAGGAGCTTTAATGATAGAACTTGCAAGGATAAAGTGGAGAAATTCAACAAACTACAGCAAGTAGGCAGTATTGATGAGTACCAAGAGAGATTTGAAGAATTGAAACCTTTGATGATGATCAAAAATCGAAATCTGCATGAGAACTATTCATTTCTAGTTTCATAAGTGCACTTAAGGAAGAAATTAAGCCTGTGGTCAGGATGCTGAAGCCTACTACATTATCTGAAGCCTTTGAGTTGTCTCAATGGCAAGAGCAGTCCATAAAGATCCAGAACAAGAGCTCCAAGGAACACTCCAGGTTATTGGGAGAAAACAGATTTGGTATCACAAGGAGTACTACCACCTCTGCTGGAACCAATTCATATAAGGTCCCTACCAATAACAGTTTTAAGCATCCTAAGTTCAGGAACTCACCAGGGGACACAAAAGAGCCTAAAAAGCTTTCTGCTCAAGAGATGCAGTATAGGAGAAGTAATGGCTTGTGTTTCAGATGCGGGGAGAAGTATGGAGTAGGACACCAGTGCAAAGTAGGGTACTCAAATTGCATGACACTGGATGAGGAAGAGGATGCTGCATTTGAGGATGCACTTGGAAAACAAGATTAACAGACTAGAAATCCTGGACAGACCATGGAAATGTCATTGCATGCCTTATCTGAGGCTTTAAAGAGGAAAACTATTACACCCACAGGTATTCTAGATGGAGAAGAAGTGCTGATATTGGTAGACACTGGGAGCTCAGATAGCTACATCAGCAGCGAGCTAGTAATTGGGATGGACATAAGCTACCAGTGGGTGGATCTGTGAGAACTCATGTTTTTATCCTTAAAATAGTCAATTTTATAATTATTTGCCCTAGATATATTTAATTACCCTAGTAGTGCATGAATTTTTCTTAAGTTTCAATTTTTCACGCGCGCGTCGTAAGTCGCGTATTTTGCGTCGGAACGAATAAGTGGAAATTTAAAAAATTTATATTAGACTAGTAAGAGTGAATAATTACCATATTAAAGGAAGTACCTTGGAGGATTAGTGCATGAGTGTAACAAAACCGAGAGAAAGTGGTAGTACAAAACCCCATTTGGGCACTATTAAGAGTTGACTTTTTGCCCAACACTTATGGCTACTATTTCATTCTTTCTCTCCAAGTTTCATCACACAAACAAACTCTCATCTCTCTCTCCTCACTCCCTCATTTTTGGCCAGACCAAGGAGAAAGAAAAGGAACAAGAGAAAACTTCAACTTTTGCTCTTCAATCTTGTTTGAAATTCATCATCCAACCATCAAACTCCTTGGGTTCTTGCTCTAGCTTGAAAGGAAGAGAGGGGCCTGGTTGGGGCCTATTTTAAGGAGTTTCTTACACCAAAAATATAGGATTTCTTCTTGAGTTTTGAAGGTATAAACATCTCCCACTAAAACTCTTGCTTTCTTGTTTTATTTCTTGGTTTTGAAGCTTGTAGCTTCCTTATTGTTGTTGTTGCTTGGATTTGGTTGGTTGAAGTGGGCTCTATGAACTCCCACCTTAGTTATATAAGGGCTTCCATGATGTTTATGTGTGTGTTAGTGTGTTTGTGATGAGTTTTACTAGAAGAAACTAGAAGAGGAAAAAGAAAGAGAGAAAATCGTGAGAAGAAGTAAGCTGGCCGAATTTGTCCTGTTGTTATCTTGATTGTATTTCGAAATTTTGTTGGTTGTTTGACTGTGAAACTGATGTAAATATGTGGTACATTGTATGTGCAAAATGCCTTCCGAAAATCATGTCATTTGGTTGATCAAAACTAGAATTTTCGAAACTGCAAGAAATCTGGAAATGGTCATCCGAAGGCCTGAACAGTGTATCCTTGATTGAACATAACTCTTTGTACAAAAGTCAAAATTGAGTGCCATTTGCTGCATTTGAAACTAGACATTCTTAGCTTTAAAATGGTATAAAAATCACAGTCTAGTTTGTTCTGTGTGAACTGCAGTAAACTGATAAAGTCGGCTGTTCTGTTCAGCCTGTAACTTGTGGCTTGAATTTGAACTACTTGTTAACTGATTTTGGAAATGATTTCTTCTACTGAAATGTAGCTTTCAGAACCTAGTTTCCAACGCCACCAACCATTCTTTATTTGAGTTTGTATAGAGTGAGATATGGCCTGGTTTTAAATTGCAGCAAAACTGGAAACTGGAAAGTTTCTTCCCTCTTGCTGGTCGAATGGTCAAAATTGTTTTGGAATTCGAAACTTGATGTCAATTATCTCTAAATTGCTCATTGGATGTTTATGGAACCTTAGATTCAATATTTGAGCTAATTGAGGTTGATTGTGTGGGACAAAACATTTGAAAAGGAAGAGAACCACGGACGGCAGATTTGCTTTGAAATTTTCCCGAACTTTGACTATTTTGTTAACTGTCTTCTCACATGAGTTTTTGCATGAAATTTGGTAGAGATATAGTTCACATATGGAAGATTTAGCATACCAAATTTGGTGTATTTTCAATTCCATTTCAATGGCTAAATGATACTTCAAAGATAGCTTTTCAAATCTAGAAAATGACTGAACAGTTTGCAAAACGCGACCAACTTTGAACTGATGTATCTCGATACTCAAAATTCCGAATTTAGTTCAGTTTGTTGTGTTTGAAACCTTGTTTAGAACTCTTGTGGTATTATGAATTTCAAAGGCTGATTCACTTTCTGTGAATTATGCCGAATTTCCAATGTTTGCTGAAAAACCAAGACTGGTTCAAACCTGTCTTCTTGGAACTGAAATTTTGAGCTGAATTATGAATGCTTTCTATTTGGAATCGTGGAAAAGTGTCTTCTGAGAACTTTTAGTACACTGAATTTAGTTTCCAAAGGTATAAATTTTTCCATTTTTGGACTTACGAAACTCAAGATACGATTTTTCAAAGTAATGTCACTCTAAACTGAAAAATTTCTGTTTCAACCAAATTATTCGTTTAAGAACTTTCTACCTTCCTTCGTGATTGTTGGACTGTTTTAAATTTGATTTCATGATTTAATACAAGGTATCTTTGGAATTTTTAACTTTTATTTCAAATCTTGGTCTCCGAGGGTTAAATCTCTCTTGATGCAATTACTTGGTCATATAACTCTCTTGGTTAATGGTACTTCTCTTCGTACTTAAATTAGGAACTTCAACCCCTATTCTTATGGCCTTGATAATTGTACTAGAGTTCACAATTATACAAGTATTTTAAAAGAATGATTTGAAAGGTTTCTTGTGAACTTAATTAGTAATGCCCGGAATACTTTGGCCAAGCTTTCAAGTAAATATATCCATCTTTCTCGGTTTTCGTGCCAAAACTTAGAGATCTGTTTAATCTTCAACTTGGAGAATCCTGGACATGACTTGATTTGGATTAATATATTATTGGCTATTTTCAAATGATACCCTCGTGGATTAAGTTATTAAGTGATATTTGCATTCGATTTGAACGCATTATCTCTTAAGTGAGAGTAGTGGGAATACTACTCGACCTTGGTTGAATACCTAGGTGAATTGTAATTGTACATGTTTCAGGTGATCAAGAGAATCCCGAGAAACTCGTTTGATCTTGCCTCACTTTTGTTTTACACTCTTGATTTCGGTGAGTGTTCCTTATGTATTTAAATGTTAAGTGCTACCTATAATTGCTACTATGAAATTGTCTGCCGTTTTAAGGTGAGTGTGTACTTTATCTCACTCGACCTACTAAAATGATAAATTTTTACCGTTTAACCGTAAATTTCTACCGTTAACCGTGAACTACTACCGTTTACCGATTTACTTGATTACTTGCGCATGTTATAAGTACTAAGTTGAACTAGATCCTACTCTTGGTTACTAACTTGCTCGAGCCAGGACTGGACTCGGTCGGGTAGGTTGGAACCCTGAGCAACCATTTCGGTATACTCCAGTGTTACCACTGGAGGGACAAGGTGATAGCCAAACAACCGGAGAAATTATTGGAGTTATAAAGTGCAACTGACTAAAACAGTTCCACGTGAACACCGTATCCTTTTACTGTGTGTTTATTTCTGTAAAATGATAAATGTCTCATTTTAATGTGCCAATGTGAAATCTTGAACCGTACATGTGTTATGCTCGATTTACTTGATTTATTAGAATTGCTTAGGTTTTGGAACCTTACTGGGCTGTTTAACTCATTCCACGCTTTTGTTTTCCTTAACAGTGTTCAAGACCGAGAGTACTCGCGAATAGTACTAAATTGTTTTCCTTTGGAGACTTTAAGTTGTATTATAGCAGACGACTGTAGTACATATTCTTTTGAGTTGTATTAAGTTTGAAGGTTAACTAATTCTATTTTGGAGTTCTTTCAATGTATATTGAAAATATTTGAAATATTTCTAGTTTTGAATTACGGATTGCAGTGAGCCCCGGCGAGAGTTAGGCAGGCGTTCGCGGATACCCTTGGGTTCGCCCTTGGGAGAAGTGGGGGCGTCACAGGTGGTATCAGAACCACTTCGCGTGGTCTCTGCACGGGGTGAGTTTGGGCCAAGTGGTGTTATGGTCCTTATTATGTGAATGAGTAAAGACTTAAGTACTCTTCTAGAACTTAAACTGTGAATCATGAATGTGATAGGTATAAACCCTTTATTTTGATCCTTGGAGAAAATTAGATATGTATGTTGGGTAGGAATCTCAAATGTGGTGATTTACTCTTGGAACCAGCTGGTTCGAGTTGTGAATTATCTTATTTCGGATTCTTGTATCCGAGTACTTAAGAATTGAGGGCAATGCTAAGAACTTGAGATCTCCATTTGCGGGAAATAAGAACGAATCGATATTTCACGTGAATAGTTACAGGAAACCAATAATCGTTTGGTTAGGATGACACAATAATTAAGAGAGAGAGGTGGAGAAGATTGTGGCCCAGAGAATCCTAGTGTGGGAATGAATTTGACTATGTTAGGGAACGGGAATCATCTAGTTCTAATTAATCTAGTGAAGCACTATTTTTTTGATCTTTTGTAATGGAACGATGGGAATAGCACTTACGAGCTTGCGTCTTGGAGATGCATGTACTTTTGTTAGTCACCTGTTTACTTTTGTTTACTGACCTTGACTTGATATATACTTTACTTGACTGTAACTTGTGTTATGATCTGATGAACTCTAGTTTGTGTTTGACTTGTACGGTGATAATATTATTTGTGCAAGTGATTTCATTTTCTTTAGAATTGTTACCGGTATGTGTGTGCAGTCTAGTTATGGTTTATTGTGAGATTTATGTATGTGCATCTATATTAGCTGTGAACATGGAAACTAGAGGACAGCGACAGGGACGTCAACCCAGACAATCCCGAAATCAAAGAGTAGATAATGATTTTGCTATTGATCAAACATCGAGCCAAGGGTTGGGGGAAGAGATGACTAAATGGGATTGGTTTTAACGCGTATGACAGATGTACTAGAGCTCTTAGTAGTTCAACAGGGCCAGGAGGTTGGACAAAGAAACCAACGTGAAAACCATGAGATAGGGGAGGATCGAGTTTTGGAGCGGTTTCAGAAATTCTTCCCACCTAAATTTTCTAGAGGACCTGGCTCAGAAGTGGCTGAAAATTGGTTAGAAAATATAAAGAATATATTCGATGCCTTGAACTACACAGAAAAAAGATAAGTCACTTTGCTGTATTTCAACTTGAAGGAGCAGCACGACCCTGGTAGAATGTTATAAGAAACAAGTGGGAAAAAGATCAAACTCCAAGAATTTGGATAAACTTTTGTACGATAATTTAATAAGAAGTTTCTTCCTCCACTAGTCTAAGAAAAAAGAGAAGACGATTTTATAAAACTTCGTCAAGGAACTTTGAGTGTGACTAAGTATGAAACACAATTCACGAAATTATCTAAATATGCTCCAGAATTGGTGGTTACGGAACGAAAGAGAATAAGACGGTTTATCCAAGAATTAAATTTAGAAATCGAAGTTGCCCTTGCCGCAGCACAGATTGAAACATTTAGCGATGCTCTTGAGAAAGTACAAAGGGTGGAGAGCATAAAATCCCAACTAAGAACCTTTCAAGCAAGGAAAAAAGATGTATCCGATAGTAGTCACTACTTTGAGGTGCCAAGAGAAAGTGGACCGCTACCTAAAGTTAGAAAAGGAATGGATGGAGTAAGACTACCACGTCCTTCACCACCCATGATAAAGAAACCAGAAGAAACTAGGTCACGAGGACCTCCAGTAGGACAGATACAATTAAGGGAAACTTCGCAGACAAGTCAAGTCACAACTCCTCATCTGACCTGTGGATATTGTGGAAGGACGAATCATACCGAAGAAAACTACTGGGTGAAGGGGCAAAAGTATATGGGATATGGGAGTACCAACCATAAAGTTCACGACTGCCCAAAGAGGTATCCACGAGAAACTACTATTCAACAAAGAAGACAAGCCCATGGAGGAGGAAACCGACCAATGGCACCTGCAAGAACACCTGCAATGATCACATAACAAGTAGTGCATGATTTATAGTCAATTTTATAATTATTTGCCCTAATTATATTTAATTACCCTAGTAGTGCATGAATTTTTCTTAAATTTTGATTTTTGGCTCGCGCGTCGTAAGTCGTGTATTTCGCGTCGGAACGAATAAGTGAAAATTTAAGAAATTTATATTAGACTAGTAAGAGTGAATAATTACCATATTAAAGGAAGTATCTTGGAGAATTAGTACATGAGTATATCAAAACCGAGAGAAAGTGGTAGTACAAAACCCCATTTGGGCACTATTAAGAGTTGACTTTTTGCCCAACACTTATGGCTATTATTTCATTCTTTCTCTCCAAGTTTCATCACACAAACAAACCCTCATCTCTCTCTCCTCACTCCCTCATTTTCGGCCAGACCAAGGAGAAAGAAAAGGAACAAGAGAAAACTTCAACTTTTGCTCTTCAATCTTGCTTGAAATTCATCATCCAACCATCAAACTCCTTGGGTTCTTGCTCTAGCTTAAAAGGAAAAGAGGGGCGGCTGGTTGGGGGCTATTTTAAGGAGTTTTTTACACAAAAAATATAGGGTTTCTTCTTGAGTTTTGAAGGTATAAATATCTCCCACTAAAACTCTTGCTTTCTTGTTTTGTTTCTTGGTTTTGAAGCTTGTAGCTTCCTTGTTGTTGTTGTTGCTTGGATTTCATTGGTTGAAGTGGGCTCTATGAACTCCCACATTGGTTATATAAGGGCTGTCATGATGTTTATATGTGTGTTAGTGTGTTTGTGATGAGTTTTACTAGAAGAAACTAGAAGAGGAAAAAGAAATAGAGAAAATCGTGAGAGGAAGTAAGCTGGCCGAATCTGTCCTGTTGTTATCTTGATTGTATTTCAAAATTTTGTTGGTTGTTTGACTGTGAAACTGATGTAAATATGTGGCATATTGTATGTGCCAAATGCTTCCGAAAATCATGTCATTTGGTTGATCAAAACTAGAATTTTCGAAACTGCAAGAAATCTAGAAATGGTCATTTGAAGGCCTGAACAGTGTGTCTTTAATTGAACATAACTCTTTGTACAAAATTCAAAATCGAATGTCGTTTGTGGCATTTGAAACTAGACATTCTTAGCTTTAAAACGGTATAAAAATCACAGTCTAGTTCATTTTGTGTGAACTGTAGTGACTGATAAAGTCGGCTGCTCTGTTCAGCCTGTTCATTCGAATGGAAATGAGAAGCTGTAACTTGTGGCTTGAATTTGAACTACTTGTAAACTGATTTTGAAAATGATTTCTTCTGATGAAATGTAGCTTTTAGAACATAGTTTCCAACACCACCAACCATTCTTTATTTGAGTTTGTGTAGAGTGAGATATGGCCTGATTTTAAAATTGCAGCAAAACTGAAAACTGGAAAGTTTCTTCCCTCTTGCTGGCAGAATGGTCAAACTTGTTTTGGAATATTTTGTTTCGAAAAATTTGATGTCAATTACCTCTAAATTGCTCATTGGATGTTTATGGAACCTTAGATTCAACATTTGAGCTAATTGAGGTTGATCGTGTGGGACAAAACTTTTGAAAAGGAAGAGAACCACGGACGGCAGATTTGCTTTGAAATTTTCCCGAACTTTGATGATTTTGTTAACTATCTTTCCACATGAGTTTTTGCATGAAATTTGGTAGAGATATATTTCACATATGGAAGATTTGGTGTACCAAATTTGGTATATTTTGAATGCCATTTCGATGGCTAAATAATACTTCAAAAATAGCTTTTCAATCTGGAAAATGACTGAACAGTTTGCAAAACGCGACCAATTTTGAACTGATGTATCTCGATACTCAAAATTCCGAATTTAGTTCAGTTTATTGTGTTTGAAACCTTGTTTATAACTCTTGTTGTACTATAAATTTCAAAGGTTGATTCATTTTCTGTGAATTATGCCAAATTTCCAATGTTTGCTGAAAAACCAAGACTGGTTCAAACCTGTCTTCTTGGAACTGAAACTTTGAGCTGAATTATGAATACATTCTAGTTGGAATCATGGAAAAGTGTCTTCTGGGAACTTTTAGTACACTGAATTTAGTTTCCAAAGGTATAAATAGTTCCATTTTTGGACTTGCGAAACTCAAGATACGATTTTTCAAAATAATGTCACTCTAAACTGAAAAATTTATGTTTCAACCAAATTACTCATTTAAGAACTTTCTACCTTCCTTCGTGATTGTCGGACTGTTTTAAGTTTGATTTCATGATTTAATACAAGGTATCTTTGGAATTTTGAACTTTCATTTCAAATCTTGGTCTCCAAAGATTAAATCTCTCTTGATGCAATTACTTGGTCATATAACTCTCTTGATTAATGGTACTTCTCTTCGTATTTAAATTAGGAACTTCAACCCCTATTCTTATGGCCTTGATAATTGTACTAGAGTTCACAATTATACAAGTATTTAAAAAGAATGATTTGAAAGGTTTCTTGTGAACTTAATTAGTAATGCCCGGAATGCTTTGGCCAAGCTTCCAAGTAAATATATCCATCTTTCTCGATTTTTGTGTCAAAACTTAGAGATCTGTTTAATCTTCAACTTGGAGAATCCTGGACATGACTTATCTTGGATTAATGTATTCTTGGTTATTTTCAAATGCTACCCTCGTGGATTAAGTTAATAAGTGATATTTGCATTCGATTTGAACGCGTTATCTATTAAGTAAGAGTAGTGGGAATACTACAAGACCTTGGCTGAATACCTAGGTGAATTGTAATTGTACATGTTTCAGGTGATCAAGAGGATCCCGAGGAACTCGTTTGATCTTACCTCACTCTTGTTTTACACTCTTGATTTCGGTAAGTGTTTCTTATGTGTTTAAGTGTTAAGTGTTACCTATAATTGCTACTATGAAATTGTCCATCGTTTTAAAGCGAGTGTGTACTTTATCTCACTCGACCTACTAAAATGATAAATTTCTACCGTTTAACCGTAAATTTTTACCGTTAACCGTGAACTACTACCGTTTACCGATTTACTTGATTACTTACGCATGTTGTAAGCTCTAAGATGAACTGGATCCTGCCCTTGATTACTAACCTGCTCGAGCCAGGATTGGGCTCGGTTACGTAGGTTGGAATCTTGGGCCACCGTTTCGGTATACTCGAGTATTACCACTGGAGGGATAAGGTGATGGCCAGACAACCGGGGAAATTATTGGGGTTATAAGGTGCAACTGACCGAATAGTTCCACTTGAACACCGTATCCTTTTACTGTGTTTATTTCTGTAAAATGATAAATGTCTCATTTTAATGTGCCAATTTGAAATCTTGAACCGTACATATGTTATACTCGATTTACTTGATTTATTAGAACTGCTTAGGTTTTGGAATCTCACTGGATTGTTTAGCTCATTCCACGCTTTTGTTTTCCTTAACAGGGTTCAAGGCCGAGAGTACTCGTGAATAGTACTAAATTATTTTCTTTTGGAGACTTTAAGTTGTATTATAGTAGACGACTGTAGTACATATTCTTTTGAGTTGTATTAAGCTTGAAGGTTAACTAATTGTGTTTTGGAGTTCTTTCAATGTATATTGAAAATATTGAAAATATTTCTAGTTTTGAATTACGGATTGTAGTGAGCCTCGGCGAGAGTTGGGCAGGCGTTCCGCGGATACCCTTAGGTTTGCCCTTGGGAGAAGTGGGGGCGTCACAGGATCAACCCTTCTCTGTCATCATGGGAAATGAAACCTGTGTCACCAATAATGCTATATGCAATGGTGTGCACTGGAGGATTAACCAACACAACTTCCGGTATAACCTCAAAGTAATGGAAATTGGAGGGTGGGACATAATCTTGGGAGTGGATTAGATGACACATTTCAGTCCCATCGCATTCGATTTTCAACAACTCAGGATATCACTGCACCATGAGGGAGATGAAATTCACCTGCACGGCCAAGCAGACAACTGTGATATGGACTTAATCAGAGGCAAAGACTTAAGGACATTTATTGAATACAAGAGACAGATGTGCATGGCTATGAATTCTCCACAAGATAAAGAAGGGGAGTTAGATCCTACACTACAGGAAATTGAAGAACTGCTACAAGAATATAAGGATGTATTCCAGACTCCAAAATCATTACCTCCAAGTAGAAGTATAGACCATGAGATACCTCTAAAACCAGAGGCTCAACCATTCAAACTGAAACCTTGTAGGTACCCTCACTGCCATAAGAAAGAAATAGAGAGACAGGTAGCTGAAATGCTGCAGAAGAGCATTGTTAAGTACAGTAACAGCCCATTTGCTTCTCCTGTGTTGCTGATCAAGAAGAAGGAAGGCACCTGGAGGTTTTGTATGGACTGCAGAAAGCTGAATGACTAATGTAGATGAGCTGCTAGATGAATTATCAGGACCTGTGATTAAAACCAAGCTAGATTTGACTGCAGGATACCATCAAATCAGAGTAAAGCCACAGGACACCTTTAAAATAGTCTTCCAGACTCATTGTGGCCATTTTGAATTTCTGGTAATGCCCTTTGGGCTCACAAATGCCCCTGTAACTTTTCAATCCCTGATGAACCAAGTATTCCAGCCTTACCTGAGGAAGTTTGTCCTAATTTTCTTTGATGACATACTGGTGTATAGTCCTACACTGGAAGATCATGCTCAACACCTAAGAACTGTACTGGGAATTCTGAGGGATCATCAACTATATGTGAAGATGTTTAAATGTGCATTTGCTCATAAACAAATAGATTACCTGGGACACACCATTACTGACAAGGGGGTCAGCATGGATGGCTCTAAGGTTAGTAGTATCTTACAATGGCCAGTACCACAATCTGTTAAGAAGTTGAGAGGGTTTTTGGGACTTACTGACTACTATAAGAGGTTCATAAAATAGTATGGACTTGTATGTAAGCCACTTACTGTGTTACTTAGAAAGGATAATTTCAAGTGGAACACACAGGCTCAATCTGCATTTGATCTTCTAAAACAGCTCATGTGCTCAGCTCCTGTTCTTAAGCTGCTAGATTTCAAGAAAGCCTTTGTGGTGGAAACAGATGCAAGTGGAGGAGCCATTGAGGCAGTTTTAATGCAGGAAGGACACCTTATAGCCTTTCTGAGCAAGGCACTGTCAACAAGGAATCTAGGCTTATCAGTATATGAAAAAGAACTGCTTGCTCTGGTCATGGCAGTCATAAAATGGAGGCATTATTTGGTTGGTAATCACTTTATCATCAGAACTGATCACCAAGCATTGAAGTATTTGCTAGACCAAAAATTGAACACTGCTCTTCAGCATAAGTGGATAACCAAGCTGATGGGGTTGGACTATGAGATACAGTACAAGAAAGGAACTGAGAATCAAGTGGCAGATGCATTGTCAAGAAAGCATGAGAATGCCTCCAACCTTTCCTTTACTTCTTGTCTAGCCATTACTGCTGTTAGACATGGATGGCTTGAAGAATTGCAGAAAAGCTATGAGACTGATGCATAGTGCCAAGAGATCATAACTCAGCTAGCACTGGATCCTAGTTCCCATTCTGACTATACTTGGATAGATGGAGTACTCAGACACCAAGGGAAGATTTACATTGGAAATGCTAATAACATTAGAAATTAGATCATCCAAGTTCTCCATGCTTCAACACTAGGAGGACATTCTGGACAAAGAAACTGTTGGCAGAAAGTTAAGATTTTGTTTTACCGGCCAGGAATGAAGCAAGAGGTGGTGTCATTCATCCAGAAATGTGACACATGCCAGAGGAATAAATCTGAGCATGTCCCCTACCCTGGGTTGCTGCAACCAATCACCATTCCTAAACAAGCTTGGTCCCATATATCTATGGACTTCATTGAGAGACTGCCCAAATCACAGGGTTATGATACTATATTGGTAGTCATTGACAGGTTCACTAAGTTTGGCCACTTTACCATGCCCACTCATCCTTTCACAGCTAGGACAGTAGCTCAAGCCTTCCTGGACAACATATACAAAATGCATGGACTGCCAGAGTCCATAATTACTGACAAAGATAAAATATTTACTAGTGGATTCTGGAGGGAGCTGCTCAAGGTGATTGGGACAGAATTACATTACTCGTCTTCTTACCACCCTCAATCTGATGGACAAAGTGAACGACTCAACTAGTGTGTGGAGAACTATCTCAGATGCATGACTGGGGAAATGCCTTCTCAGTGGAGCAAATGGATGGCACTGGCAGAGTGGTTTTAGAACTCTACCTATCACTCCAGCATTAGTATGACTCCCTTTGAGGCATTGTTTGGATAAAAACCAGTACCCTTACCTCTAGGCCCTTATCTAGACTCAGTAGTTCCTACAGCCTCTAACATGATCCAAGAAAGGAACAAGATTTCCAATTGCATTAGGGATAACTTAGTCAAGGCTCAGCACAGGATGAAGTATTTTGCTGATCAGCATAAGACGGAGAGGAAATTTGCTGTGGGGGATTGGGTGTTTCTGAAGCTGCAGCCATACAGACAACAGACGGTGGCAGTTAGGAAGTGCCTTAAGCTATCAACCAAGTATTTTGGTCCATTCCAAGTGGAAGAGAAGATTGGTTCAGTAGCCTACAAGTTGAAGTTACCAGCAGACACCAAATCACACCCTATGTTCCATGTGTCATTGCTTAAGAAGAAGTTGGGACCTATGCAGGGTAGTTCAACCAAGCTGCCAAAGTTAGACACTCAAGATCAATATCCTCTGCAACCAGAAATCATCTTGAGAAGAAGGGTCATTATGCGAGAAGGTCAACCTATTGTGCAATATTTGATCAAATGGAACCAACTGGACTATGAAGAAGCATCATGGGAGGATAAATCTTTCATTGAGAATCAGTTTCCTACGTTCCAGACTTGAGGACAATTCTGATTTTAACAGAAGAGAATTGTTAGGACAAGAATTAGTTTTAATAAATGCCCTAATTGGGATTAATCCAGTAGAGGCCTAAACGATGTGGTTTTGGGTTATTGAATTAATAGTTAGTTAAGTCGGTTAAATAGCAATTGCTGATTGTGTGGATTGGTTATAAAAGTGGGTCCCACCCATGTGTAAAAACAGAATTCTGATAATAACATTTCAACTTCATTTCCCCTCCCTCAATTCTCTCTCTACTCTCTCTTCTCTGACTCCTCAATTCTTCTCTCTCATCCTATCAATTCCCAATTTTCCCTCATTCATCAATTTGAGCTTAGCAATTGAATCTGAGTTCCTGACAGACAGGTGTCACCAATATCTAACATGTGTCAACCAATGGTGACATGTGTCACACAACAAGACACATGTCATGTTCTCCCCATGACAAGTGTCGCAGCATTACCTTTCCTAATACCAACTCATCCCTCTTCCTTGATAGATGTTATCGCCACATCAACTCAAGTGTTGATTAATTTTCTCCAAGGAAACCTATAAATAGCCCTCCATCTCGTTGTATGTTAATATTTTGGGAACACTCACATATACTCGTAGGAGAGGGCAAAGAGAGCGACTTAGAAAGGAAAAAAATTAAGGCAATGGATGTTCTACAAGACAAGAAAAGAAAGGCACAGCCTTGAGATACTGTAGGAAAAAAGATCAAAGCCAAGCTAAAGTCTAGAATATCCAATTGAGTGCCTTTTTGCATTCATGTAGTTATAATATTGTATTCATATAGACGTTATAATGCTCAATTTTTTGTCATCCTATGAACGTATAGTTTTAGTTCTACATTCCATGTAGCTGTTATGCTGGATCTGGACTAGGTGAAAATAAGAATTGATATTCTTGTGTTTTTTAAATCTACTATAATACATACTCTTATTTTGTTTAAGAGATAAATGATCATTTATGATGAATATTCTATTGTTATATTGTAAATATGATCATTTTACTTGATTAGTCGCTATTGTGTCTTGAACCGTTGAGCAACGAGGGCTATGTTGAATGTCATTGCACACACTAATTTGCAACCCACTATTTAGACGAGATTGTCCACGTATTGAGTTGGAACTGAAACACACTTCTCATACTGACCTATTGATTGAGAATAGAAGGATGAACTCATGATGGTGGTATAAGGTAGAACATGATCTTCATCGGCAATTAGTGCTATATACTTATTAAGTTGTGATTTATCCGTTTTCTTACTTGTTAAATATTGTTTATGCTAGAAGTGGTGGTCTATTTCTTGGCACCATTACCTTGTGTTACCTTACCCCAAATATTAACAAAGTTTTGCAAATAATGCCTTAAAACTTGAGATGTCATATGAGTGATCTAGCAATTGTCAGAGTGGAATTTTGATGGAGCTTACATGTATTTTTTAGGAATGGAGTGATTTTTGTATGTTCTGCTGTGTATTGCACTCTTTTAAATCCATCATAAAATTGAACAAAAAGAGTTGTGTTTCAATAAATAAACTCTTGTAGCATTTGAATGAATCCTGGCTAAAGCTGGACAGTTTACTATCAATGAATCCTTACCACGGATGGAGCTGCGGTGTGACAACTGACAGGAGGAGGGCATAGAAAGGAGTACAACTGGAAGATTGCTGGAACCAAAAATATGATATGAAGGTGAAATAGCAATATAATAAAAGGTAGGATAGAGAATGGTACAGAAAATGAGACAGAAAATCCATTGCGAAATATTGGGTATCCGGAAAAATAGTGAAAAAACATGCAATACACTGGATTTTCAAGCGATGGCTAGATAGTTTAGTTAAATATCCATCCATTGTTCATCTTTCAGAATTGATCATTGTCAAGCATGGCACTTAAGTTCCGCCTTTCGTGGCTTATTCTTCTGCAGGTTTTCAGCAGATTAACTCACGAGTGCAGTGGCCTAAAACTGTCAAAGAGTACAGCCCTTTTGGTTTTTGGTAATTCAGCTGTTGATATAGGCAGCAACAACTATATACCTACTATACCCAGAAGCAACTATGATCCTTATGGCATTAATTTCACACGTCACATTCCTACCGGAAGGTATTCAGACGAAAAACTCCTTCCTGACATTTCTTGCCCACACAAGGCCTCAAAGATGTTATTCCTCCTTCTCTGCGGAGAAACTTATCCGATGATGAACTGCTTTCGGGTGTCATCGGCTGCAGCAGGATTTGATGATCAAACTAAGAGTGTTACCAATGCAATTCCAACGTCGAAGCAACCCCGATTTTTAAGGGATTACTTACCTAAGCTCGAGAGGATTGTAGGCAAAAAAGTGCTCAAAGAATTGTTCGGGAAGCTGTAGTGATCATCCATGGTGGAACTGTTGATTTCCTTTTCAACTTCTACCTTGGCCATGCTAACAGACAACTTGAGTTCACCTTAAGTGAGTACCAAAACTTTTTGTTAACGAGTCAGCAACAATTTCTTCAGGTTAGTCATGCTTCCAATCTTTTCTACGATTTGTGCACGCCCAAAAGAAATGGTTAAATTACACCAGTATTCACCAAACTATTTAAAGCCATGAAACACTTTTTTTTTTGTGGAAATCACCCATTGAACTCTTAGATGATGCACTGGTTAATCATTTTACTAATTTTTTCTCCATTGTCTCAGACCGACATACACTATGCTGTTCTTTGTCTACCTCAGTTCTTTCTTGTAAAGGAGGCAAAATAATGGATTGACCAAAATCAAACACTTTCAGAAGTTTAATGGTTGAATTGATACACATGATACTTCCATGAATATGTGTGTCTATATATATACTTGAATCATTTGATGACTTTTGGTGCACTTTCCTTAAAGGAAATACATTTTGCGTCTGAAAAATATTTGGTGATGCAAACTACTTTTATCAGTATCAAACAGTCTACCATCTGTAGAATGTTTGCTCCATATCCTTTGTCTTATACTTTTGGTATATAAATTTATTCCACACAAGCATAAATATATTGTAAAATTTGATGATACTGATCATTTTGTCCATCAGTAAATATTCCACTATAGTTTAACCTCTGTGGTGATACAGGATTTATACGACCTCGGATGCGAAAAAATGGTGGTAGCTGGTTCAATTGGCTGTTTGCCATTAACAATGACTGTTCGTTTTTTTTAGAGGACATGTATAGAACATGTCAACTCAGATGCTTCACTTTACAATGAGGAACTGGTAAAGTTGCTGCAACAAGCACAAGCAAAACTTCAACAGAGCGAAATTCTCTACTTAGATACCTACAATCAATTGATGGACATGATTTTAAAAAATACCTGAAAGATATGGCAATGGCATGAACTTAAACTTGCTTATGTATGTGTCATCAATAACGGGTAACGGATGCCAAAATCACATGATTTAATGCACGATAGGATTCTCTGAAACTAATAGGTTCAATTCGTGAAGTCACTCAGTTGTGTAATCCCATCACCCCAGTATGTAGGACCCAATCCCAGTACTTATTCAGGGATAGCATGCATCCAACTGATGCAGCTTACTGATACGTAATTGATGATCTACTGAAGAAACTGGCCCCGATGAATTGATTTCCACTGGAAAGTTCATCTCCAGCATGGAAAAGAAGAATCTGTACATTCCAAAATAAGAATCTACTGAAGAGTGAAGAGAAAAGTTTTTATCAGTGCACGTCATTTGAATTTAGCTTGTCTTTGGGGTTGACAATTTATTGTATAGCCTGTATAATGCTACCTTATTTTACAGCTCATAAGGTGCTTTGTTACCTTAAATCCCTCATTAGGAGCCTAAAAGTTTGTTACTATTCATTACGTTCATTTGGAACGATTATGCAAGTGGCAGGGTTTGTATACAAACTTATTGTTAGACCTATGCAAATGCAAACGTGTTGCATGCATTGTCCTATAGATCATTGGCAACCATGGTTCAAAGTCACGGTCGCGGTCGCGGTCGTGGCCCGGAACGTTCGACATTGGTTTCGGCATATCAGTCGCGGTCTCGGTGAGACGCAAATTTTAAAGTATTTAATATTCTAAAAATTGTTAATAATATAAAAAAGTATGCTAAATAAAAATAATTAAAAAATAGCAAAAGAAACGGCCAAGTCAATCCGTCGCGGTGTGACTCAGCTGATTTCTCGTCTTGACTCGGGATAACTCGGTGTGACTCGGCCGAGTCAATCCGTCACGGTGACGACTCGGCCGATTTCTCGGCGAGTCAAGTATTTCGGTATCGTTTTGTCACGGTATCGTATCGGTAGGGGCCGAGACGGTGACGACTCGGCCGAGACTTCGAACCATAATGGCAACAATAAGATATTACTGTTCTTTTCTTAATCTGATAAGGTACTCATGATAAATCTTGTAGAACACTCATGAAGAATCTTACTCCGTAGTCTGTACTAAGCATTAAACAAACACGTCAGCATCAAGTTATGGAAAAAATGCAGGTATCAGTAAACGAAGAAAAGTGAAACAACAGAACCTGCAATGATCTTCAGAAGGTGACTTTTCATTGTCAACAGAAATGATATTGCAATTCAACATGATTTGATTTATTTAACCCCCATTCACATGGCGAAGGTCTATGGTGAGAACAATCAATTGCAACCTCTCATGTTTGATGGTTATGGTGCCGGGTAACAGGGAGTAGCAACGCAGTGTAGACTGGAGAGGCCACCATATATACTTCTGATTGAGCTTAATAGTCATCTCCCCACTTTACCAATCCTAAAGATGAATAGGGAACTTAGTAACCTTCTGATTGTTTCCCATCTTCAAAGCCAAGCAGACGTAAATTCCTTAATCACATTCTCGTTGAGGAGATCTGTACCTTTCTCCAATTCCGTTTGATAAATATGCTGAACCCGATTTTGCATAAGCAAGAAAATCATCCAAACTCATCAATTTGTCAGTCATGAATCGAAATGGCCCTGTGTGCTTAGCTCCATCAACTGGGAAAAATGGAAATTCAATGCTCTCATACATGTCTTATAGACTATGTTTCTGCTAGGGTGCCAGTAAGGCCAAGAATCAACAAAGTAAAACTTATTGAAAACTGCATCAACTCTAGCATTCACCTGTAGGGTAGTGTAGCACCATGCTGCTATAACTCCCCGTGGCTTTCAGATCCGATTGCACTTGCTAGTAAAAGTTGGGCCGATCAGACCAATGGATGGCTTGGCCAATAGTCACAAGGTCGACGGTGGCTCGTTTGGGGATATCCTTTTCCAGCTTTTCAGCAGACGTTGTTGGAGATGTACACTTGTATTGCACATTTGGGAGCCTAGGAACAAATTCAAGCTGCTTTTGGCTGGTATCAGTGACGATCACATTCTTGTATATCTTTGCTAACTGAAACTCATCAAATTATGTTATAATCTACTGATTAACCAGGCTTTCTACTTTCTTGAAAGAAAGCAAAAGCCATTGGTGTGAAAACAATTAATTATGGAAGAAAAGGCTACTCACAAATGATGCGGCCTGTCCATTACCAATGCCGGCATGTCTTGGATGCAATAAAGTGAAACAATTCTTCTGGATAATTTGGGCGGGATAAAGTAATGCTTTCCCTGTTTAAGGCACAAATGCGCCATTTTCTTTTTTCTCCTTTCTCTTTTTCAATTTTCGGTAGTCTCAGACAAACAGATCTAGAGGCATACATCTCTTTTAATGGGGACTTTCAAAATCGATTCACGGATGCACGGATGAGATTGATTTGGACTGGTTTAATTCGAGTATATTCTGTACATATATCAGCTGGAAGTTGCAATTAAATGCTTAATTTCTGTACATTTTAGAAAACACCATGTACATATGTTTTACTAATAAGAGGGACGCAGCATCAAAATATTAACAGCATGGTGATTATAATCGAGTGTTGACTTGATGGGGGACAATATTAACATATTATTGCTTAGTTGGTTAAAGCATTAGCCAAAATGACATGTTTCTTGAATAACCACGTTGACCCTGTCCTCCACATTTCATGATTTTCCTCATTTGATTTGCTGTCCTATACATTTTTATAATCATGTTGACCCTGTCTCAATTTGCTGTTGTTTTCACCCATTGAATAATGATGTTGGTCAACTCCTTCAGTTCATCAATGACAACATCCAACAGAGAAAACCAAGTTAATTGCAAGAACCAAGTAATTTCATAATTTGATTAAGTATTTATGAGTGTAACTTCGTTTTGTGAAAGTTTTAGTTTCCCTTGGCTTAATCCCATTCCTATATTTCTTTCTTTAAGTACACATTTTCATCGTTAGAGGTTATTCACTGACGACCATCAGGTCCGTTGGATTTCATTGTTTGAAAGAATTCATGAAAAATATTACTGCAACAGTTATACAAAAGCGTGGATACCA
The DNA here is from genome assembly GCF_003713205.1 of Coffea eugenioides. Lineage (NCBI taxonomy): Eukaryota > Viridiplantae > Streptophyta > Magnoliopsida > Gentianales > Rubiaceae > Coffea > Coffea eugenioides. The sequence goes on along the minus strand of NC_040040.1, from coordinate 24,526,836 downwards.
GACAAAAAGTGGTTGTAAACTTGTTTTGAGTCTCTTTCAAATACTATTTGTAAAAGTGGAAATCCAGATGCAGGAAATTGAAGAGCAGCAGAGAAAGGTTAAATATCTATTGTGCAATTAGCGATAAAACCTAACCCATTCCACTGAAGAAAATGTCTGGTGACAGAGGACAAAAGCTAAATTTACTGAGGCCTTAACCTTAATTTCCGCCAGCAAATGATATGGGATTAATTATCTATTATGAAGTATGAACCCAGGAGAAGCCAAATAATTTACTTTCCCACTTTGCCAATCCTGAGATAAACAGGGAATTTAACGCTCTTTTGATTGCTGCCATCTTCATTCCAAGCAGACGTAAATTCCTCAATCACATCCTCGCTCAAGAGATCGATACCCTTCTCCAGTGCTGTTTGATATGCTGAACCTGATTTTGCATACCGAAGATAATCATCCAATCCATCAATTTTTGAGTTATGAATTCAAATGGCCCAGTTTGCTCAGCTCCATCTACTGGCAAAAATGGAAATTCCATGCTTTCATACTTGTCAAACACCAGATTTCTTCCAGGGTGCCAATAAGGCCTGGAATCAACAAAGTAAAACTGTCTAAACACAGCATCAACCCTATCATTCACCTGTGGGGTAGTGTAGCACCAAGCTGCTATTACTCCTTGAGGTTTCTTCAGTACCAATTTCACTTGCTGGAAGAAAGTAGGAAGATCAAACCAATGGATGGCTTGGCCAATGGTCACCAGGTCCACAGTATCTGGTTTAGCAACATCCCTTTCGAGCTCTTCAGCCGACATGGCTGGAGATGTAGAACGATATCGAACATTTGGGAGCTTGGGAGCATATTGAAGTTGCTTTTGGCTAGTATCAGTGGCAATTACATTCTTGAATATCTTTGCTAGCTGAAATCATTTAACATAAATTATACAATGCATTCGGGCTTTTAATTGGCCTTTCAAATTGCAAGAAAAAGAGTTGCCTCATGTGGCGAAGACGAGAGAAATTGTGCTTACAGATAATGCCGCCTGGCCACTGCCAGTGCCCACATCCCAGGCAAGGTCATGGTGGGGTGTCTTGGATGCAATAAAATGGAACAATTCTTGTGGATAATTCGGCCTAGATACAGAGTATTGCTCTGCCTGATTGAGGAACAAATCTGCCATCTTTTTCCTTTTTCTTTTTTCCTGAATGTCTGGGGTGAACAAATTTGAACAGGTATTTATCTCCTTATATAGTCCTGGAGTGACATGCCTGCCTAACTAATAAATACTAGTCTACAACGTCAAAGAACAAGTAATCATGTGATTGAAAGGATAGAAGAGGAAGAGAGATATAAAAAGAACAAATTTGCTCGTCAACATGTAAACCTGAAAGCACAAAGCAAAGTTCGTTCTTGACACCTGAAATTGAAAGGGACATCAAACTTTGTTGTTATATGTTAAGCAAGAGATACTAGAAAATTTTATTGATCGTTATTTTTGTTTGGGTATTTACTCTTTGGTATCTCAGCACATGAATGCAGAGAGCGGACGAAATCTGCTTCATACTTGTCAAGAATCTTGCGTAATCCATTACGTGCAATTCCTAGGTTTTTTCTTTTTTTTGGTCAAAAATTTGTAATTCGTTGTTTCCGACTGCTGAGTCTGCTATTATTGTTGTACACTTAATACTTCATGGATGAGGATCCTCTACAAATACTAGCCTCAATTGTATCGTGCAGTGTAGATACTAGTACAACAAAAATAAACACTAAAACAATAAAAGTAAACACTAACATAACGACATGTAAAAACATAATAAATTTTAAGGCACAAATTTCAATGAAAGAGAAAATTTATAATTATGCTTTTGCTTGTGTTAATGTCTACATTTATTGTTTTAATATCCTTATTTACTCTACTAGTGACTACACTTATAAACCCAAAAGTTTACCATCCTCTTCGTGCCACTTCATTTGAGTTTATTTATTGTTTGGGGTTGATTGTTTTATAGTATAGCCTATATGGTACTTTATTTTATTCCCAGAATTTGAACGGCCCAACAGGTGCTTTGTTACCAATTTATTTATTACTTCTATTCATTAAGTTCATTTGGAAATGATTATATTGGTGATAGGATCTGTATACAAACTCATTTTTGAAAACCTATGCAAACATTTACATTGTCCTAAGATACTATTCTTTATTTAAATTTGATGAAGTACATACTGATGCAAGTCATCCTCCTAGAACACTCAAATAAGGAATTTTATTCCACAAAAGCAAGAAGTTCTGGAAAAGAAAAAATGCAACCTATATTGCAATTCAAAAAGATATCATTTATTCAACCGATATCATGAATTCCCCCCGGGTTGGGGGGGGGGGGGTTGTTGATGGCTATGGTCGATGCTAGATGGGGCATAACAATGCGATGGAGAGTCCACTCACTATACTTCTGATCGAGACTAGTACTTCATTTTCCGACTTTACCAATCCTGAGATAAACAGGGAACTTAGAAACCTTCTGATTGTTGCCATCTTCGGCCCAAGCAGACCGAAATTCCTCAATCATGTTCTCACTCATGAGATCCACACCTTTTTCCAGTGCTGTTTCATATGCCGAACCTGATTTTGCATAAGCAAGTAACTCATCCAAACTCATCAATTTTTCAGTCATGAATTCAAATGGCCCTGTGTTCTCAGCTCCATCCACCGGCAAAAATGGAAATTCAATGCTCTTATACTTGTCGTAAATTAAGTTTCTGCCAGGGTGCCAGTAAGGCCTAGAATCAACAAAGTAAAATTTATTAAAAACAGCATCAACTCTTGCATTCACTTGTGGGGTAGTATAGCACCATGCTGCTATTATTCCCTGTGGCTTCTTTAGAACCAACTGCACTTGCTGGTAGAACTTGGGACGATCAAACCAATGGATGGCTTGGCCAACAGTCACAAGATCCACGGTGGCTTGTTTTGCGACATCCCTTTCCAGCTCTTCAGCAGACATTGTTGGAGAAGTACACTTGTATTGCACATTTGGAAGCCTAGAAGCTAATTCGAGCTGTTTCTGGCTGGTATCCGTGGCAATCACATTCTTGTATATCTTTGCTAGCTGAAATTCATCAACTTACATTATAGTCTGCTAGCCAGGCTCGTCACTTTCTTGAAAGAAAACAGAAACCAGTCAAATGAAAAACAATTACTTATGGAATAGAAAGAGGACTCAGACTCACAGATGATGCTGCCTGTCCATTGCCAGTGCCGGCATCCCAGACAAGGTCATGGTGCGGTGTCTTGGATGCAATGAAGTGGAACAATTCTTCTGGATAATTTGGCCGGGATTGCGAGTAATTCTTCCCCTGTTTAAGGTACAAGTATGCCATTTTCTTTTTTCCCCTTACTTCGGTAGTTTAAGATGAACAGATCTACAGGCATAGATCTCTTTATATGGGGACTTTCTGAACCGTTCAAGTGTTCTGAGTTGAGATTGACTTGAATCTTTGTTTACACTTTACAGATCTACAGCCATCTTTTTTCCCTTTTTCTTTTCTATTAAGGTCTGTGATGAACAGAATTGAGCACGTATGCCCATGTAATTTAATGGTCTACAGCGTTAAAGAACCAGTTGATCATGTGCCTGAGAAAGAGAGAATTGAAGAAGAAGGGTATAAAAGGACAAATTTGCTTGTCAGATGCAAACCTAAAAGCACAGAGCAAAAATCCACTTTTGAAACCAGAAATTGAAAGGGGCATCAGCTTAATTGCCGTGTGCTAAAATGCATCGGACGTCAATAATGGCTGCTTCCGTAATGCATTACGTGTAATTCCTAGCAGGGTAAAATATAGAAAAGCTCCTTGATATTAAACAAGCATACAAAAAAGTCTGCTATAGTTTCAAAACTTACATTTCGATACCTCATGCTTTGAGCTAATTTTAAAAAACTATAGAAATCGTCTGAATTAACGAGTTTAAAATACACGCGCTTCTTTTGAGAGTATTTGTACTAAAAATATATAAATTTTTGTTGATATACATATTATACCCTTAAAGTTATAATACAGAAAAGCTCCCTGTGGTTAAACAAACAAACAGAAAAGTCCCTTATGATTTCAAATCATACAATCCAGTACCTCGTGGTTTGAACTAATGTGAAAAATTGATAAAAAAATCATTTAAATTAACGAGTTTGAGGTTGCTTGACATGAAAAATAATTTTTTAAATCAAATTTTTAGCTGATATACCTATTAAACCCCTTAGTACTCATAAAATTTCCAAAAACAACCCAAAACTCCCAAATACAACTCACTTTATTTCTATACATAAAATAAATAAATAAAAATTTTCAAATAACCTTATTTTTATACACAAAATAAATAAATAAATAATTCCAAATACAACTTGCCTTATTCCTATGCACAAAATAAATAAATAAAAGTAAGATGTAACCATAAGGGGCTTTTCGTAGGTTGGCTTAACCACAGGGGGTTTTTCTGTAAATTTGCTTAATATGATCGTTGTTAGAAGGTCTTTTATTGTTGGGCAAATTCCACTTTACCCCCCTGTGGTTTAGCGTTTTTTCACATAACCCCTCTATGGTTTCAAAAGCTATACATAACCCCCTTATGGTTTGGATTAAAGTGTCAAAGTAACGAAAATAGTCACTCGTAACGGCGTCATCTAAAATGTCAAAAATACCCTTATGTAAGGCTGAAATTTATGTATTAACCAAGGGGGGTTATGTGTATATTTTGAAAATCATAAGGGGGTTATATGGTAAAGTATTAAACCATAAGGGGGTTATATGGTAAAATATAAAAATCATAGGGGGTTAATGTGTCATGTATTTATAAGGGTAATTTTGACATTTTTAGAAGTTCCGTTACGATGGACTATTTCCGTTACTTTGACACTTTAATCCAAACCATGAGGGGGTTATGTATAGCTTTTGAAACCATAGGGGGGTTATGTAAAAAAAGGGTAAACCACAGGGGGGTAAAATATAATTTACCCTTTATTGTTTATATATATTAGGATAATTATGTCATTTCATTCGCCTCCGTTAGTTTTGACAATTTTTGTTCCTATTTCAAATTAGTTCAAACCATGAGGGGTCAAAATGTATGATTTGAAACCATAAGGGGGTTTTCCATAGGTTAATTTAATCACAAGGGGCTTTTTTGTATTTTACCCTTCCTAGTACTACTATTCTTGTGCCCTTAATAGGATTCATAGCGACCTTTGTCCCATTGGTCCGTTGGCCACCACCAAAGATTTTAAATCTTGGTTGGGTGGGAGGTCAAGAGTTGCCTCCCATTAATGCGCTACTATATGTGGTTTCTTCTAAATCCATACAGGTGCGTAGTGCACTCATTTGATTCGATGGTAGTTTAGTCCCCATCGGTTTCTCTGGACCCCGTTGGGCCTCTCCCTAGTATAGGTATAGTAAGAGTAGGAGTAGGTTAGACTAACTGTTGCCGTCTAATTAATAAAAAAAAAAAAGGATTAATAGCAAAGTTGTGTCATCTATGCATGGTAGGAAGAAGCAATAGAAATGGGACAACACAACTAGGTGCGCCAAAACCAACTACTTTTAGAGTAGTTGGCCACCAAAAGAGCTTTAAAGCTCTACTTGGGTGTAGGCCAAGGGATCTGTTGATCTACATTCTAATATTCAGATTTTTCTGAAAATTTCACCAGCAGGTGCGTAAACCGGTGGTAGTTCACCAGGTGTCCCTTGACCTCTTTAGCTCCCTCCCTTCCCTTAATATAGAGTAGGAGTAGGTGTAGAATGGAATCTATCGTCTCGACACAAAAAAAAAAAAAAAAAAAAAAAAAAAAAAAAACTAGATAGGCCAAGTAATGGACAGTTAAGGGCAAAAAATACTAGATGGGCCAAGTAATGGACAGTTAAGTTAAATGCAACAACCGAACACAGGCCACAACCGGATGTTGTACAAGGGATCACCTTATGGCTGCAAGTGTATCATCTGAAATGAACTCATGCTCCTCTATGCATTTTTGGTGCTTTGTATTACCCCAGGAAATGAAAGTAATTTGAATGTAGCTCCAAGCTTCCAATTTGGCGGCAACTAGCGAAAAAAAAAATAGCTCGAAGACCAATTAGTATTTGTGCGCGCTATTAAAAAAATGGCAAAATAAAAGCAAATAAATAATTTGGCAGTACATGGATATGTTAAAGTAAATAATCGAATCAAAATTCGAATTAACTGGTTGATGACCGACTATTTATGTAGAATTGAAATTACAATGTAATTAGTGATTGAGTTGATGAATGATTAAATTTTATTCAAGTGAGAAAGTTAGGACAAATATTCTCCCAAGCAATTATAGAGATGAGGGAAAATGTAATTATGTAATTAAGATCAAAGTTTCGAGTGAACCAAAGTTCAAGTTGAACCCGAATACAAAGGGAAGGTACAATATGGATGAGAGATCCTAAACATAACATAAATAGTTAAAGCAAACTGAAATATGAAGCGAAATCAATTAAAGTTGTTAATTGATGTAGCAAGAATAGAGATGAGAGGATATGTAATTATGACAGATTGTCGAAACCTGTGCAATAATAAAAACATGCTCAAACTAAAAGTAATTTCTGTAGGTAGCGGTGAGTAGGGTCGAATCCACAGGGATTGGAAGTAATTGTTTCTTTTCAAATTCACAGTGACAAGGGGGTGTTTTTGTGCAGACGGTGACAATCAAAGAAATTCAACTAAAATCTAAGAAGCTACTAGAAATTAAATAACAAATTACTAAAATCAAATGGGTGATAATTAAGGATCTAACCAAGAAATAACTTCAGCAATGGTTCACTTAATTGATCATCGATGCAAAGCCAATTCCAATTATTTACCAATAAATAGGTTATAACTGCCAAACAAGCGATGACAGTCAACCCCTCCTTACTGTGTCGGTGATTAAGGTACGCCCGTTAATCACTACTCTAATTGAGAAATAATTCTAGGTACGCCCATAAGATTTAATTCCCCAATTGCCTTACGTATTAGAGGAGCCCTATTCTAACCAAATAACGCACTACCAGGGTTATTTTAGGTTAGCCCGCGTATTCCCCTGACACAAACCCAATCATGCCAGTTATCACTATTTTGGGACAATTAAACAATTACGGATTTAACGTCCCAATTGACAATAGATTATTAAATTAACCAATTATCCGGATCCAAAACAATCAATTAATTAAATAATCATAAGCACTACAATCAAGGAATATGCGAATACCAATAAATAAAAGAAAAAGATGAAATTAAATCGATCTCACAATTTTTAGGCGAACCAAAGCCTCCGTTGTTCCTTGACTAGAGCGAAAAAAATTAGTTCATATTGGATCCAAAAAACCCACACAAAATTGAAGAGAGAGCAGCGGCCATCAATTGGGTAAATTCACATCGTTGGAATACTGTCGAAAAAGTGAAGGTAGAGGAAATAATTCGTGGCTTTGTTTTTGGTCTTCACATCCGAGGAAGAAAGGCCAATATGAATCCAAAAGGAAAGTCAAAATTCCTAAGCTACGCTACAAGACGAAAAACTAAAGAAGACCAGAGGATAGTGCTCCTCTCCTGCAATCTTAATTCCTATTCTATCTAAATGCTCTCCAATGTGCGGCGGCTCTCCTTCCGGAGAGGAAGAAGCCTCTGGACGCCCTCTCAGGTTTGCTTTCTTTTTCCTTTTTTAGTTGCTGTTTTCGGTCAAAATTACCAAAAAGGTCTTGCATCTCCTTGTTCCAAGAATGCCCTTGATTGCCTGCTATTCGAACTCTTTCCCGATGACTGTCAAATTGGCCTTGATTGTGATATTTTTGCTCTACTCCTTGAAATAAATACAAAATACTAAAAGTGAATAGAATCCAACAATTAATCCACACCAGATCAGGTAATAGGGGAAATTAATAATAAATTAAATAGTAAAATTGCAACCTATCAATTCCCCCCACACCTAAACCATGCTTGTCCTCAAGCATGATAACAGCAAACAAACCCAATGTTTGACAAAGACTATTGCCCTATCTACCATATTGCCAAGACACCAAGAAAAACATAGATCGAGTCTCAGTGATCAAGATCCAAGAAACATCACTCCGGTTAGCTTCTAAACTACAAACTCCTCCAATTTCAGGTTAACTAATCTAAGAAAAAGGAATGACACACAACATTTATCAGCAAATGGTCCAACTGATAAGTGACTAATTTACGTAATAATTGTATGACATTTTATATTATTTTTAGTCACTTTGGTTATATTATTGGAAGAATATGAATCATTTTGGCTATAATTGGTGAATAAATGTTTTTAAGTGATTAAATGAGGTTTTTATCACTTTTTACTTGGATTTTGTGTATTTTGACAGTTTTGACACATTTTCGTATTTCGGCTATAACTTGAGTTACAATGATCGGATTGGGATGATTCTTGAACCCATTTGAAGATAAGAGATAGATCTACAACTTTGGTGAAGACATCTAAATCCAGTTTGAAGGTTTTCCAGGTCAAAATGCCGAATTACAATAGCAAATTTCTACTGGTCGAAGCTGGAACAGGGCAATGAGCAGGCAAGGGTATTTCAGTCATATCTCAGCCTACACAGATCCAAATGAGGTGATTCTTGATGCATTAGAAAGATAACTCAAAAGGCTACAACTTTCGTGTTTTAGACATGAGCTGGTTCAGCCTCTAACATCAAGAAAAGATTGGTTGAAGTTGGGCCAAAAACAGAGCAAGTGATCCACACTCGGATCCACTATTCATCCGAACCCTCGGTTGTTTCTGGGTTAGTGGATCCGAGGTACTGTAGCAGCTCGGATCACTGGTCAGAAAAGGCTGCTCTGTACGCGTAAAACTCAATTTCACCTCCACCAACTCACATTGGATGCTAGACATGTGAGAAACATTCCCAGCTGTAAAAGGGAGATGTAATCCTCATTTCTTGACCACCTTTCATCATTAAATAGCCAAATGCATTGCAAAAACCAGAGATTGGAGAGATTGGGGAGTTCATAGCAGAAAATAGAGAGTGAGCTACGGGAGAAAGCTTGAAGCTGCAGAAATGTAGCTCTTTCATCTCCCTAGTGTTAGTTTAGCTTAGTATAGAGTAGTGTAGCTTTTCCATTCTTGTTTATTATCTAGATTAGGATGAAGATGGAGGATGAAGAAGGCAAGGAAGAAAGCTCATGTGACAAGGGTTGTATTCCTTCCAATTTCTTTATCTTTTGTATTTGATTCCAAGTTTAGTTAATATACAAGTTCTGGATTTTGTGTTCATTATGTGTTTCTAAAGTTTATACCTTGGGTTTGGTTGAACTTTCTATAATTGTTAGTGTTTATTATTTGGTTATTTGATTGCTATGATTTGAGCAAGTTATTTAGCACTTCAGCTCTTGAAATCATGATTAATCTGGTACCATTAATTGTGATTATCTAAGGTGTTGTTTCTGCAATGAAAATTGAGATTTAACACTAGTTCAAGAAGTGCTAAACATAGGGAGTACACTCACGAAAGTAGAGGTGCACTTATGTGGTTTTTAGTGATTCATTTCATGTAATTTCATTGAAGAAATGAACTTGCAGCTAATTTCATAACCATGAAAATAGGTATGGATTAGTTATGAGTATAGTTGATTCACTACGAAAGTAGGATTCAAATGCATAAGGAAATTACACCATAATTAGCCTAAATGTAGTAATTAATGATCCAAATATAGCACTTGCATGAGTAGTTAGGGATACCACAACCCAAGGAGCTTTCATTTGTTATTTTGTATAATTTCGGTAGGTTTAATTTGTTATAATTCATTGATAGTCTAAATAATAGAGAAGCTTTAGTAGTACCGGTAATTGCAATCTTCCTTGTGGGATCGACCCTTAATACCCTATACTCGCTCACGATTCGTATACTTGCGATAAATCGCGTGTGGGGTATTTAGGAGTTTATAAATGTAAAACTTGATTAGGATGAGCTTAATTGTATATGTATACTCCGCGCACGTCACCAACTATTAACCAAAATCTCAACATTAAATCCATAAATCGGCAAGCTGACTTTTATTATACTCTAACGCAACATTCACTTTTTTTTTCATGTTTTTCTATTTTTCTTTTTTTTCTCTCTTTTTTTTTTAATAGTACTCCCTCTGTCCCGAAAACTTTGTCGTGCTTTGGGAGCTGAACTTTTTATGCGCAGTGTTAAGTTTTAGATTTGTTTTCCGATTTTGCCACTAGAATGTGTGGTCATTAGTGGTTAAGGAGACAAAAATGACATGTGGGGCCAAAACTACTTACAAAAAATGCAATCCGCCAACAGAGAGTGATTCTCACGCATCACTTTAAACCTTGTGTGTATCTCACGGATGTCTTGCAACTTGAGTTGCGAGCAAATGAAAATCAAAGGGCCCCACTAATAAAAGTAAAGAGTGAGGGAATCTTGAAGGGTAAAAATTGAAACAAGAGAATTTTTGTTTTCCATTTTGAGTATGTGACAAACATTTTGGGACAGACCAAAATGGAAAGCATGACAGTTTCAATGGGACGGAGGGAGTAACACAAGACTTAGTCTCTGGCCATTGAAACTTTTTGACGCGAACTCCGACATTTGTCAGATGAAAGAACCCGGTAACTCAGCTCCTATCGCCACGTGACCACGCACTCATAGCAATTACTACTTTTTGATGCGAGAATCGACAGTTTTGGTGAAGATCTCCAGTTACTCAGTAGTAAATACTAGCGGAGTACAGTCAACTCTTATTCACAGCCAAAGAACACCAAAAATTCAAAATAACACAAAAATCAAAAGAAAATTTATTGCCGCTAGCCTCATTTTCAAACATGGAGAACTAAGGTTAATAACCGGACCAATTCACATGAAAATGCCAACAATCATTCCCTATGCCAAGGAAAGTTAACTAAAAATTATAAAAGTCACGCAGTCGTCGATATTCACCACAGAGATGTTCTTGAATTCAACCACATTAACTTGATACCCTTTTATTATTAAAACTTGGCAATAGCAGAATTAGAGACAACAATCCAACATCAAACTTTGGTATTCACATGAGAGCTAAGCACTAAAAAGAAAGAAAGAGACTAAACGAAAGATAGACAAATAACAAACTAGAAATAAAGGAAAAACCCCTAAAAACTAAAAACTACTAAAAACTAGAACCACAACTGATCCCCCCCACACCTAAATGACACATTGCCCTCAATGTGACGAATAAACAGTAATAGCAAGAAGAAGGGCAACGGTACTTCCCTGAGATCGTCAAAACATCGGCGAGTGAGGCCCAAAAGGAGGAGGAAAGACGACGTGCTGCATAAATGCCGCTAGTTTCTGGGCAATATTGGCCACATTGGCGTCAATATTCTTTACTCCAGCATCCAAAGTGTCAACCTGCTAACATTAGCAATTGATCCAAGAAATGGCAACTCCAGCAATACCAGTTCAGAAGTTGGACAGAAATAACTCAATCACAAATGCCCAGTGGTCACAACTCGATCAATTAGGCAACCAATAACACAAGATTAACAAATGTTAAACAACCACCATCGCCAGTACCACCGGTGAATGCACAGGGAAAAATTAAACCAAATGGCTAGCCCAAATCACTTGATAAATCCAAACACACCACTCAGTACCAAGGAATAGTAGAGATTAGAACGGGAATCAATTGACAAGTAACTCCCTAAATCGCCCCCAAATAATGCACCAATTTTACTCAACGGGACAAGGGATAGTGCTAGTGCTCGAATAAATCAACAAATGTCTCCAATTCAAGAAATCAACAACTCAACTTAACAGCACTGAGGAAGCTCGCAACGGCTACTAGAATGTCTCACGGAGCAAAAGAACCACAAAGCCTTCAACGGAGCCCCAAAAATTGACAACTAAGAATGCGAAAGACTAAAGGGCAACTCGGAAACAGAGGGACTCAGAGGTACCTGCCCACTGCCCAACGGTGTCGTTGGTGGCAGTGGGTAGCGGAACCGGCAAGGGGCGGCGGCGGCGGTCGCGACTAGGAGAGTAGGGGCTGCGATGAGCTGGTGGATGTGTACAGGCGAGGTGGAGAGGCGCGCGAGGCTTGTTACTGCGACGAGCTGGATTGCCACGGCTGGAGTGCGACGGCGACGAACGAGGTGGATGAATCGCGCGCGGTGGAGAGGAGGAGCGGCCGCCGCTGTTGGCGGCCGTGGGCTGATAGAGTCGGCTGTGGATGACACACGGTACACGAGCAACGGCGGTGGTGGTCGTGTGACTGTAGGCCGAGGGCAGCGCGCGTCGTCGCTCGGCATTGGTCGCGGGTGAAGGAGATGGCGGTGGGCGTGATGTGTGCTCGGCCGAAAAAGAGGAAGAAACAGGGGAGAAGAAAGAAAGAAAATAGAAAGAAAGAAGAAGAAAGAAAGGAAAGGAAGAAAAAGAAAAGGAAAGGAAGGAAAAGAAAAAGAAAATAGTATTTGTGTTTTTTTATTTTTTTTTCTTTATTTTTTTTTGCTTTTTCGTTTTATTTTTCACTTTAGAAATTTTTTTTTTGTTTTTATGGAAAGACTCCCTATTTTTTTCTCCTTGTTACTTACTTGAAAATTTTTTTTTTGAAATTTTTTTTTAAATATATCATTATTTTTATTATTATTGACAAAATTTATTTTTGGACTTCAAAAGTAGGGATTAACAGAAAATCAATAATCGTTCTTGAGTTTTTTTTGAATACTTACCTTTCCCGCGAACATGACGCGGGCACGTCATGAAGGCACGGAATTTGGAGCTTTCCAGGTTACTTGACGCGGGCACGTCAAGAGGGTAGGAACCCTTTTTGACGAATCTGACCGTGGGCTCTTCATACGTCATGACGCGGGCACGTCATGAGGGCAAGAACCCCTTCTGACGATTTTGACCGTGAGCTCTTCATACGTTATGACGCGGGCGCGTCATGTCAAAGGGATGCCTGTGAATCATCAAAAACGAAAATTAAAGTCAAAAATCAGTCAAATCCAAGGAAAAATATATTTAAACTGACGAACAAAAAATGAACAAATAACTAAAAGAAATCGGGTTGCCTCCCAATGAGCGCCCTTCTTTAATGTCTTTGGCTAGACATTATCATGCTTTGTTCATGAAGGATAAAATCTTGTGGCTCGTCTTAATGCTTCATCCTCTGTATAGTCCTGATAGCCATCGTAAATAGAGTAATCCTTGGTCACATGAGTTACAGACATCTATGAACTAGTAAATTGCGCTAAACAAGTCAACGATAACTTGCATTCTCCATTCACTCCTCCCTCACTTGCATTTATTGGTTCAAGATATCTTGCCGTCGCCACTCTTAATTTATTCCTGTCATGAAATTCAAAATTTTCTGGTATAATAAAGTCAATTTCATTAACAGGAATTGAATAATAAGAGTCAGGAGAATATTGATGAAGGAGTGGAGGAGATGTCACCGCATTTGGAGATTGTTCACTGGATTCATTCACTTGAATGAGTTGATCCTGGAGTCTCATTTCTTGCACTTCAACTTCCTTTTCAACTGCATCTTTAAACCCATTTTTTTGAAACTCTTGTAGTTCCATGTCTTTTGACCGGATAATTGCACTCTCATCTTCTTCAAGGTTAATATTGATTTGTGAGGGCAATTCTTCAAGGTGAGAAGCTAATCGCGCTATCCTGGATGTCAATTGGTTCATTTGATCCGTCAGGTTACGCATGCTCGCTTGTGTCTCCTGATGAAATCAATATGTATTGGTAGCAAATAATTCAATCAATTCCTGAAGAAACATACCTGACATGGATGATGGTTGTTGAGACTCTTGCTGTTGAAAACCTATCGGCCCGGTCGCGTAATTAAAATTGGAATCATCCCACCATCCTTGATCATACCTATTTGGGTAAGGGTCATACGACGTTTGAAATCGAGGTGAAAAATCTCCAAAAGTATCAATTGGAGCACTTAGATTATCTTGAAATGCAGGGCGTGTGTCGGTTGAATAACTTGAGGCAAAATAAGTTCCACAATTTGCAACAGTCCATTGATCATTAGGAAAAATCTATCCAGAAACTCTCTATGTGGGAGCTTTCTCTCTCTAAAACAGAGAGCTTTTTCTCCTCTGTGTGGGAGCTTGGAAATTTCAAAACAAAAAGCCCGCCCAAATTGAATTTACACTCTGTTCATGAAACCAAGCATACTGAATCCAAAACAACACTAAATCTTCACCTGAAACCCGTATCTCAGAGCTAAAGTGACAACTCAGAAGTAGAAGCAGGGGAGCTGAGAGGAATCAACGAAGACAATATGGTTAATGGAGAGCATCTATGAACTCCCAAAGTAAGACATACTGACACTGGAGTCATCAAAGCTGGCCTGACGAGAGCTAAGGCAGCTTTCTCTTTACTCAGGTTAGGCCTGCGAAGCCCTAAAATTCCAGGTTTCACAGTCCTTAACTACTCTACTAGATTTTCATTCATCTGCATATACATAAGCATTCGTAGGTTGTCTTTGTTTTGCCTATCTGGTAATGCACTTACCTAGTGAAGACAGTAGTCTGGCGTTCTTTCTCGCTGGTTTTGTCAGGTTCTATCATTTGCTCACATTATTTGGTAGAGGAATACCTCTTAGATTCACTAGGCTCCATGGCTGATGAACTGGAGGAAGTTTTAAAGAAATTTGCTTTATCTAATCTAGAGAAGGAGGGAGCATGGTTGGAGTTGGATGATATCAGTCCAGGGATTACTGAGTGCAAAAATAGTATCATTGGAAAGATTAGAGGAGAAAAGGTTGCAAATTTTACTGGAGTAAAGAATTTCGTGACTGCAGCTTGGGGTTACCCAAAAGATCTTGCAATGGCAGAACTAGGGCCTAACTTGTTTCAGTTCTTCATTCCAGATGAGGAGAGTAGGCTGAGAATCCTTTGCGGTGGACCATGGTTGATAGATAGCCAGATACTGATACTAAATAGATGGGAGGCTGGAATTGAGGAAAATACTGAGGCCTTCAAGTTTGCTCCACTATGGATACAAGTATGGAATTTGCCTATTCACTGGATATCTAAAGAAGTTGGGAGGAAGATTGGGGAAGTCTTCAAGGAGGTGAAGGAGGTTCTAGTCTCCCACACAGGTGGTAAGGAAGGGAAGCATCTAAAGATGCTAGTGAGTGCAGACATGACCCAACCACTTCTAAGAGGTACAGCAGTGAAGATGAATGGAGTGCTAAAATGGATTAACTTTAGGTACGAAAGAGTGCCTGACTTTTGCTACAAGTGTGGAATTGTTGGTCACAGTGAAAAGAAATGTAAGAACGAGGTGTACATTCAGAAGGGGCAAAACGAGAATCAGTATGGTCCCTGGCTGCGTGCACAGAGTGGGAAAGGATCCCCACAAAAGGAGAGTAAATCCAGTTCATACAACCCGGATAGACAGGTCTGGAATTTCCAAAATGGGGAATGGATTAAGAAGAGCAGTGGGAAAAATGCAGAACAAGAAGCTAATCTTACCAGGTCTGAGAGTACCAAATTCATAGCTTTGCCCAAGAGTACAGTCACTGTGGTGGACTATAATGAAAGGCCTGGGGAGAGGATAGAGGAATCAGGCAAGGAAGATGAGGAGCTCCTGGAGGCTCAAGAGGCTGATGGGGACAAAAGTGTGGAGGAAGGGGTTACAAATGAGGCTAAGATGGAAGCAGACTCAACAGAGTGTGAGATGGGGATCACATTCCTAGCTGAAACGAATCCATCCAAATCAGGAGGACTAGGGATTACGAATCCAGAAAAGAGAATGGTGGAAAGGAAGACTAAGCCTATAGACATGATGGTGGATGAGGAGGATCCAGTCCAGGCTAAGGGAAGTGGAATAAAGGGGGAGAGAAAAGTAAGGCTATGGTATAAGAAGAACGACAGAGATAGGCTACCTCTAAAAGAGATTCAGAATCTAGAGGTCAGAAAAGGTGTTAACACTAAGAGGAAACTGCAAATTGTTGATGAGGTAACGCTGGATATGGAACCTTCTGAGCTAAATGCTAAAAGGAACAAAATAAGAGATGAATTGGCCTTCAATGGTCAGATGCTAAGGGGGGAAGAGACCAGCCCATCTTGGTCTCTCAACCTTAAATGAGGATCATGGTGTGGAACTGTCAAGGTGCAGGGAGCCCCTTGACAGTTCCCCATTTGAAGGAGGAAAATAGACTCCTCTCCCCTAGTATCATTTTTCTAAGTGAAACAAAAAACAGAAACAGGTATATGGAAAAAGTAAAAAAAATTCTGAATTTTGAAAACAGCTTTGTAGTAGAGGCTATGAATAGAAGTGGTGGGATGGCTCTTTTTTGGAATAATGATGTCAAGGTTTCAGAAGTACGAGGCACAGCCTTTACCATTGAGGCTAAGGTGGAGGATGAAGAGAAAAAGGAAACCTGGTGGTTTATTGGAATTTATGCAAGCTATGATAGTCAAACAAGGAAAGGGCAGTGGGAAGTCTTGAATAGAAGGAAAGCAGGATGGGGTGAAAAATGGATTATCATGGGCGACTTCAACGACATCACCTCAAATGATGAAAAATGGGGTGGAAGGAGGAGAGAGAATAGAAGCTTCCAAGACTTTAGAAAGTTTATAAATGAGAATCAATTAATGGATGTTGGGTTTGTAGGGAAGTCGTGGACTTGGAGCAATAACTGGTATGGGAATGGCGAAGTAAAAGAGAGGCTAGACAGAGGCTTATGCTCCACTGCATGGTCACAGTGTTATGAGGATGCTAAGTGTTCACACATTGAATCGCATGCCTCTGATCACAGCATGTTGGTATTAGAAACTGATAAGGGAAGGAAAATATGGAAAAAGAGATTTCAGTTCGATAAAAGATGGCTCCAACATGATGAGATTGAGAAAGTGGTGAAGGAGGCTTGGAATGCCCAGTGCGATAGAACTAGATGGTTCAAGGTGAAACAGAAAATAAAGAATTGTAGAGTTGAACTACTTAAGTGGAGCAGCAGTAAGAAAGGGAACTCATTAGAAAGGATAAATTGGTGCAAAAACCAGATTGAGGAAATTAAGGCATCAGAGGCTGAAAACAAAAGGCAAAGGGTGCAGGACATGAAAGAACAGCTGAAGTTGGCTTATGAGAATGAAGAGGCGTATTGGAATCAGAAGGCTATAGTACGATGGCTAAAAGAGGGTGACAAAAACACTCAATTCTTCCATGCAACAGTTAAGGGGAGGAGGAAAAGAAATAGACTTCAGAAATTGAAAAAATCAAATGGAGAATGGACTATAAATGATAAAGAGTTGGATAAGGAAATAGCTAACTATTATGGAGATTTGTTCAAGAGTTCAGGGTCGGGGGAGCTGGAGGACATCTTAGAGGGGATTCCTGCCTCCATTACTGAGCAAATGAATAGAGACCTGACCAAAAAAGTAGAGGAAGAGGAAATCAAGGCTGCTTTCTTCTCTATGGATCCTAATACGGCTCCTGGAAGTGATGGCATGTCTCCACTCTTTTTTCAAAAATTCTGGAGCATTATTAAGCAGGACCTGGTAAGTGCAATTCAAGGTTTCTTTCACAATAGTGTAATTCTCAAAGCCATAAATCACACGGTCATTTCTTTGATCCCTAAAGTGGACTGTCCTACTGAGATCAAACAGTTTAGACCTATAAGCCTGTGCCAAGTGGTCTATAAAGCCCTTGCTAAAATTCTTGTCAATAGACGAAAGCCATTCTTGTCTAGATGTATCAGCAAAAACCAATCTGCATTTGTTCCAGGTAGGCAAATTATAGATAATGTCATCCTATCTCATGAATTGATGCATTTCTTGAAAAACAAAAGACATGGTAGAGTTGGTATGATGGCTGTGAAACTGGATATGTCAAAGGCCTATGACAGGGTGGAGTGGGACTTCCTGAAAGCTATAATGGAAAGAATAGGGTTCTGCCACAAGTGGATACAATGGGTTACTGCTTGCATAAGTTCAGTGACTTACTCATTCAATATAAATGGTGAACAGAAGGAGTTCATAACCCCATCCAGAGGCATAAGGCAAGGCGATCCACTCTCACCATACCTGTTTCTAATGTGCTCAGAAGGATTATCTAATCTGCTACAGAAAGCTAAGGTGGGAAAGGAGCTAACAGGAATCAAAATTAGTAGAGGGGCACCAGCAATCACTCATCTGTTTTTTGCTGATGACTCTCTAGTATTTTGCAAAGCTAATAGGCCAGAAGCTGGGAAGCTCATGAAGATCCTCAAAGTCTATGAAAAGGCAACAGGTCAGCAAATTAACACGGACAAATCCTCAGTTTTCTTCAGTAAAAATACAACTCAATTAGTGAGGGAGGAAGTCTGTCATACAATGGGGTCAATACAGCAGATAGGACAAGGTCAATACCTGGGCTTACCTATGATCATAACAAAATCTAAGGAGCAGGTGTTTGGGTTCATTAAAAATTCTATTGATAAAAAGCTGCAGGGATGGAAAAACAAGCTACTAAGCCAGGCAGGGAAAGAAGTGATGTTAAAAGCAGTAGCCATGGCCATGCCAATTTACACCATGTCGTGTTTCAAATTGTCTACCAAGCTGTGCAGAGACATTAGTGCTAAAATGGCAGATTACTGGTGGGGGGAGTCTGAAGGGAGGAAAAGGATGCATTGGATTGGCTGGAAGAAGCTGTCAGATAGGAGAAGTAGTGGAGGAATGGGCTTCAAGGACTTGCAAATTTTCAACAGAGCTCTGCTGGCCAAACAAGTTTGGAAGTTATTAACACAACCAAACTTGTTAGTCAGCAGAGTTCTAAAGGAAAAATACTACCCCAGACAATCACTCTTCTCCAGTAAGGTCCCTCAGAATGCCTCCTGGATATGGCAAAGTTTAGCTGCTGTAAGAGAAGAAGTCCAAAATGGAGTCAAGAGGAAAATAGGGAATGGCAAAGGAACACGAATTTGGGAGGATGACTGGATTCCAGAGAGCCCAGATGGGAAACCAACAACAGGAAGGCCTCTGGGGTGTCAACTTCAGCATGTATCAGACCTCATCACCCATAACAGATGGAATGCCATCCTGATATTCAGAATCTTTAATCAGCAAGATGCAGAGAGAATTCTGAAAATACCTATAAGCCTAACAGGGAAAGTAGATAGCCATTACTGGATGCATTCTCAGAATGGCCAATACACAGCTCAATCTGGGTATAAGATGTGGAAGAAGGAAAAGGAACTGGAGAGTGCAAGAAGGAGGGAAGATGCTGGTCCAAGCTATGAAGGAAATATCAGAAGAGTCTGGAAAACTCTATGGCAGCAGAAGGTGAGTCAGAAAATGAAAGTGTTTATATGGAAGTGTTTGCATGGGGGACTTCCCGTGAGAGGCGAAATATATAGAAGAACAAGACAAGGTGTCCCTATATGCACAGGGTGTGGGGAAAAGGAAGAAACAATCGAACATCTTCTGTTCCAATGCAACAGAGCAAAGGAAATATGGAAATTTTCACCAGTTCAGTGGGATGGAGTACAGCTAACATCAGACTGCTTCATCAAATGGTGGTCTGCAATCATAGAAGCCCAACATGAAAGAGGAGGGGAAGATCAGGTGAATCTAACTATAAACATTCTCTGGCAAATCTGGAAAGCCAGGAATGAGAGGGAATTTAATCAAAAGGAAAGGGAACCTCATAAGATAATACAGAAAGCCATGAAAGAATGGATGGAGTTTGATGAGGCTAACAAAGGGAAGGTGAATAGGAAGAACACTCAGCGAACAGAAGTTCAAAAATGTACTGAGCAATTGCAGGGTCAAAGAGAGATCCAAGCCAGCCTGATGATCAAGGTCCACACTCATCAAGATGCAAGACAAAAAATGGTGGGGATTGGAGTCTCAGCTACTGACTCTTCAGGACGTCTTCAAGCATGTTGGGCAATGAGAGAAAGAATGTCTGCAGAACCAATACAAGACCAAGCTGGTGCGGTAAGACTTGCACTTCTGAATGCGATCAGCCAAGGATGGAGGAACATTAGAGTGGAGCTGGAAAATAGGGTGCTGGTAGAGTGCATAAAAAACACTCGGACCAGCAACCATCTGATGGCTACTCTAATAGAAGACATCCAGTGCATAAGTAATCTGTTTCAAAATTGTTCCTTCTCTTTTGTTAGTTCAGGGTTTGTGGGATGTATCAAGTTGAGCATGCATGCTCTAAACATCTGTGTAGATGAAGAATGGGTGAATCCCAATCTTAGGTGTTAGGCACCAATGTTTTTGTAGGACCTTTGTCCTCTTGCTTGGACCTTTGTCCAAATATTGTAAATTTTCGGTTATTTCTATAAAGCTAACGTTTCGACAAAAAAAAAAATTGATCATTAGGAAAAACACGAGTCTCATAACCCCATTCAGGAATAAAGTCCAGTCTATCATCAAAATACGGAATGATAGCAGCCATAAACTAAAAAAAAAATAGAAAAAAACAATTAAAAAAAATATGAAAACAAGATGAACTCAAAAAGAAACAAATTAATCCAGCACCAGTCCCCGGCAACGGCGCCAAAAATTGACAGGTTGTCGAAGCCTGTGCAATAATAAAAACCTGCTCAAACTAAAAGTAAAATTTCTGTAGTAGAAATTCAAATAACAAATTACTAAAATCAAATGGGTGATAATTAAGGATCTAACCAAGAAATAACTTCAGCAATGGTTCACCTAGTTGATCATCGATGCAAAGCTAATTCCAATTATTTACCAATAAATAGGTTATAACTACCAAACAAGCGATGACAGTCAACTCCTCCTTACTATATCGGTGATTAAGGTACGTCCGTTAATCACTACTCTAATTGAGAAATAATCTTAGGTACGCCCATAAGATTTAATTCCCCAATTGCCTTACGTATTAGAGGAGCCCTATTCTAACCAAATAATGCACTACCAGGGTTACTTTAGGTTAGCCCGCGTATTCCCCTGACACGAACCCAATCATGCCAGTTATCACTATTTTGGGACAATTAAACAATTACGGATTTAACGTCCCAATTGACAATAGATTATTAAATTAACTAATTATCCGGATCCAAGACAATCAATTAATTAAATAACCATAAGTACTACAATCAAGAAATATGCGAATACCAATAAATAAAAAAAAAGATGAAATTAAATCGATCTTACAATTTTTAGGCGAACCAAAGCCTCCGTTCTTCCTTGATTAGAGCGAAAAAAATTAGTTCATATTGGATGCGAAAAACTCAGACAAAATTGAAGAGAGAGCAGCGGCCATCAATTGGGTAAATTCACGTCGTTGGAATACTGTCAAAAAAGTGAAGGCAGAGGAAATAATTCGTTTTGTTTATGATCTTCACATCCGAGGAAGAAAGGCCAATATGAATCCAAAAGGAAGGTCAAAGTTCCTAAGCTACGCTACAAGGCGAAAAACTAAAGAAGACCAGAGGATAGTGCTCCTCTCCTGCAATCTTAATTCCTATTCTATCTAAATGCTCTCCAATGTGCGGCGGCTCTCCTTCCGGAGAGGAAGAAGCCTCTGGACACCCTCTCAGGTTTGCTTTCTTTTTCCTTTTTTAGTTGCTGTCTTCGGTCAAAATTACCAAAAAGGTCTTGCATCTCCTTGTTCCAAGAATGCCCTTGATTGCCTGCTATTCGAACTCTTTCTCGATGACTGTCAAATTGGCCTTGATTGTGATATTTTTGCTCTACTCCCTGAAATAAATACAAAATACTAAAAGTGAGTAGAATCCAACAATTAATCCACACCAGATCAGGTAATAGGGGAAATTAATAATAAATTAAATAGTAAAATTGCAACCTATCAATTCCCCCCACACCTAAACCATGCTTGTCCTCAAGCATGATAACAGCAAACAAACCCAATGTTTGACAAAGACTATTGCCCTATCTACCATATTGCCAAGACACCAAGAAAAACATAGATCGAGTCTCAGTGATCAAGATCCAAGAAAAATCACTCCGGTTAGCTTCTAAACTATAAACTCCTCCAATTTCAGGTTAACTAATCTAAGAAAAAGGAATGACACACAACATTTATCAGCAAATGGTCCAACTATTAACCAAAATCTCAACATTAAATCCATAAATCGGCAAGCTGACTTTTATTATACACTAACACAACATTCACTTTTTTTTCATGTTTTTCTATTTTTCTTTTTTTTCTCTCTTTTTTTTTTAATAGTAACACAAGACTTAGTCTCTGGCCATTGAAACTTTTTGACGCGAACTCCGACATTTGTCAGATGAAAGAACCCGGTAACTCAGCTCCTATCGCCACGTGACCACGCACTCATAGCAATTACTACTTTTTGATGCGAGAATCGACAGTTTTGGTGAAGATCTCCAGTTACTCAGTAGTAAATACTAGCGGAGTACAGTCAACTCTTATTCACAGCCAAAGAACACCAAAAATTCAAAATAACACAAAAATCAAAAGAAAATTTATTGCCGCTAGCCTCATTTTCAAACATGGAGAACTAAGGTTAATAACCGGACCAATTCACATGAAAATGCCAACAATCATTCCCTATGCCAAGGAAAGTTAACTAAAAATTATAAAAGTCACGCAGTCGTCGATATTCACCACAGAGATGTTCTTGAATTCAACCACATTAACTTGATACCCTTTTATTATTAAAACTTGGCAATAGCAGAATTAGAGACAACAATCCAACATCAAACTTTGGTATTCACATGAGAGCTAAGCACTAAAAAGAAAGAAAGAGACTAAACGAAAGATAGACAAATAACAAACTAGAAATAAAGGAAAAACCCCTAAAAACTAAAAACTACTAAAAACTAGAACCACAACTGATCCCCCCCACACCTAAATGACACATTGCCCTCAATGTGATGAATAAACAGTAATAGCAAGAAGAAGGGCAACGGTACTTCCCTGAGGTCGTCAACACATCGGCGAGTGAGGCCCAAAAGGAGGAGGAAAGACGACGTGCTGCATAAATGCCGCTAGTTTCTGGGCAATATTGGCCACCTTGGCGTCAATATTCTTCACTCCAGCATCCAAAGTGTAAACCTGCTAACATTAGCAATTGATCCAAGAAATGGCAACTCCAGCAATACCAGTTCAGAAGTTGGACAGAAATAACTCAATCACAAATGCCCAGTGATCACAACTCGATCAATTAGGCAACCAATAACAGAAGATTAACAAATGTTAAACAACCACCATCGCCAGTACCACCGGTGAATGCACAGCGAAAAATTAAATCAAATGGCTAGCCCAAATCACTTGATAAATCCAAACACACCACTCAGTACCAAGGAATAGTAGAGATTAGAACGGGAATCAATTGACAAGTAACTCCCTAAATCGCCCCCAAATAGTGCACCAAATTTACTCAACGGGACTAGGGATAGTGCTAGTGCTCGAATAAATCAACAAATGTCTCCAATTCAAGAAATCAACAACTCAACTTAACAGCACTGAGGAAGCTCGCAACGGCTACTAGAATGTCTCACGGAGCAAATGAACCACAAAGCCTTCAACGGAGCCCCAAAAATTGACAACTAAGAATGCGAAAGACTAAAGGGCAACTCGGAAACAGAGGGACTCGGAGGTACCTGCCCACTGCCCAACGGTGTCATTGGTGACAGTGGGTAGCGGAACCGGCAAAGGGCGGCGGCGGCGATCGCGACTAGGAGAGTAGGGGCTGCGATGAGCTGGTGGATGTGTACCAGCGAGGTGGAGAGGCGCGCGAGGCTTGTTACAGCGACGAGCTGGGTTGCCACGGCTGGAGTGCGACGGCGGCGAACGAGGTGGATGAATCGCGCGTGGTGGAGAGGAGGAGCGGCCGCCGCTGTTGGCAACCGTGGGCTGACAGAGTCAGCTGTGGACGACGCGCGGCACACAAGCAGCGGCGGTGGTGGTCGTGTGACTGTAGGCCGGGGGCAGCATGCGTCGCTCGGCATTGGTCGCGGGTGAAGGAGATGGCGGTGGGCACGAGGTGTGCTCGGCCGAAAGAAAAGAAGAAACAGGGGAGAAGAAAGAAAGAAAAGAGAAAGAAAGAAGAAGAAAGAAAGGAAAGAAAGAAAAAGAAAAGGAAAGGAAGGAAAAGAAAAAGAAAATAGTATTTGTGTTTTTTTCTTTTTTTTTTTTGCTTTTTCGTTTTTTTTTTCATTTTAGAAATTTTTTTTTTTGTTTTTATGGAAAGACTCCCTATTTTTTTCTCCTTGTTACTTACTTGAAAATTTTGTTTTTTGAACAAATTTTTTTTGAATATATCATTTTTTTTATTATTATTGACAAAATTTATTTTTGGACTTCAAAAGTAGGGATTAACAGAAAATCAATATTCGTTCTTGAGTTTTTTTTGAATACTTACCTTTCCCGCGAACATGACGCAGGCACGTCATGAAGGCACGGAATCTGGAGCTTTCCAGGTTAATTGACGCGGGCACGTCAAAAGGGTAGGAACCCTTTTTGATGAATCTGACCGTGAGCTCTTCATACGTCATGACGCGGGCGCGTCATATCAGAGGGATGCCTGTGAATCATCAAAAATGAAAATTAAAGCCAAAAATCAGACAAATCTAAGGAAAAATATATTTAAACTGACGAACAAAAAATGAACAAATAACTAAAAGAAATTGGGTTCCCTCCCAATGAGCGCCCTTCTTTAATGTCTTTGGCTAGACATTATCATGCTTTGTTCATGAAGGATAAAATCTTGTGGCTCGTCTTAATGCTTCATCCTCTATATAGTCCTGATAGCTCTCGTAAATAGAGTAATCCTTGAGCACATGAGTTACAGACATCCATGGACTAGTAAATGGCGCTAAACAAGTCAACGATAACTTGCA
This sequence comes from Coffea eugenioides, assembly GCF_003713205.1. Taxonomy (NCBI): domain Eukaryota; kingdom Viridiplantae; phylum Streptophyta; class Magnoliopsida; order Gentianales; family Rubiaceae; genus Coffea; species Coffea eugenioides. The sequence goes on along the minus strand of NC_040040.1, from coordinate 24,502,023 downwards.
TTCTCCATTCACTCCTCCCTCACTTGCATTTATTGGTTCAAGATATCTTGCCGTCGCCACTCTTAATTTATTCCTGTCATGAAATTCAAAATTTTCTGGTATAATAAAGTCAATTTCATTAACAGGAATTGAAGAATAAGAGTCAGGAGAATATTGATGAAGGAGTGGAGGAGATGTCACCGCATTTGGAGATTGTTCACTGGATTCATTCACTTGAATGAGTTGATCCTGGAGTCTCATTTCTTGCACTTCAGCTTCGTTTTCAACTGCATCTTTAAACCCATTTTTTTGAAACTCTTGTAGTTCCATGTCTTTTGGCCGGATAATTGCACTCTCATCTTCTTCAAGGTTGATATTGGTTTGTGAGGGCAATTCTTCAAGGTGAGAAGCTAATCGCGCTATCCTGGATGTCAATTGGTTCATTTGATCCGCCAGATTACGCATGCTCGCTTGTGTCTCCTGATGAAATCAATATGTATTAGTAGCGAATAATTCAATCAATTCCTGAAGAAACATGCCTGACATGGATGATGGTTGTTGAGATTCTTGCTGTTGAAAATCTATTGGCCCGGTCGCGTAATTAAAATTGGAATCATCCCATCATCCTTGATCATACCTATTTGGGTAAGGGTCATACCACGTTTGAAATCGAAGTGAAAAATCTCCAAAAGTATCAATTGGAGCACTTAGATTATCTTGAAATGCAGGGCGTCTGTCGGTTGAATAACCTGAGGTAAAATAAGTTCCACAATTTGCAACAGCCCATTGATCATTAGGAAAAACACGAGTCTCATAACCCCATTCAGGAATAAAGTCCAGTCTATCATCAAAATACGGAATGATAGCAGCCATAAACTAAAAAAAAATAGAAAAAAACAATTAATAAAATATGAAAACAAGATGACCTCAAAAAGAAACAAATTAATCCAGCACCTGTCCCCGGCAACGGCGCCAAAAATTGACAGGTTGTCGAAGCCTGTGCTATAATAAAAACCTGCTCAAACTAAAAGTAATTTCTGTAGGTAGCGGTGAGTAGGGTCGAATCCACAGGGATTGGGAGTAATTGTTTCTTTTCAAATTCACAGTGACAAGGAGGTGTTTTTGTGCAGACGGTGACAATCAAAGAAATTCAACTAAAATCTATGAAGCTACTAGAAATTAAATAACAAATTACTAAAATCAAATGGGTGATAATTAAGGATCTAACCAAGAAATAACTTCAGCAATGGTTCACCTAATTGATCATCGATGCAAAGCCAATTCCAATTATTTACCAATAAATAGGTTATAACTGCCAAACAAGCGATGACAGTCAACCCCTCCTTACTGTATCGGTGATTAAGGTACGCCCGTTAATCACTACTCTAATTGCGAAATAATCCTAGGTACGCCCATAAGATGTAATTCCCCAATTGCCTTACGTATTAGATGAACCCTATTCTAACCAAATAATACACTACCAGGGTTATTTTAGGTTAACCCGCGTATTCCCCTGACACAAACCCAATCATGCCGGTTATCACTATTTTGGGACAATTAAACAATTACGGATTTAACGTCCCAATTGACAATAGATTATTAAATTAACTAATTATCCGGATCCAAGACAATCAATTAATTAAATAATCATAAGCACTATAATCAAGGAATATGCGAATACCAATAAATAAAAAAAAGATGAAATTAAATCGATATCACAATTTTAAGGCGAACCAAAGCCTCCGTTGTTCCTTGACTAGAGCGAAAAAAAATAGTTCATATTGGATGCGAAAAACTCACACAAAATTGAAGAGAGAGCAGCGGCCATCAATTGGGTAAATTAACGTCGTTCGAATACTGTCGAAAAAGTGAAGGCAGAGGAAATAATTCGTTTTGTTTTTGGTCTTCACATCCAAGGAAGAAAGGCCAATATGAATCCAAAAGGAAGGTCAAAGTTCCTAAGCTACGCTACAAGACGAAAAACTAAAGAAGACCAGAGGATAGTGCTCCTCTCCTGCAATCTTAATTCCTATTCTATCTAAATGCTCTCCAATGTGCGGCAGCTCTCCTTCCGGAGAGGAAGAAGCCTCTGGACGCCCTCTCAGGTTTGCTTTCTTTTTCCTTTTTTAGTTGCTGTCTTCGGTCAAAATTACCAAAAAGGTCTTGCATCTCCTTGTTCCAAAAATGCCCTTGATTGCCTGCTATTCGAACTCTTTCCCGATGACTGTCAAATTGGCCTTGATTGTGAAATTTTTGCTCTACTCCCTGAAATAAATACAAAATACTAAAAGTGAGTAGAATCCAACAATTAATCCACACCAGATCAGGTAATAGGAGAAATTAATAATAAATTAAATAGTAAAATTGCAACCTATCAATTCCCCCCACACCTAAACCATGCTTGGTCTCAAGCATGATAACAGCAAACAAACCCAATCTTTGACAAAGACTATTGCCCTATCTACCATATTGCCAAGACACCAAGAAAAACATAAATCTAGTCTCAGTGATCAAGATCCAAGAAACATCACTCCGGTTAGCTTCTAAACTACAAACTCCTCCAATTTCAGGTTAACTAATCTAAGAAAAAGGAATGACACACAACATTTATCAGGAAATAGTCCAACTATTAACCAAAATCTCAACATTAAATCCATAAATCGGCAAGCTGACTTTTATTATACACTAACACAACATTCACTTTCTTTTCATGTTTTTCTATTTTTCTTTTTTTTTCTCTTTTTTTTTTAATAGAAACACAAGACTTAGTCTCTGGCCATTGAAGCTTTTTGACGCGAACTCCGACATTTGTTAGATGAAAGAACACGGTTACTCAGCTCCTATCGCCACGTGACCACGCACTCATAGCAATTACTACTTTTTGATGCGAGAATCGACAGTTTTGATGAAAATCCCCGGTTACTCGGTAGTAAATACTAGCGGAGTACAGTCAACTTTTATTCACAGCCAAAGAACACCAAAAATTCAAAATAACACAAAAATCAAAAGAAAATTTGTAGCCGCTAGCCTCATTTTCAAACATGGAGAACTAAGGTTAATAACCGGACCAATTCACATGAAAATGCCAACAATCATTCCCTATGCCTAGGAAAGTTAACCAAAAATTATAAAAGTCACGCAGTCGTCGATATTCACCACAGAGATGTTCTTGAATTCAACCACATTAACTTGATACCCTTTTATTATTAAAACTTGGCAATAGCAGAATTAGAGACAACAATCCAACATCAAACTTTGGTATTCACATGAGAGCTAAGCATTAAAAAGAAAGAAAGAGACTAAACGAAAGATAGACAAATAACAAACTAGAAATAAAGGAAAAACCCCTAAAAACTAAAAACTACTAAAAACTAGAACCACAACTGATCCCCCCACACCTAAATGACACATTGCCCTCAATGTGACGAATAAACAGTAATAGCAAGAAGAAGGGCAACGGTACTTCCCTGAGGTCGTCAACACATCGGCGAGTGAGGCCCAAAAGGAGAAGGAAAGACGACGTGCTGCATAAATGCTGCTAGTTTCTGGGCAATATTGGCCACATTGGCGTCAATATTCTTCACTCCAGCATCCAAAGTGTCAACCTGCTAACATTAGCAATTGATCCAAGAAATGGCAACTCCAGCAATACCAGTTCAAAAGTTGGACAGAAATAACTCAATCACAAATGCCCAGTGGTCACAACTCGATCAATTAGGCGACCAACAACACAAGATTAACAAATGTTAAACAACCACCATCGCCAGTACCACCGGTGAATGCACAGGGAAAAATTAAATCAAATGGCTAGCCCAAATCACTTGATAAATCCAAACACACCACTCAGTACCAAGGAATAGTAGAGATTAGAACGGGAATCAATTGATAAGTAATTCCCTAAATCGCCCCCAAATAATGCACCAATTTTACTCAACGGGACTAGGGATAGTGCTAGTGCTCGAATAAATCAACAAATGTCTCCAATTCAAGAAATCAACAACTCAACTTAACAGCACTGAGGAAGCTCGCAACGGTTACTAGAATGTCTCACGGAGCAAATGAACCACAACGCCTTCAACGGAGCCCCAAAAATTGACAACTAAGAATGCAAAAGACTAAAGGGCAACTCAGAAACAGAAGGACTCAGATGTACCTGCCCACTGCCCAACGGTGTCATTGGTGACAGTGGGTAGCGGAACTGGCAAAGGGCGGCGGCGGCGGTCGCCACTAGGAGAGTAGGGGCTGCGATGAGCTGGTGGATGTGTACCAGCGAGGTGGAGAGGCGCGTGAGGCTTGTTACTGCGACAAGCTGGGTTGCCACGGCTGGAGTGCGACTGCGGCGAACGAGGTGGATGAATCGCGCGTGGTGGAGAGGAGGAGCGGCGCCGCTGTTGGTGGTCGTGGGCTGACAGAGTCGGCTGTGGATGACGCGCGGCACACGAGCATCGGCGGTGGTGGTCGTGTGACTGTAGGCCGGGGGCAGCGTGCGTCGTCGCTCGGCATTGGTCGCGGGTGAAGGAGATGGCGGTGGGCATGAGGTGTGCTCGGCCGAAAGAGAAGAAGAAACAGGGGAGAAGAAAGAAAGAAAAGAGAAAGAAAGAAGAAGAAAGAAAGGAAAGAAAGAAAAAGAAAAGGAAAGGAAGGAAAAGAAAAAGAAAATAGTATTTGTATTTTTTTCTTTTTTTCTTTTTTTTTTTGCTTTTTCATTATTTTTTTCATTTTAGAAATTTTTTTTTTGTTTTTATGGAAAGACTCCCTATTTTTTTCTCCTTGTTACTTACTTGAAAATTTTGTTTTTTGAAATTTTTTTTTTGGAATATATCATTTTTTTTGTTATTATTGACAAAATTTATTTTTGGACTTCAAAAGTAGGGATTAACAGAAAATCAATAATCGTTCTTGAGTTTTTTTTGAATACTTACCTTTCCCGCGAACATGACGCGGGCACGTCATGAAGGCCCGGAATCTGGAGCTTTCCAGTTTACTTGACGCAGGCACGTCAAGAGGGTAGGAACCCTTTTTGACGAATCTGACCGTGAGGTCTTCATACGTCGTGACGCGGGCACGTCATAAGGGCAAGAACCCCTTCTGACGATTTTGACCGTGAGCTCATCATACGTCATGACGCGGGCGCGTCATGTCAGAGGGATGCCTGTGAATCATAAAAAATGAAAATTAAAGCAAAAAATCAGTCAAATCCAAGGAAAAATATATTTAAACTAACGAACAAAAAATGAACAAATAACTTAAAGAAATTGGGTTGCCTCCCAATGAGCGCCCTTCTTTAATGTCTTTGGCTAGACATTATCATGCTTTATTCATGAAGGATAAAATCTTGTGGCTCGTCATAATGCTTCATCCTCTACATAGTCCTGATAGCCCTCGTAAATAGAGTAATCCTTGGGCACATGAGTTATAGGTATCCATGGACTAGTAAATGGCACTAAACAAGTCAACGATAACTTGCATTCTCCATTCACTCCTCCCTCACTTGCATTTATTGGTTCAAGATATCTTGCCGTCGCCACTCTTAATTTATTCCTGTCATGAAATTCAAAATTTTCTGGTATAATAAAGTCAATTTCATTAACAGGAATTGAAGAATAAGAGTCAGGAGAATATTGATGATGGAGTGGAGGAGATGTCACCGCATTTGGAGATTGTTCATTGGATTCATTCACTTGAATGAGTTGATCCTGGAGTCTCATTTCTTGCACTTCAGCTTCCTTATCAACTGCATCTTTAAACCCGTTTTTTTTAAACTCTTGCAGTTCCATGTCATTTGGCCGGATAATTGCACTCTCATCTTCTTCAAGGTTGATATTGGTTTGTGAGGGCAATTCTTCAAGGTGAGAAGCTAATCGCGCTATCCTGGATGTCAATTGGTTCATCTGATCCGTCAGGTTACGCATGATCGCTTGTGTCTCCTGATGAAATCAATATGTATTAGTAGCAAATAATTCAATCAATTCCTGAAGAAACACACCTGACATGGATGATGGTTGTTGAGACTCTTGCTGTTGAAAATTCATTGGCCCGGTCGCACAATTAAAATTGGAATCATCCCATCATCCTTGATCATACCTGTTTGGGTAAGGGTCATACCACGTTTGAAATCGAGGTGAAAAATCTCCAAAAGTATCAATTGGAGCACTTAGATTATCTTGAAATGCAGGGCATGTGTCGGTTGAATAACCTGAGGTAAAATAAGTTTCACAATTTGCAACAGCCCATTGATCATTAGGAAAAACATGAGTCTCATAACCCCATTCAGGAATAAAGCCCAGTCTATCATCAAAATACAGAATGTTAGCAGCCATAAACAAAAAAAAAATAGAAAAATAAAATTAAAAAAATATGAAAACAAGATGAACTCAAAAAGAAACAAATTAATCCGGCACCAGTCCCCTGCAACGGCGCCAAAAATTGACAGGTTGTCAAAGCCTGTGCAATAATAAAAATTTACTCAAACTAAAAGTAATTTCTGTAGGTAGCGGTGAGCAGGGTCGAATCCACTGGGACTGGGAGTAATTGTTTCTTTTCAAATTCACAGTGACAAGGGGGTGTTTTTGTGCAGATGGTGACAATCAAAGAAATTCAACTAAAATCTAAGAAGCTACTAGAAATTAAATAACAAATTACTAAAATCAAACGGGGTGATAATTAAGGATCTAACCAAGAAATAATTTCAGCAATGGTTCACCTAATTGATCATCGATGCAAAGCCAATTCCAATTATTTACCAATAAATAGGTTATAACAGCCAAACAAGCGATGATAGTCAACCTCTCCTTACTGTGTCGATAATTAAGGTACGCCCGTTAATCACTACTCTAATTGAGAAATAATTTTAGGTACGCCCATAAGATTTAATTCTCCAATTGTCTTAAGTATTAGAAGGAGCCCTATTCTAACCAAATAACGCACTACCAGGGTTATTTTAGGTTAGCCCGCGTATTCCCCTGATACAAACCCAATCATGCCAGTTATCACTATTTTGGGACAATTAAACAATTACAGATTTAACGTCCCAATTGACAATAGATTATTAAATTAACTAATTATTCGGATCCAAGACAATCAATTAATTAAATAATCATACGCACTACAATCAAGGAATATGTAAATACCAATAAATAAAAGAAAAAGATGAAATTAAATCGATCTCACAATTTTTAGGCGAACCAAAGCCTCCGTTGTTCCTTGACTAGAGCGAAAAAAATTAGTTCATATTGGATGCGAAAAACCCACACAAAATTGAAGAGAGAGCAGCGGCCATCAACTGGGTAAATTCACGTCGTTGGAATACTGTCGAAAAAGTGAAGGTAGAGGAAATAATTCGTGGCTTTGTTTTTGGTCTTCACATCCGAGGAAGAAAGGCCAATATGAATCCAAAAGGAAAGTCAAAGTTCCTAAGCTACGCTACAAGACGAAAACTAAAGAATACCAGAGGATAGTGCTCCTCTCCTGCAATCTTAATTCCTATTCTATCTAAATGCTCTCCAATGTGCGGCGGCTCTCCTTCCGGAGAGGAAGAAGCCTCTGGACGCCCTCTCAGGTTTGCTTTCTTTTTCCTTTTTTAGTTGCTGTCTTCGGTCAAAATTACCAGAAAGGTCTTACATCTCCTTGTTCCAAGAATGCCCTTGATTGCCTGCTATTCGAACTCTTTCCCAATGACTGTCAAATTGGCCTTGATTGTGATATTTTTGCTCTACTCCCTAAAATAAATGCAAAATATTAAAAGTGAGTAGAATCCAACAATTAATCCACCCCAGATCAGGTAATAGGGGAAATTAATAATAAATTAAATAATAAAATTGCAACATATCAAATTATCTAATCAAGATCGAGTTTGAGTAAACCAGAGTTCAAGTTGAACTTGAATACAATCATAAGCTACAATCTGGATGAGTGATTGTGAACATCACATAAATAGGTTAAATCAAACTAAAATCTGAAGTGAAATCAATTAGAATTGTTAATTGACGTGGGTGGTTATTGGAAACATAATGGACACAGTGGCTTTATAACCAGAATTAAGATTGTAGATGAGTTATCGATGATATAATTGAGGAAGCAACTTTTGAACCAGAATCGAGATTGTTGATGAGTGATCAAAATTATAATTGATATAGTGGCTTTTTTAGAATCGAGATTACAGATAAATGATATTAATCTTAATCTAAATGTAATTGAAGTTGAGATGAAAATCAATGATAACTAATGATTAATTACCTGTCATATAATCGAAGTTGAGATTAAAACCAACAATAAGTTAGGATTACAAGTGTAGATTGTGTTGGATTCTTAATCCAACATTGGACTTATATGTGAATAATTATGTGTTGTAAACTGTCAATTAAGATTAAACCCAATTAAAGTAATCAAATATAGTTTGGGTTCAATGTATCTAATAGGGTGTGGGCCTTTAATGTGTAGAGACTTAAGGGCTCCTATTTCTATGATGGGCTCAAATAGGGTTCCAAAGGGTAACAGGAATGTTACCTATAAATAGGGTCATGGTCCCCAAGTCACACGTATTCTTATTTTGTCGTATTCTCTAGTACCACAATTATAGTTCTTCCCTGATATCCCATCGTCAGGAAAGATACCAGAGAGATACTAAAGGTCTCTCTTTAGATTTGACAAATATGTGTTGACCTGGAAGGCCACCCCAAAATCTCTAAGGATTCAAGCACCAGTTTGTCAACATGAATCAAGGTACGCTTCCGTAATTTTGTGTTAATTACTTCTTAATAATCGCCATATATATCTTGGGTTTAACAGGTGATGGTTTTCACCAATGGTTAAATTCAGATAACCACCCTAACAAGTGGTATCAGAGCCCATATGGTTGATTATTAGAAAATAATTTGGATTTAGTAATTCATAAAAAAAAAACTATGATTGATGTAGTTTTTCGTTTGCATGGCTGAAAGATTTTGTCCCGTGGTTGAAGTTATGCGCGTGATTCGGCTTTGTGTTTTGGTCTTTTATGAGTCGTTGTTTTTCATGAATCAAGTCATGTTCCATTGCCGTTCATGTTCAGCCTTCATGTCATGGAAAGTCAGCTTGCATGAATAGATATTTTAATGAAATTCATGTTGTTATATTGCATTCAATGGGCTCAACGGATTGTTAGACACCAATCAATTGTTTTGCTATGATTACTATGCTAAAAGACGAAAGCCAAAATAGCTTTTGCTGTGACTTTTCATTGTCTCTTCAGTCAAGCCTCACTGCAACCGAACTTTTGGTTGTTTGCTGTGATGATTTGGTTTGGTCAATTTAATATTTATTATATTGATTCATTTGTCAATAATTGGTTTTCAATTGTTCAATTGTCAATAATTGGACTCCTTGGCCTGTTTCATTGTTTATGAATATGTAAGTATTTATGTTAAGAAAATTAGGATTTCTTTAATTTAAGTGAACCCTAATAAAGTTAAATAGGATATTTAAACCCTATAAAATCCATATGTGTGGCCCATTAAATATGTAGCTTTTATAAAGCACTTATGAATTTCAAGAAAATTTGTTGGGCTTGAATGTTAATTTTGGGTCAAATTATGGATATGGACCTTTGGTCCAATAAGTCATGATTTAATTTGATTGATTTGACCATGTTTGACCACATTTTGACCAAAGTTGACTTTAATCAAAATTTTTATTTAATTTGGATAATTTTAAATTTGAATATTGGTATGATTATATATATTTTGGAATAAATTATTTGAAATAATATGCCACCAAAGTGACCTCTATTATGGAAATTAATTTATTTTAAAATATAATTAGTTGGGTACTAGTAATTTTATGAATATTGATCGGCCTAAAGGAAGGTCAATATTTAATGAAATTACATGTGCACTTGTGGTAATAAACATGTGATAATTATTCGGTTTTTACATGTGAATTATAAATTGGCCCAAAGAAAAATTTATTTTTTGACATGTTATTATTGTCAGTGTTTATTACTGCGCCAAGATATCACTTAGAAGTTAATATTTTGTCCAAAGATAAAATATTAATGGAATATCGGTATCTTGAGATAGGGTTACCATTATTTAAATTTATTATTATTTTGATTTATGTGAGCATAGTTTTAATTATTTTATGTTTTCTATTCAGTTGCAAATGATCTTACAAGTATTACTGCCAACATCAATGATATTCTTATGTTGAATGGCACAAATTTCAAGTCCTGGAAAGAAAATCTCTTGATAGTACTTGGAATAATGGATATTGACCTTGCATTAAGGGATGATTCTCCCCTACCTCTTACAGATCAGAGTATCTCTGATGAAAAGAGGGATAAGGAAAGGTGGGAGAGATCAAATCGCTTGTGTCTGATGATCATTAAGAAAGCCGTTCCAGAAGCATTCAGAGGAACAATATCAGAAACAAATGTAACCGCTAAAGAGTTCCTTCAGGACATTGAAAAAAGTTTTGTCAAGAACGAAAAGGTTGAAATTAGTACGCTCTTGACACGCCTAGTTTCAATGAAATATAGTGGTAAAGGCAATATCAGAGAATACATTATGGAAATGTCTCATCTTGCTTCAAAATTAAATGCACTTAAATTGACACTCTCTGAAAAGTTACTAGTGCATTTGATTTTAATATATCTTCCTACACAATTTAGCCAGTTTAAGGTGAGTTACAACTGTCAAAAGGAGACTTGGTCTCTAAATGAACTCATCTCACACTGTGTAGAGGAAGAGAAAAGGTTGAAACAAGAGCAGATAGAAAGTGCCCATTTGGTGTCAACCACTAATAATAAAAGCAAGGGACTTAAGAGAAAGAAGGAAAAAGGAGCTGCAGGTACAGCGCCACAAAAGAAACAACAAAAGAAATCAGATAATCAGGGAAAGAATAGTTATTTCTTCTGTGGAGCTGAAGGGCATCAAAAGAAGCATTGCACCAACTATCATGCTTGGCGTACTAAGAAAGGTATGTTTCTTAATTTGGTTTGTTCTGATGTTAATTTAACTTCGGTACCTAGACACACATGGTAGTTAAATTCTGGTGCAACAACTCACATCAGTGTATCTATGCAGGGTTGCCTGAATTGCCGAAAATCTAATGATAATGAAAGATATATCTACGTGAGCAATGGCAAAACAGTCCAAGTTGAGGCAATTGGAGTTTTTAGATTATTGTTAAAGACCGGATTTTATTTGGATTTCAATGAAATATTTGTTGTACCGTCTTTTAGGCGGAATTTAATTTCTATTTCTGCTTTGGACAAATTTGGTTATTCCTGTTCATTTGAAAATGGAAAATTTGAATTATTTCATGATTCAAAATTGGTTGGTTCTGGTTCTTTAATGCACTACGATAATCTATATTTAATTGATACAATTGCCTAATTTAATGAATCTCTGCATTTGAGTACTAGAGGAGTAAAGAGAAAATTAACCAATGAGAATTCAGCCGCATTATGGCACAAGAGATTGGAACATATCTCCAAACGGAGAATAGAAAGACTTGTATCAAATGAAATTCTCGACCCCTTGAATTTCACAGATTTTGATGATTGTATTAACTGTATAAAGGGGAAACAAACCAATAAAAGGAGATTTGAAATCAATAGGTTTTCAGAAGCCTTAGAACTTATACATACGGATATTTGTGGGCCATTTCTACATCTGCTTGGAATGGTCAACAATATTTTATAACGTTCATAAACGATTTTTCAAGATATGGCTACATATATTTCATTTTTGAAAAGTCACAGTCACTGGACGTGTTCAAAAATTTTAAGGTTGAAGTTGAGAATCAACTCAACAAAAGAATTAAAAGCGTTAGATCTGACCGTGGTGGTGAGTACTATGGTAGATATGACGGTTCAGGTGAACAATGTCCAAGACCATTTGCTAAATACCTAGAGGAATGCAGTATCGTCCCACAGTACATTATGTCAGGTTCACCCAGTATGAATGGTGTAGTTGAAAGACGAAATAGAACGCTTAAAGACATGGTAAGAAGTATGATATGTCACTTTACCTTACCAGAGTCACTCTGGGGAGAAGCACTTAAGACTGCAGCATATATCCTTAACAGAGTTTCAACTAAATCAACTATCAAAACCCCTTATGAGTTTTGGACAGGAAAAAAGCCCAGTTTAAAGCATTTACATATTTGGAGATGTCCAGTTGAGGCAAGGCCTTTAGGCCAAATGAAAAGAAACTGGACTCAAGAACGATTAGTTATTATTTTATTGGATACTCTGAAAGATCCAGAAGTTACAAGTTTTATGATCCCACATCTAAATTAATTTTTGAGACAGGAAATGCCCGATTCTTTGAGGATGTCGAGTTTGGGGGAGAAAATACAGTAAGGGACATTGTCTTTAAAGAAAAATATATTAATATTCCCACAGGTGTCATTGCTCTTGCTCAGGACCCTATCCCTGAACTTGATCATGATATGACAAATCAAGACAATGTCGAAGAGCAAACTGTTCCTCTCCAAGAACCAGTGTCATTAAGAAGATCCACTTGAGAAAGGAGAAGTGCAGTGCCAGATGATTACATTATTTTTCTCCAAGAACATGAGGATGACTTTGGATTAATGGAAGATGATCCAATCAACTTCCGTCAAGCCATGGAAAGTTCAAATTCTCAAAAGTGGATCGATGCCGTGAATGAGGAGATTAAATCCATGAACGACAACGATGTTTAGGATCTTGTCCCATTGCCAGAAGGAGCGAAACCCATTGGTTGTAAATGGATATTTAAAATCAAAAGGGATTCGAGAGGCAATGTGAAAATATACAAAACTCGTCTTGTCGCCAAGAGATTTACACAAAAAGAAGGTATCGATTATAAAGAAACTTTCTCTCCAGTCTCTTCAAAGGACTCCTTTAAAGTTATTATGGCATTGGTGGCGCATTTCGATCTTGAGTTACATCAGATGGATGTAAAGACAGCGTTTCTCAATGGTAACATTGATGAGACAATTTATATGATGCAACCAGAAAACTTTGTATCAGGAGATCCAAAGAATATGGTTTGTAAACTTAAAAAATCCATCTATGGGCTCAAACAAGCGTCTCGACAATGGTATTTCAAATTTCATCAAGTGATTATCTCATTTGGTTTCGAGATAAATTTAGTGGATGATTGTATATACCATAAGTTCTGTGCGAGCAAATATATTTTTCTGGTATTGCATGTTGATGATATTTTGCTTGCCAGCAACGATATTGATCTATTGCATGAAACCAAGAAATTTCTAATTAAAAATTTTGAGATGAAAGATCTTGGTGATGCATCTTTTGTGTTAGGTATTCAAATACACCGGGATCGATCTCGGGGTATTTTAGAACTATCACAAAAGGGCTATATTGAAAAGGTTTTTAAAAGAGATGGCATGCAAAATTATAAATCAGGTGACATCCCTGTGACTAAAGGAAACAAATTTAATCTTGAACAGTGTCCCAATAATGCTTTTGAGGAAAAAGAAATGCAAAAGATTCCTTATGCATCAGCAGTAGGGAGTCTAATGTATGCTCAAGTATGTACGCGTCTGGATATTGTGTACATTACTGGAATGTTGGGTAGATATTTGAGTAATTCTAGATTAGATCATTGGTAAGCAACCAAACGGGTCTTACGATATCTACAGAAAACAAAGGATTACATGCTCACGTATCGGAAGTCAGATGAGTTAGAGATCATCGGGCATACTGATTCCGATTATGCTGGAGGCAAAGATACTATGAAATCAACGTCAGGATATGTCTACTTGTTGGTTGGAGGTGCCATATCCTGAAAGAGTGCTAAACAGTCCATCACTTTGGGGGGCATTTAACCTTCACTAGACCCGCTGATCAGCTGAGATATGTTAAGGTCTGTGAGAGGAGTATCATATCCTGCAAGTGTTGTAAGAAACTTGTTATGATTGCCCTAGGTCTACGGGAGGAGGTCGAGCAGATGTTTACCGCCATCGGGTGACGTTCTTATCTTGATATCTTCTATCCCACCTTAAATTTTACTCCACTTTCGAGTTTGAGTTGCTTACGAGGTACACCGTTAAGACCCCAAATGTCATTCATTTCCGTCTAATGGGTCAGGAGTTCAATTTCTCCATTACACAATTTAATCTGGCATTTGGATTCATTACTCGGGAGTATGCGGAGACTAGGGAGTACGCTGAGAGTGCCTGTGACTACGTGGAGCCATTTCTATCCTCCTACCACGATGTGTGGAGGGACATGTCTATCGACAGGCACTGTTATGACCCTTCTCGGTCTAGGAGCTCCTATCTTAAGGACCCGAGTGCCCGATATGTTCAGCGATTTCTGGCCTACAGTTATTTGGGTCGCAAAGATAGCTCGGGTGTACTCTCCCAACCCAATTTCTTCTTCATCTGGTGTATGAAGAACAATGTCAATATGAATCTAGGGTGTTGGTTAACGGCACAGTTCAAGACCGTTTTACCAAAAAAGAACAAACCCCTGATCCTCGGGTCCTACATCACACACTTGGCAGTACAGTTGGGGTTCTTAATCTGGAGAACCACGACCTTCATTTGGCGTTTGACATGAAACTTCTCAATGTGGAGAGCTTGGAGAGGATGGGCGTTCTTGAGTACGTCAATGGTTCATACCGGTTCACTCCTCCGGGACCTCCTCGCGCCCCCCGCGCTCCCCCCCGCGCCCCTGGTTTGCTTGTTCGTCCTCGATTGGCGATGACGACGGCCCGTCTACCTCCGCTCCGCCTCCTCCATCCCCAGGGGCTGCTGAATGGCAACAATTCCGGACGTAGGTTCAGAATTTGGAAGCTCAGATGACCAACATCGATGCTAACGTGCATAGCATGGCGCAGCATTTGGCAGCATTCATGCATCATGCGGGTCTTACGCCTCAATTTGGTTATCACCCACCACTTTGACCCGACTTCAGGGAAGTTTTGTTACCCTTTCTCCTACTTTTGATGCTTATTTGCTACATTGAGGGCAATGCATCATTTAGGTATGGGGGGGATCAGTTGTGGTTCTAGTTTTTAGTAGTTTTTAGTTGTTAGATGTTTTTCCTTTATTTCTAGTTTGTTATTTGTCTATCTTTCTTTCATTTTCTTTCTTTCTTTTTAGTGCTTAACTCTCATGTGAATACCAAGGTTTGATGTTGGGTTATTGACTCTAATTCTACTATTGTCAAGTTTTAATAATAAAAGTGTATCTAATTAATGTGGTTGAGTTCAGAACGTCTCTTTGGTGAATATCAGTGATTGCTTGACTCTTTTGATTTCTTTGTTAACTTTTCTAGGTATAGGGAATGGTTGTTGGCATTTTCATGTGAATTAGTCCAATATTAACTTTAGTTCTTCATATTTGAAGAAATGAGGCTAGCGGCTGCTATTTTTGTTTTCTTTTGCTATGTTATTTTGAGTTATTGTGTTATCTGGCTGTGAAATAAAGTTGACTGTACTCCGCTAGTCATTACTACTGAGTAACTGGGGGTCTTCACTAAAAGTGTTGATTCTCGCGTCAAAAGATAGTAATTTCTATGAGTATGTGGTCGTATAGCGATAGGAACTAAATAATCGAGTTCCTTCATCTGAAAAATGTTGGAGTTCGCGTCAAAAGGCTCCAATGGCTGGAGACTAAGTCTTTTGTGCTATTTTAAACAAAAAAAAAAGAAAAAATAAATAATGAGAAAAAAGAGTATAGGTTGTGTTAGTGTGTGATAGAAGTCAACTTGCCGACTTATGGATTTAATGTTGAGATTTTGGTTAATATTTGGAGCATTTGTTGATAAATGTTATGCGCCATTTCTTTTTCTTAGATTTGTTAACTTGGAATTGAAGGAGTTTGTGATTTAGAAACTAACCTAAGTGATGTTTCTCGGATTTTGATCACTGATGCTTGATATATGATTTTCTTGATATCTTGGTAATATGGTAGATAGAGCAATAGCCATTGTCAAATATTGGTGTTTGTTTACTGTTCTTATACTTGAGGACAAGCATGGTTTAGGTGTGAGGAAAATTGATAGGTTACAATTTTTTTATTTATTTTATTATTAATTTTCCCTATTACCTGACCCGATGTGGATTAATTATTGGATTCTAGGTACTTTTAGTATTTTACATTTATTTCAGGGAGTAGAACGAAAATATGATAACAAGTGCCAATTTGATAGGAAAGGAGCCCAAGTAACAGAGCTTATCCCAGGGGCATTTTTGGAAAAAGAAAACTTTTTCCCATTTTGGTAATTGCTGACCCGATATGGATTAATTGTTGGATTCTACTCACTTTTAGCATTTTGCATTTATTTCAGGGAGTAAAACGAAAATATGATAACAAGTGCCAATTTGACAGGAAAGGAGTCCAAGTAACAGAGCTTATTCCCGGGGCATTTTTGGAAAAGGAAAACTTTTTCCCATTTTGGGTAATTGCTGAAGAGGGCAGCGGACGGCAGGGACTTCATCATTCCTTGGAGGGCAAAAAGCCGCCGTACAGGGCGAGACTTAGGAAAGCATTAGAGTAGCTAGGTATTAGATAGAAAGGAGATTGAGGAATGGAGAACTGGCACTATCGTTTTAGCTTTTCTTTTGGCTTTTCCCTTGGGACGTGGGTGGATTTCTCCTACGCATGACAGGAGCAAGATTGGGAGAACTTTGACTTTTCTTCCTTTTAGCTTTTAGTAGTTCCTTTTCTTTCTTCGAATGTCAGACGAAGTGAATGATTAATCAATGGCCGCGGCTTTCTCTTCAATTTTGTATGGGTTTTTCGCATCAAATATGAACTAATTTCTTCACTCTAGTTAAGGAGCAACGGAGGCTTTGATTCGCCTAAAAATTGTGAGATCGATTTAATTTTATTTTTTTCTTTTATTTATTGACATTCGCATATCCCTTGATTGCAGTATTTACGATTATTTAATTAATTAATTGTCTTGGATCTGGATAATTAGTTAACTTGATAATCTATTGTCAATTAGGGCATTAAATCGGTAATTGTTTAATTGCCTTGAATTAGTGACAACTGGCATGATTAGATTTGTGTCAGGGGAATACGCGGGCTAATCTGAAATAACCCTGGTAGTGCGTTATTTGGTTAGAATAGGGCTCCTCTAATACGTAAGACAATTGGAGAATTAAATCTTACGGGCGTACCTAAGATTATTTCTCAATTAGAGCAGTGATTAATGGGAGTACCTTATTCACCGACACGGTAAGGAGGGGTTGATTGTCATCACTTATTTGGCAGTTATAACCTATTATTAGTAAATAATTGGAATTGCCTTTGCATTGATGATCAATTAGGTGAACCATTGCGAAAGTTATTTCTTGGCTAAACCTTTAATTATTATTAATCTAATTTCAGTAAATTGTCATTTAATTTCTAGTTAGCTATTTATTTTTATTTGAATTCCTTTGATTGTCATCGTTTACATAAAAACACCTCTCGTGTTACTTTGAATTTCGAAAGAGACAAATATCCCCAATCCCTGAGGATACGATCCTACTTGCCCTATTTACAAATTAATAATTATTTGTGAAAAAATCATTCCATTCGGGTAAATCGGATCAAGCAAACTCTTCGGGAATAGGGTGAATCAAGTAACCCATTGCACACCTAGAGTCCCTGTTCCAGTACTTGGAATTGAATTTTGGTTACTTTAATTGGCAATTAGGTTTATTTTTGTTATTGTACAGGCATCGACAACCTATCAGCAAGAAAGGACCCCAGGAACATTTTGCGACCTGCTGCCAGTCCTTTTACTGAACAAAATGAGCACCTTGGGTCTAATACATTGAAAGAATTCGAGTCAAAGCTTGGATCCATTCTCCTTTCCCACACAGATGAGCCTGGATCCATTCACCCTTACCATGGTCGTGATGCTAATTCAAAGGAGGAGAAACCACAAATGAAAGATTTTGAGTCAAAGCCTGAATCCTTTTTAATCCTTTACCGTGGTGACAAAGCTAACTTGCAAGAGGGAAAACCGCATATGAAAGATTTCGAGTCAAGGTAACTTGCAGGAGGGAAAACCGTATATGAAAGATTTCGAGTCAAAGCCTGAATCCATTTTGATCCTTTACCGTGGTGACAAAGCTAATTTGCAGGAGGGAAAACTACATATGTAAGATTTCGAATCAATGCTCCTTTACCATAAGGGAACCAGCGATGATGCTAAGCAAAATTAGGATAAATCAAACATGAAAGAATCAAAGTGAAGTGAAGGTCTGTGTCGCTGCTTTTGTAGCATAGTCTTGATGTTGATTCCAAACAAGAGAAATTCAATTCGCTTGAGACTGGATTTCTGCTCTGTCAAGAATAAGTGTAGTTGGTCTTATTTTCTTAGTGTTGAAGTGAAAATGTCTCGCGTGTAATGCAATTCCTCTATTAAATAAAAATGCTGTGTTGATTTAGTATGGTGAAACTTTTAGTTATGTTTAGTGCATCTTTGTTTCTCTCTTTTTTTCCTGTTTCTTTTTTTTCCCCAAAAAATCTGGAATAGTCTTGGTCAGTTGGGCTTCGCCATTATATTTTGTGATCAGTATCCACTGGAAAACAAAAATACTTTTGACTTCTTAAGCTTTCGATCTATTCGGTATATAGGAAAGACGTATGTAGGATACTAGAACAAGGACGGGAGAAGGAACATCAAGAGATGGCAAGGCAACAGAGGAGGATATCCACGACAGGGAGGAGGAACACATGCACCATGATAAAGGGCAACCTGAACTCCTTCTAATAACCTATGTTGAGGAAGGAATTCAGACCCCAACTGTCATGGAAGAGATGGAGGAGGATGGAGTGATAGAGGTGCAAAACCAGCATCAAGAAGTTGGGGCCAATGAGGAAAATGCAGGGGTGTTAGGGATCCACCAGGAATCACAAAGTATTGAAAAGGTGTTGGAGGCAATAGTGAAGCATACCAAGAGAACGTTTAGAAGATTAAAGCCCCCAACCAGAACTAGAAGACCTTTAAGGGAATTAAGTGGTAATGGAGTTAGTCAGTCGAATATTGGGAAGAGAAAGGCTCTGATCAGGGATGAAGAGATGGAGGAAGCAAATCAAGAAATAGCTTAGTGGAAAAAAACTAAACCTATGGAGGAATTATATTCTACTGATATGAGGGGAGAGGAGGAGGGGTCATTCCTTAAAAGGACCCCCAAAGGTAGATGAGAGTCCTGGTGTGGAACTGTCAAGGGGTGGGGAGTCCCTTGACAGTTCCCAATTTGAGGGAGGTGAACAACCTCTCCTCTCCAAACCTGATTTTCTTAAGTGAGACTAAGAACAGGAAGCCAGTTATAGATAGAATAGCTGGAGGTCTAAGATTGGACAATAATGTGGCTGTTGAAGCTATGAATAGAGCAGGTGGCATGGCTTTGTTTTGGACTAAGGAAACACAAATTCTGGAGGTGCTCACTACTGCCTTCACGATAGAAGCTAAGATAGAAGATAATGACCCTCAGGCTGTATGGTGGTTTGTTGGAGTATATGCTAGTTGTGACCAAAGGATTAGAAAGGAACAATGGAGGGTGTTGAGTGATAGAAAAAGACTGTGGAGCTCTAAATACATGATAATGAGGGACTTCAATGATATTTTGTCTAATGAAGAAAAATGGGAGGAGTAGTAAGGGAGGAGAGGAGCTTTAGGGACTTTAGAGACTTCATAGATCAGAATAGCTTAGTTGACATTGGGTTTGAGGGACAACCTTGGACGTGGAGTAATCACTGGGATAATGAAGGAGAGGTCAGACAAAGATTAGATAGATGTCTTTGCAGTGTAGATTGGTTCCAAGAGTTTGAGAGGGCAAGTTGTCAGCACATTGATACCTTTGCTTCTGATCACTCAATGCTTATGTTAGACACAGCCCAGGGGAAAGAAAGGAAAAAGAAGAGGTTTTATTTTGACAAGAGATGGCTTCAAAGAGAGGGGATACAGCAAGTGGTAGAGAAAGCTTGGAATAAGGAGAAGCAAGGAACAAAGATGTTCAAAGCCACAAAGAAGATTAGAAATTGCAGAATTGAGCTCTTGAAATGGAGGAATAATTTCCAGGCTAACTCTAGGAGTAGAATTACTGAGCTTAAGACAGATCTTGAGAGAATTAGGACCTCAGGTTTTGGTAATAGGAGAAGTGAGCTTACTGATATTAAAAACCAGTTGAGTATTGCATATAAGGAGGAAGAGAAATTCTGGAGCCAAAAAGCTAGAATTAGCTGGCTGAGGGAGGGTGACAAGAATACTAAGTATTTTCACACTTATGTGAAGGGAAGAAGAGTGAGTAATAGGTTAAGAAATTTGCAAAGAGGAAACGGCTCTTGGACAGCAAATGATGATGAGGTAGTGACAGAGATCACAGATTTCTTTAAGGAGTTGTTCAAAAGTGGAGGGAGTAGTGATATGTCAGAAATTCTAGATGGTATCCCACACTTCATAACTCAGGAGATGAATGACAAGCTGACCAAGGCAGTAAAGGAGGATGAAATCCAGGATGCATTATTTTCTATGAATCCTAAAAAAGCTTCAGGACAAGATGGAATGACTCCACTGTTTTTTCAGAAGTTTTGGAGCTTCATTAAGTGTGATGTCACCCCAGCAATCCAAGCTTTCTTTAACTCAGGGTTCATGCTTAAATCTGTTAACCATACTGTCATTTCTCTTATTCCCAAAATCTTGCACCCAACTTGTTTGAAAAACTATAGGCCTATTAGTCTTTGCAGTATGCTTTACAAAATCATCTCTAAAATTCTAGCAAACTGTCTGAAGTCTGTCCTAAACAAATGCATAAGCAAAACTCAATCTGCTTTTATCCCAGATAGACAGATATTATACAATGTGATTGTAGCTCATGAGTACATGCATTACCTCAAAAACAAGAGACAAGGGAAAGATGGATACATGGCAATTAAGCTAAATATGGCAAAAGCTTATGATAGGATGGAGTGGCACTTTTTGAAGGCTATGATGGAACAAATGGGTTTCTGCTCTAAATGGATCAATTGGATCACTAGTTGCTTAAAGACAGTAAACTACTCTTTCAATTGCAATGGGGAAATAAAAGGCTTTGTGTCACCAGAAAGGGGAATTCGACAGGGAGACCCCTTATCTCCTTATCTGTTCTTAATATGCTTAGAAGGTCTCTCCAATTTGCTGAGAAGAGCTGAAGAAAGAAAAAGGATCCAAGGACTGAAAATCAGTAGGCAAGGACCAATTCTTACTCACCTCTTTTTTGCAGACGACTCTCTCATCTTTTGTAAAGCTAACAAGCAAGAAGCCACAGAAATCATGAATGTCTTGAGAATTTATGAAAAGGCTTCAGGGCAATTGATTAACTTGGACAAATCTACTGTTTTCTTTAGTAAAAATATGAACAGTGAGCAGAAAGAAGAGGTCTGCCAAGCTTTAGGAGGGATGGTGGAGGCAAAGCAAGGGAAATATTTGGGACTTCCAATGGTGATTTCAAGAAACAAGGATAAGATCTTTGGCTTTGTGAGAGAAAATATAAAAAGAAGACTTCAGAATTGGAAAAACAAATTTTTGAGTCCAGCAGGGAAAGAAGTAATGTTGAAGGCAGTTGCAATGGCTATGCCAACGTATCTTATGTCATGTTTTAAGCTGCCAAGAAGATTATGTAAAGACATTAGTGCATTGAGGCCAATTTTTGGTGGGGAGAAAATAATGGCAAGAACAAAATGCATTGGATTTCTTAGGATAGAATGGCTTTGAACAAAAATGCAGGAGGACTAGACTTCAAGGACCTAGAAGCCTTTAATAAAGCTCTGTTAGGGAAGCAAGTATGGAGGATCCTTACCCAACCAAACCTTCTAGTGAGCAAGGTGTTGAAAGCCAAATATTTTCCAAATGAGTCTATTCTACAATGCAACACCACCAAGAATGCATCCTAGATTTGGCAAGGATTAACGGGAGCAAGAAGTTTCTTAAATGAAGGCCTGATCAGGGGAATAGGGAATGGTAGAAGTACAAAAATTTGGGAACATAAGTGGATACCAGACACAATCACAGGTAAGCCATCTACCAGCAGATGGAACAACTGCGAGCTGGAAAGAGTGGAGGAGCTTATAAGTCATAATCGATGGAACAGGAACATCATTTTCAGGAACTTCAACATATATGATGCAGAAAGGATTCTAACTATCCCTTTGAGCATATCAGAGAGGGAGGACAGCTATTATTGGCAACCACAGGCTGGAGGGAGGTATATAGTTAACTCAGGCTACAAATTTCTGACTAAGAAAAAGAGAAATGAAAAAAGGTGCAACCCTGAGGGAGCTGGCTCAAGTTATGCAAAAGGAACTCCACAAATGGCACAGATGTGGAACACATTATGGAGGCTCAACATCAAACACAAAATTAAGTTCTTTATCTGGAAATGCATTCAAGGAGCTTTGCCAGTGAGGGAAGTAGTGAGTAGAAGAACAGGTGTCGGGGATCCTATATGCACAACATGGGGAGCAGCACAGGAAACAATAGAGCACCTATTGTTAAACTGTCCTCACACGATGGACATATGGAAGGCAACCCCTATTCAGTGGGATGGAGCTAAGGAACAGCAGGGTGATTTCAAACATTGGTGGCTCAGAATCTCAAAAGCAAGGAATATGCCAGAAGGGATGGAACATATTGGTTTGATTGCAAACATTTTGTGGCAGATTTGGAAAGATATAAACAAAAAGGAGTTTGAAAGCTCATCTGGATCCACACCAATACGAATAGTAGAAAGAGCACATCAAGAATAGTTGGAACAAGTGGAAGTGGAATATACGAAAGCTAGAAAGAACACAGAAGAAACAGTCCCAAAGCAAGAACAACAAAACCAGGACAATGAAGCTGGGGGAACAATGATTCTGGATGTAGCAACAACCAAGAAAAAAGGCACTATGCTCTTGGAATTGGAGTCACAGTAAGGGAACAAGCAAGTAATACACTGGCAGGTTGGGTGCTGAAAGAGAGAATTTTGGGGAACACAGCTCTAGATGAGGCATTAGCATTGAAACTGATTTTGTACAAAGCAGTGCAATACAATGGAGTAAAGTCAGGATTAACTTTTGTAACAAGGAGTTGTGGAGACAAGTAACACAGCAACGACCTGCGGACAGTAAAATGGCAACAGTGATGGAAGATATCTCTAAGTTACAGAGATTGTTCTGCATGTGCTCCTTTGGGTTGGGTAGGAAAGAAAATATGATATATAGCAGAAAACTGAGTGATGATGCCTTAGGCGTTATTGTTGATGAGGAAAGACTTTTTCCTCAGTGTCTGTGAACACTTTTTATATAGTTCTCTTTAGCCGTTGCTTGTACATGTAACTTTCCTTAAGATAATGAAATTCTCTTGCCATTTCGACAAAAAAAAAGTATATGGGAGAGACGTAGCAGAAAATTACTCGATGAATTTCTCATATGCAACATCTATGGGAAGGAAAAGCAAACAAGATCTGGAAGGGATATTCTGAAATTCCACTGCATCTTTTGAATAATGTTAAAGAACTATGACTATAAAGGATAGTGTTCTCGGTACTAGGTAGTAGGCCTATGGTTCAAACACTAGGAAGAGTCGGAGACAGACGACTTGGCCAAGTCGTCACGGAACGGAGGACAACGCTCCGCGACTGTTCCACGTAACATTGGAGATCAAAGAATCGCTGAGAACTCGGAGAAAAACTTGATCGACTCAGACCTAGTTGTCTCTAAGACGAAGTGAAACGGGCGATTCGACCAAGTCATCCCCAATTTTTTGCCAGCTTTTGTTCCTTTTTTCCCTTTCCTATTTTGCTGCTTTTTTGTAAGAATTTCAGTGTGTGTGTGTGTTGTGTGTTTGTGCATGGGGGAGAGAGGGAAAATTCCAGCCGGTCTAACGCTGGCCAGAGTTGATGATTTCCAGCTTCCGGCAACTTCGTTAGTGAAGAAGGAACCAGTGCTGCAGCGGGCAGGAGTTTCCCGTGGGGAAGATGACTCAGTTTTTGAAATTCCAGCAATAGCCCCCTTAGTTTCTTTCACTTTTAATTTCTGCATCCGAAATTTTGTAATTACTAATTCGACCCCAAAACTTTGCCTCGATGTTTTCAATTAGGTCCTTAGCAGTTAACTAGTTGGCTATTAGTTTAATTAGTTTGTCATTTGTCAATTTAAGCTGTAATTAATTTTATTTTTCCTTTTTGGAAATGATGTCACCCGTACAGGGCATAGGTGCGTTTAATTATTGTATTTTTATTTTTATATTTTCCTTTCATTTTTTATTTTTCTCTTAATTACTTTTGATTGTTATCGAATGTGATATAATGGGACGCGAAAGCATTGGTTGGTGGCTTTTCCAATAGAAGCTTTGGAACTAATTATCTCATTCTTATTGGTTTTTTCTACTTATCTATGTTTAGATGTTTTATTCTAGTTTAATTAATTAAAATGCACGTTATGCATTTAGCCTTAAATTAATTTTTTTGCCTTAAAAAATGACAGGTTTAGAACTAAATCCATAAACCTTATTTGGCAAAATATAAAAATCAAGACTGTAATCAAATTTGGAAGAAATTTATGAGAGCATTTATTGTTGTTGAATTTATCCACAGCTCAAAAAGAACTTATTATGGTGAAAATTTTTGAGTACCAAACTCAAGGCAAAGAAATTAATAAACTTAAAAGATCATAAAAGAGAAGGAGAGAATGCAACAAAAAAGAAGAAAAAATTGATTTTTTTTTCAGTAAACTCGAACTGAACATCTAAGGGAATAAAGGGTTCTGAGTTCAAGCAATTGAACCAATTGGTCTGGTTCTAATTTCGAAGTACTGGTAAAAAGAAAACCATATTAATCGAGCAAAGTAGAGCAAGGCAAGCCATTTATATGCTTCAAATCAATGAGATGAACATACACTCCCAAATGACATTTCAATTTCCTGGATCGTCAACTATGGGCACCTAATTGTGCGAAATTCTAGAGAGATGTTATTAAAAACACTTTGACGGGTTTTTAATATAAGTGCAAGTTTAATTTCGAATTATACCCGTTTGACTGCAAGTATACAGGTCAAATTCGTAGTTTACGGCATGTATCAGGTCGATCCCACGAGGAGCAATTTAAACAAGTACTAGGTCCTTTACTTACTCTATTATTTAGACTAACTAATAATTAACGCAAGAGAATCTATAACTACTACTTCCTACAAGTCTTAACTAGACAATTGCAAGATAACAAATTGAGAAAATTCACTAAATACTTGAGTCTAGGGATGTAGATTCCACTTATGGCATAAACAACACAAATGAATAGATTTACCTCTTGTTACAACCCTTGTTTAACTAGGGATTCATTTCCAATATTACCAAATCTCATTCTTATGATGAAATGGCCTAGAATAGTCTAGTTTTCCCTATTCTCATGGTGAATAACTAGTCCTACTCTTGTTTCCTTCATGAAATGTAAGTTTAATCCACTAAAGTGTACCTCTATTCTCATGAGTCTGCTACTTAAGCTCTACTCATGTTGTTCCATCATTATTACCAATTTTCATTGAATAATAACAACTAAGAGCTTGTTATTGGTGATTAAGCAACAACAAGGGCTAAGCATGCACAAGTAGACAAGTTAATACAAGATGTAATAAGTGTAAATCATATCCACTTCATATCAAGTAGCTACAAGCTTCATCTACTCCCTAGATCTAGAAATTTAGCTACTCATGTAAGATATAACAAGAAAACACAAAGTTTCATTGCATGAACACATCATGAATCACAAGTAAAAGATAAATTAGAGAAAGCTTAGCCAAGGTTAATGAAGAAGCTCCCAATGATCTTCAATTTTTTCAACAAAATGGGTACAATGAAGTCTCCAATTGTTCTCCACAAAAGTTACTAGCTAGAGAGAACAAGACAAGACTAACTTCCTAGTTCTAATGTTAAAATCTGATATATATATCCCCTACTATGTTCTACTTCTCTCTAATAATGTTTTTTTTTCCTTTTTCTTCCAAATTTGCCCCTCTTTGAAATCATCACATCTTGCTTCTTCAAGTGTACAAGAGGTTTGCCAGCTTCCAGCCGAAATTTTGTGTGAAACATGAGTCAAAAAGTAAGTGTGAAATGAACATAAGTTGTTCTGCAAGTTGCAGAGAAGAGAGAAAGATCCGAGGAGTAAAAATATGATCCGAGCTCGGATCCGTGCCTTCAGCATTTTCTTCACCGTTCTTCATGCAGGATCCGAGGCCTTCTTCAGATCGATCCGAGCTCGGATCGCCTGGCCCTCGGATCCACTGCTCCAGAAGTCTAAACGAGGGATCGGATCATATGGGACGAGACTGGATCCAAGCTCGGATCCATCTCCCCTGTTTCCATCTTCAAATTCTTCTCTCTTTCACTCAATCTTCGCTCCTTGTTTCACTTGTCCGTTGTCCTCCAACTAGCATCTTGCCTCTTCTTTATAATATGTAAGTGTTTCATGCCCCGATAACCTACAAAATATCACATGTTTATGCATTAATCTACTCATTTTGCAAGTTCCGATCACTTAAACAACACTTGAAACAATTTGTACCAAAAAGAGCTTAAGTACGACTATGATCCGTTAAAAATATGACAAAAGCTCGTGCAAAACTATAAAAATATATACAAAATATTCACTTATCAAACTCCCCCACACTTGAATTATTGCTTGTCCTCAAGCAATACAATAAACCACACAACCAACAATTCAAGTGCCAACTCGAAAATATGTTTTCTCACATTCACTTCTCACAATTCGACTATTAATCACAATGCAATTCTTCAAAATGCACTCAATACTCAATAAAGGCGAAACAATTATACATAAATTTAACCACCTTCAAATCATTCTCTCACCCTAACTTGTCTTCACAAATAACCGACCCATATAGTCACAAGGTAATACTTTCCCTTATATCCATTTTGTTTTCTCAAAATTTTACTACAGGAGGGTATCATAAATATATGCTAAATACCAACACTTGAATATTGCAAATGCCTTTTTACGTGAAGGTCAACACTTTTAGGTGAAAACCCCCGGTTACTCCGTACTTACATATCCAGGTCACAACACCTTTTTACCCCAAGTACCTTTTTACGCGAAAATCAACATTTTTAGATGAAGATTCCCGGTTACTCAGTACTTAAATAGTCGGTGCAACTTTATTGCTCTTTCTTTTTTTTTTTTTTTTAGAATATATATATATATATACCCTCTTTTATCATGGAAATGGAAAAACATTACCAATTAAACTATATCAATCACCTATTTGTAAATCAAAGTGAAGGAAGAGAATTCATTAAAGATAACAATAGAAGCATAACTGTCCCCACTTTATTAAATATACTTTCTAAAGTGCACTTATCAGAATCACATAATACTTAATCGCAAGTCAAGAAAGAAATGAATTCATCAAAAGCATATTTGAATTTGTTCAAACATTAGGAAAATTTGACAATCATCGCCATTGCTTGGGTCATAGTGCAAATTTGAAAAAGATTTTGGAAAAATTTTGACAGAGTTTTCCCTATAAATAGACGAAACTCCCTGCCAACAACCCACAATTCAACAAAAATTCAGTCCTAATCTATATTTCCAGTATTCATTTCCAGCATTTCTCAACAAAAATAAAGAGTTACTCAAGCACAAACCCTCCCCCACACTTAATAATCACATTGATCTCAATGTGAAAGGAGGGTAAAGCAACAATACTCCTCTAATTAACGGAAAGAGAGATCCAGCAGTCGATACGAACCTCTCGAACATCACGAACATCCCAAAATCTACTTAGACTGCAGGAAGGGGTAAGTACATAACAAAAGGGGAGTGAAACAGTTCAAAAGACTTAACTAAATAAAACACTGAACTAAAAGTCAACAAAGGATAATCTAAAACAAAAGAAATGTGAAAACTAAATAAAAATGAAAATAAAGCGAATTAAGCTGAGGGGCCGCCAAGTTCCGAAGCTTCTTCTCCTCCGACTTCTGCACGAGCTTCTTGCTCAACATCGTCTCGTGGCTCAGGAATAGATGCAGCTTGACCTTCGCCAGGTATGGGAGTCGGAGTCGGTATAGGAGAACGACGAATTTGGAAATGGTCCTCCAAAGCACGAAGTTGCCAATCATGTCTTTCCATTCTCTCCATAATAACTCGTTCTTGTTGGTCAATCTGCTCCATAACTCGTGTCTCCATACAGCACATGGCATTGAGGACCTCTTGCCACCGAGACCTAGAGGGAGGTGGTGGAGGTCGAATTGGAGGCGGTTGAGTCGGCTACGCTTCCATCTCTTGAGCTTCCGGTCAGGGTTGAGGATGAGGCGGAGAGTGAGTGGACATAGAAGCTTCCCCAGTAGCGCGTTCTTGAAGTAAAGAAGCACCGAAATCGGTAGGGATGGCCAATGACCTCAACAATGTGATCGTCACTTCATCAATGGACTTGGTGGTCAGTGCCTCGTCAGCACTCACATTGACTTGGAGCTTCTCAAACAACAAAGATAGGAGTCGAGGAAATCCGAAACAAGAATCGCCGGGTCGCATCCTAGCTGTGGTGCGTATATAACTTATAATGATGCTCGGCAATGGAATGCCGGTCAGTTGTGCGCCCACGCCATGTATCATCTTGTCGAGAAAATAGAGGTCACTATTCCGTAGCTCTCTTTTACCACTTTTCTTAGGAACCACGTTGTGAGCATATAGATAAAAAATTAAGTGGTATCGAGCTTCAAAAGAGTCGGCATACACTATCTTCTTCCCGGAACGTCCTCGATCTATATATTGCCCCTTAAGGCGAGCCACAGTTTCCTCGACTAGCCACGGGTCACGCGCCTTAAATTCCTTAGTCAATTTCACGTCCTCTCCGTCATTTTTGACCATTATAAACTTGCCGATTTTTTCCCTTTTTATGACGACGCGCTTCCCACGGACCCAAGAAACAATCTTATTAGCGCTATGTCCAGGCTTATCCTCCACATTTGCATAAAACTCCCTCACCAAGTTTGGATAGTAATGGCGAGGCAACTGAAGAATGTTCTCCCATCCAAGTCGAGCAAATGCCGCCGATACCTTGTAGTGAGCATCCACCTCAGTCGCCAAGTGTTTCTCGATGATAATTTCCTTAAGCAACCCAGCGTCATACCACTCTTGATTCTCGAGTGATGTGAATTGAGTGATATCATACTCTGGAGGGGTTTCCTCGCGACTTATAGATGCCTGTTTGCGTCGTGACTGTGGTGGTTGCTCAGGGCAAGAAGATTCTTCCCCCACTGAAGGTGTTGCTTCAGGACTTGGTGAAGGAGTAGGCGTTCAAATAGTGGCTCTTCGTGTTCGAATCATTGTGCTTATATTAATGTCAAAATTAGTTCACATGTTAAACAAACAACACCTCTAGCACTTTGAGAACATGAATGAAACAAATTAGCATTGCTAAAATTGTGGAAACTCATCTGAAAAAATTTCGGCAAAGTTTCCCCTTGAAACAGGGCTAAACTCCCTGCCAAGAAATATCAAATTCAAGAGAATATTCCACAAAGCAATTTCTCAAGCACAATTCCTACCATTCTAATGCATTTATATAAGAGCCACATCTCGATACTCATTCATATAGCATCCTCAATTCCAACAATTCACCCCTTTTTAGCAATTCATCTCAAGAATTTCATACCAATTTGTTCAAACGGTCATGCTAAGAAATCAAGATGTTCTAACAATTCCTCAACACATCAAATTCACCAAAAAAAATAGAGCATTAAAACACATGTGAATTGCACTCATGCTATGAACTTAATAAATGAGAGAAAATAAGATTAATTCACCAAGGGTACACATTCCTCAATATTAAGCATCACAATAAGGTAAATGACATTTCTAAGTATCAAGGAGCAACTAAATACAACAATTCACCATTATAATATACCCCATAAAATATGTCAGAAACTCAGGAAATTACATTCTTAGAAATGTAAAATACCACAGGAAATCAAGAAAACTTACCTCAAACATGTAGAGTGATGTTAGAGGATGCAAAAGATGCAAAATGCAGGACAAACAAGCCCAATTTCAGCCCCCAAATGGATGGTTTTAGTTTGGCTCCCTCTTTCCCGTTTTGACAATCAAAAGCCCCCAAATTGATGTTTTTGATGAGAAATTATTGAGGGTTTATGACCACAAGAGGCTTGGGGATGTTTTTATGGTGAAAGATTGGAAAATTAATGGATGAAATAGAAGATTAGTGGAGAGGGGCTAGGGTTTCGATGAAGAGGAGGAAGAGAAATTGAAGAAATGCAAAACCGATGTTTCGGTTCTGCTATATGCCCAAATCGATCCGAGCTCGGATCCTATAGATCAGGCCTCGGATCGATTGAAGCTCGAATCAGGTTGTACAGAAGTTTATCCGAGCACTCGGATCAAAATGATCCGAGCTCGGATCCTCTCGTTTCTGCAACAATTGCAGAAACTGCAATTTTTTTCCAATTCTGATAACCTTTTTCTACAATTTCTGAATTACACTTTTAGATGAAAATTTTCCAACTTTTTCTTCACATGCAAGTGTAATATGCTCTAAACGCTGAATCCATCCTCTCAAAACACCTCAAACACTTCTAAATTACAAATCGAGGATTGAGGTTCTTTGATCATTTTGGCACTTTAACACTAAAATAGCACTTTTAGGCATGAAATGCACATCAAATGAGTTAATGATCAGATACAAACATGTTATCACCGAACTCACTTAAATATCATGAAAGTGCAACATGGGATATATAAACGAGAAATTTAGACACTTAAAACAACATCCAATATGGAAACTTTCCTTTTTAACTATCGTTCTTCAAGTGCACCTCCAAGATGAACATTCAAACTCCGGTGGCCCCCCTACAAACCAATAAGACAAGAAAAATCACACCAACTAACAAAAGAAACATATTAAAAACACAGTAAAACTAAAGAAATCGTTGGGTTGCCTCCCAACTAGCGCTTTTGTTTATAGTCGTTGGCTCGACTCAAAAGGGTAGGATATTTAAGTTGAAGAAGAGTCACCCAAAGGACATATGAGTCCATTAGGAACGATTTCACCTGCCAAGTAGGGTTTTAATCGTTGACCGTTGACCTTGAATCGTTCATTTCTCGCATTAACTATTCCAACGGCTCCATAAGGAAACACTTGAGTGACTTCAAAAGGTCCCGACCATCTTGACTTGAGTTTCCCGGGAAACAACCTAAGGCGTAAGTTGTATAATAGCACTTTTTGCCCCACCTCAAATTGTTTGGAAACGAGATGCTTATCATGCCAATATTTCACTTTCTCCTTATAAATTCTTGCATTCTCGTAAGCATGTAGCCGGTGTTCTTCAAGTTTGCTCAGTTCAAGTAGTCTCCTTCCACCTGCAAGACATAAATCTATGTTAATTACTTTAATTGCCCAATATGCTTTATGTTCCACCTCTACAGGCAAATGACAAGCTTTTCCAAAGACTAATCGATACGGCGACATCCCCAAAGGTGTCTTCAATGCCGTTCGATATGCCCATAATGCATCATCAAGACGTCTCGCCCAATCCTTCCTTGATTTATTCACTGTTTTCTCCAAGATGAGCTTGATCTCTCGATTGGCTAACTCAGCTTGTCCATTTGCTTGCGGGTGGTATGGTAGTGATGTCTTGTGCCTACAACCATACTTAAGCAATAGAGAGTCAATTTGATTATTACAAAAATGCTTTCCTTCATCGCTTACTATGGCCTTAGGAATACCAAACCTGCTAAAAATATTCTTTTTAAGGAACCGAAATACAACCTTAGAGTCATTAGTAGGTGAAGCGATAGTTTCCACCCATTTAGAAACATAATCCACTGCCACTAAGATGTACTTATTATTAAAAGAACTAAGAAATGGTCCCATAAAATCCATCCCCCAAACATCAAATAATTCAACTTCTAAGAAAGTAGTAAGGGGCATTTCATTTTTTCTTGAGATATTCCCGGTTCTTTGGCATGCATCACAACTTTTAACATATTCCCTAACATCTTGGTACATAGTTGGCCAATAAAACCCCGATTGCCATACTTTTGTCATGGTCTTTGAAGTGCTAAAATGACCACCCGTTTCAAGGTTGTGACAATGATATAAAACATTACGTACGTCATCTTCGGGAATACATCTACGCACCATACCATCGGCACAATGTCTATAAAGCAATGGTTCCTCCGAAAAATAACTTTTCACATCATGTAAGAATTTCTTCTTTTGATGATAATTAAAACCCTTTGGTATCACTCCACTTACCAAATAATTGGTGAAATCCGCATACCATGGAGAATTGACAATGGTTAGGACTGATAGAACAGTTATTTGGCACATTTTGCAGTGTTATTTCGGCCTAATTTTGGCTATTTACTGTGCTAAGTACTGAGGTCTAACTCATATTTCACATTGGTATGAATTATAGGTGATCGGCATTAAAAATGATCTCGCGGGGAAAATTTCCAGAAGACTTGTCGTTCCAGGGCGTGGCCACGCCTTAGAAGGCGGACGAAACCGAAAGCCGGACCCTGGTCCACGTGAACCGCGAGGAGCACAGGATTAAAACTCCAAAGGCTTCAATTGAAAAGCAAGAAAAGGGCCAGACGTCCGTGGGCTTCTGCTTGACTTTCTTGGGCGGCGGATATACAAAAGGGAAACAAGGAAGATTCAGGGGGCTATCTACTTTTTAGGCTTAGTTTTCTTTTCCTAGGTTTGTCAGCGGTCAGACGTTTTGACTGGGGTTTGTGGCTTTCTTCAGCCGCAACTTAGACTAGCTTAGGAGTTGACCTTTTCAATCTTTTGTTGTAGAACGCCTTTGACGTTCGCTTTTGATTTGCTGCAATTTTCCATCGCTGTTATCCCTTTTCTTGACTCTGCTCCAGGAGCGACCGAATATAAGAAAATGAACCAAGGGAATTTCCCATTTGTTCCTTAGTTAATTCGCATCGCTCCGCTCCTTGGAATTAATTGTTTGGATGTTTGCGTGGATGAAATCAATTAAATCGCGTGAGCTTGACATGATGAGGAGCGGCTAATTTTCTCCTCTGCCCAAAGGGTGACGCGAGGGCGCGGTCCATCACACCTGTGAGATCTAATCAATCTTTCATTATTTCTTCCAATTTATTACTATTCGTGCATTTCCTGAATTAACTGTTCATGGGTATTTGATTAATTGAATATCAACGGCCGGGTATTTGATTTAATTTAATAGCCTACTGCCACGTTAATTAAATAGAATCCGTAATTGTTCATTTAGTTGACACCCCGTGGCAACCACCATAATTGGCTTTATGATGGGGAAATGCAAGATCTAATTTAAATAAACCCTCTTAGCGTGTTTATTGGTTAGGGTTGGGTTCTTCTAGCTTTAATGCAATTGGGTAATTAAATTCCTACGGTCGTACCTAGGGTTGTTATCCGGTTAGAGAAGCAGCCAATGGTCGTACCTTGACTGTCGAAAAAGTAAGGAAGAGCTGGTTGTCAGAGCTTATTGATGGCTATAACCAATCTAGTGATAAATGGATGAAATATCTTTGCATCGATGATCATTTAATTGGACCGTGCCTGAGCAGTTGATCCTTTGGGTGGAATTTTGTTAATTGCTATTTTTAGTGAATTATGCTTTGTGAGTTAGTTTTGAATTTTGTTTGTTTTATTTGATTTTATTTTCATTTGCCTCCCATTGAAAATCCCCCAATTTTGTTCTACTGATTTGGAAAGAAATAATTTCCTACCTGCTCCCTGTGGAATCGACCCTTCTTGCCATTGTACGCAAAATTAGTATTTTTATAGACAAACCCGGTATATCGGATCAAGCAAACTCTTCGGGAACAGGGTGAATCAAGTAACCCATTGCACACCTAGGGTCCCTGCTCCAGTACTTGGATTTGTTCTATAATTATTTAATTGAGGTGGTAATTAGGACTTTTTAGTAATTATTATTGCACAGGTTCGGCACCTGTCAAGGACAAATTCATCCGAAAAATTCTCTTGAATGGGAACTTGATCATTGATCGGGATATATTCCAATCGTGATAGATGATCCGCCACGAGGTTCTCTGATCCCTTTTTGTCCCTTATCTCCACATCAAATTCCTGCAACAAAAGAATCCACCGAATTAGTCGTGGTTTCGCGTTTTTCTTATGTAGCAAATATTTGAAAGCCGAATGGCCCGTATAAATAATAACTTTAGATCCTACTAAATAGGATCTAAATTTATCTAAAGCAAATATCACCGCCAGTAGCTCCTTTTCGGTTGTTGCATAATTGAGTTGTGCCTCATTGAATAATTTGCTTGCATAGTGAATGACGTGCAACCTTTCTTCTTTCCTTTGCCCTAAAATCGCACCAACCGTATAGTCACTTGCGTCACACATCAATTCAAATGGTAGCGACCAATCCGGTGAAGTTATAATGGGTGCCGAAATCAATTCCTTCTTCAACCTTTCAAAAGCAACAACACAATTATCATCAAATTGAAAAGGGGTATCTTTACATAATAAATCACACAATGGCTTTCCTATTTTAGAAAAATCCTTAATAAAGCGTCTATAAAAGCCTGCGTGTCCTAAAAAACTTCTTATGCCCTTAACATTGTTTGGAGGAGACATTCATTTGATGACTTCAATTTTTACCTTATCCAGCTCAATTCCCTTAGAGGAAATCTTGTGCCCTAAAACGATTCCTTCTTGCACCATAAAATGGCATTTCTCCCAATTTAGCACAAGATTTGTCTCCTCGCATCTCTGCAAAATCAATTCTAAATTATGAAAACAATGGTCAAAAGATGAGCCATAAATCGAAAAATCATCCATAAATATCTCCATAATTTTCTCTATATAATCAGAAAATATGTCCATCATGCAACGTTGAAAGGTAGTAGGGGCGTTGCATAGGCCAAATGGCATCCTTCTAAAGGCAAAGGTGCCATAAGGACAAGTAAAAGTGGTCTTCTCTTGATCCTCCGGAGCTATAGCTATTTGGTTATATCCTGAAAAACCATCAAGAAAATAATAAAATTCATAACCGGCTATTCGCTCCAATAATTGATCAAGAAAGGGTAAAGGAAAATGGTCTTTTCTTGTAACTGCATTTAACTTGCGATAATCAATACACACTATCCACCTAACCACAAGCCGAGATGGAATCATCTCATCACTTTTGCCCATAATTATAGTGATTCCACCCTTTTTTGGTACAACATAAATGGGACTAATCCAAACACTATCAGAGATAGGAAAGATTATACATGCGTCAAGCCATTTAAGAATTTCATTTCTTACCACCTCCTTCATATTTGGATTGAGTCTTCTTTGCGTTTCCACCACCGGTTTGTAATTGTCCTCCAATAGAATGCGGTGCATACATATAGAAGGACTTATACCCTTAATGTCCGCAATTGTCCATCCAATTGCTTTTTTATGCCTTCTTGGAACTCTTAACAACTTTGCACATTGCTCTTCATCTAGGTAAGCACTAACAATGACCAGTAAAGTATTGTTTTCTCCAAGAAACTCGTACCTTAGATAAGTTAGAAGTGGCTTGACCTCTAATTTTGGAGGTTCAATCTCCGAAGGTGGTGGTAGCCCTTTTCCTTGGCCAAGACTTTCATAGGCATTACCCCTATTATAGGGTGCTTGAAAATCCAAATACTTGGCCACTTCTTCAAGTGCTTCACAATCTCCCTCTTGCATGCCTAAACTCAATAAACAAAGCTCAAGAGGGTCGAAGTCAAAATTGACTCGGCTCAACTCTTGGGTTAGTTTATCAATTGTGCCAATAGAACAAGCATGATCGGTAAAAGAGGAGTATTTTTCCATTTCATTCAAATTGAACTCTACCTCTTCTTCACCTACTTGAAATTTAAGTTTGCCATTTTTGACATTAATAATAGTACCTGCAGTTGCTAGAAATGGTCTACCAAGTATAATGGGCATAGATGTGAGAACCTTGAATTTTGCAGATAAATACCAATGCATACTTCAATTTCACCTTTATCTAGCATCCGTATTCCTTAATCTTTTCTATATTACTTTCACTCGCTTTTATATACTAGTGCATATTTTATTCGTAGTTCTTCTTCTAATCTATAACATTATTTCATTTGTTTTAAATAAGTAAATTAAAAATAACTTTTATGTGCAAAATAATATAACGGTGCTAACTATTAAAGCACTTAGTTTTGCTTCACTAAGTTAATAATTCTTGAGTTATATTAAGTTTACTCCTTAAAAATAATTCTTTAATTTTCAATAGCTAATTTTAATTTCGAATAAGGTTAAGTGCAGATAGAAACCTTAATATTATTTTGCAACCGATAAATTCTAGATAAAAACAATACAAGTATTCTAACCATACTTAAGACGAAGAAAAAAAAATTCCGATAATCAAAGCCTTGCAAGATTAGCGAATCATTAGGCGTTCAAATCACACTTGGGGATAATTTTTGGAGCTAAGTTAGAACTAAGGTCTTAAGTGGATAATAGGAGGAGAAGTGAAAAGACTAAACTACCCTTCACAATTTCACCATAATCACCCCACGGCCATAACCATTCCACGCAACGCCAAGCACTCCCTCGGACACCATGATCACTCACCTCTCCATTCGGCCAATGCTCATCTTCACCACCTGCACACTTGAACCTCCCAAACACTCCACCTTCACCTTGTTATCATCGACCGAGAGTGAGAGAAAGGATGAGCTGCATCATATAGCCGAGAGTGAGGGAGGAAGCTGAGAGCTGCAATTCCATTTCTGGTTCTGTCCGCGAGCATCGAAGAGGGAGGAGAGGAGGAGAAACCGTGAGCAAACTTCCTTCTGCATTCTCCAAGATCAGCCGGTTGCCATCCAGTCTCCACCACCACCAGTTGCAACCGCTACAACCCAAACCAGAACCAACATACCTGTGCGAGAGGACAAGAGCCGAGAGAGAGGGACTGACTTCAGCACTTTGTCGTGTGAGTGAGATTCCAGTGAGGTAAATTTCTGGACTGAAAATGGTTAACCAGAGGTAGTATAAGCAATGCTTTGGACTTGCATGTGAGGTCTTTAAGCTCGGATGATGTAACTAGCTATGTGATAATTTGATGTTAAGCTACCAGAAATTGGAAGGAAAAAAAAAATATATGGTTCTGCCGTGAGCTTGAGCTGGAATGTTGTAGCTTTAATTCGTTATTTGTGGGATGATCAATGTTTGTATTTGTGTATTAATCACCTGAAAACAAGATGATAAAGTCACGCATGAAATTAA
This sequence comes from Coffea eugenioides, assembly GCF_003713205.1. Taxonomy (NCBI): domain Eukaryota; kingdom Viridiplantae; phylum Streptophyta; class Magnoliopsida; order Gentianales; family Rubiaceae; genus Coffea; species Coffea eugenioides. The sequence goes on along the minus strand of NC_040040.1, from coordinate 24,464,811 downwards.
TTAGCCTGGATTACTCTGGAAAATAAAAATGAAACAGAATTCTTCACATGCAAGCTCACCGAGTAGAAGTTGCACAAAATTCTGGAGTTATGAATGTATATTGCTGTTGTTCGAATTTAATTCTTGAACCAAAAATGTTAGTCAGTTAGTTAAGTAGTTGTATGTTGAATTTGAGCATTTGAATCTCTGAATGAGCCGAGGAAAAATTTGATTTAAGAACTAACGAGCTGCTGGACATTTTTCCTTGAAAAGCCGTGAGGTTTAACCTGGAAATTTTGGGGTTTGTAATCATGGTTTAATTTCAACTCCTGATCTGGAAATGTGCATTGTTTTGCTAAGTAATTGCATGAGGAAGTTGGGAGTTTAAAAGCATGTTTTAACCCAGAAAATAAAATGAAAACAGAACATCTCTTCATGCATGTACATCCGTGGCTGATGGACAAAATTTCTGGATTTTTCTGGATGATTTTAGTTGCCGAATGAATCTAATTTTGAAGTGGAAATTTTTAATAACTAGCTAAGTGTTTACATGCTGGATTTGAGTACCTAACACCATGTTTAAACCAGAGGAAAAATTTGATCTAAAGTATCTTAGTTGCTGGGAAATTTTGGAAGCCGAAGGATGAGTTGGATTCTTAGCATGGTTTTTAAATTTTCCTTGAATCATGATGGATGAAAATGCCTGAATGTGTTGTTTTGGAGTTCTATAAGAAATGTAGGGATGGTTGAATAAAAACATTTTGGTGTGAAAAGAGAAAAAGGAGTTTTCCACAAGTGAAAAATGAAATTTCAGATTTTCGGATGTCCCTGACCAGTTTCAGTAAAATGCTTATATCTTGGTGTAGAAAAATCCATTTAAGGTGCCGTCAGTGACATTTGAAACTAGAATCATAGGCCTTTGTTCTGTAGAAATTTTGTATTTTTCCTCCATGTGGACTGCTATCTGTGAACCCTCAAAGTAGACTGTTTTGTATGAATGTCCTGTTTCTTCGTGAAACTGAATTTGGATTTGGATTGAGATTTTAGTTTACTTGTGGTTTAAATTCTTGATTGAATTGTGGTTGGAAGTAATTGGTGTTGTCAAGGGCTAATGACTGATGAAGCCCTTGGCCATTTGAATAATTTTATAAGTACTACAGGGTGATGAAAGTTAATTGCTGGAATGTCTTGGAGGCTTTACTTTTATTTTTATTTGCTTATGATGGGCTTGCTGAGACCAAGTGCTAATGATTGATGAAGCCTTGGTTGATCATTTTATTTTATTCAGAGATGCACTTGTTGAAAGCTAGGGCTAATGATTGACGAAGCCCTAGTAATTTGCTATGTGAATTTTTGCCATATTTTGATCCATATTATGATTTCGAAACGGAATCGGAGCTGTGGAAGTTGTATCGATCTTGCGAACTCGAGTAGCTGCGATCAAAATTAATCAAAAATATTTTCCAGCTAGTATTATATTATAAAACTCCATATCTAGTGTTTTGCCTAAAACTTTCCAACTCGATAATTTTCTTTAGCTCAATCTAGCCTTGATAGCTATAGTACATAAGTTCTATAGCTTTTGAAAACTTTAAGTCTTATTTTAATTCCTTTTCTTTCCTTAAGCTTTGCACTTGGATAGTTAACTATAGGAAAAGTTCCAAAATACGAGCTTTACTAATTTTAGTGAAAAGCTTGGGAGACTTGCTCGGCAAGAAACCCTATTTTAAGAAAAATAGTTTTTAAGGATAATTTTTGCAAAAGCCGTAACTTTAGAGAAATGTTCAAAGTAACTTTCTAACATTGTTGTTAAGAGTTTTGCCGACTTATTTCAAGAAAATGATACTAGTTACCCTTTATAAGGAAGAGTATCTTACGGAAAACTATAAGAAACATTTCTTCTAAGTTTGTCAAATTTCAACCTAAGTAGATTCCTAATTTTTCTAAGGGTAGTAAACTAGTAATATATTAAGTATACCTCTGCATGTATAAGCTTAAAAACTGAATAGAAACTTATAGTTTCAAAATTTGGTTTTTAGGATTTTGCGAGGACGCGGAATTCGATTCTCAACTTGATATCTGAACTCCACTCTTGGTGAGTGTCCCTGCCTGTTCTTATGCTTACCTGGTTAAGTGCTTTCTTGACTCGATATGTGATAATTGCAAAACGAGTTTTTGATCCATCGAAGTGAGCAGTGTGTACTTTATCGCACTAGCCGTTCGAGTGGTGACTGTGTGAAACATTTTCTAATAAACCCGTGAATCTAAATGTAGTTGCGTCGTTGGGTGAATCCCTCGACTCGTGAATCCAACTACCATAACGTATGAATCCGTGAATCTAAATGTAGTTGCGTCGTTGGGTGAATCCCTCGATACTTGAATCTAACTACAATAACGTCGTTGGGTGAATCCCTCGACAAATTTTATACGGGTATATCTCGAGTATACTGCGTCCTAGGCGACGTTCGGGCCCGGCCGGGTATGAATGGTGACGGGTTAGGATTAAAATAAGTGGATCTACATGGACTATAAGTAGTGAAAGTTGACGGAGGGTCAACTACGATGATGGCGATCAAGCGAGGAGAATGGCTCCCGAGAGCCCCTGTATCCTACCTTGTGCTGTTATACGCTTTCTTAATTGATTAAATTTGTTTAAATTGTTATCTCGCTGTTTGATTTACGTGACTGCATGTTTTGGGGCACCACTGAACTTTAGCTCACCCCATGTTTATTTGTTTTCCTTACAGGATGGAAAGTTTGAAAGTATTTGAGCAGCTTATATTTCCTATGGTTGTACTTGAACAATTTGAATGTAATTTTCGGTTTGTAATGAATTCTAAGCTAAGCATTGTATCTTTCATTTTGGATTGCCACTTGAAGCTGGAAAAGTGTAATCCCTGGTTCTAATACTCGGTTTGTATGTTTATATTGGTATTGTATGTCCTTAACCCTTGTGAGCGACGCGTAAAGTATTTAAGAGCCGTCGATTGGCTAAGTTATATGCTGTTATCTCTGAAGTTAATGTGGTGATAGAAATCGATTTATTTCGGAAGAATCATTTTTTGTAATAGCTTAGGTTAACCGTCGGAGGGTTTTGGATTAGAATGCTTGCGTGAGTCCTGGCGAGAGTTGGGCAGACGGCCCGCCAACCCTTTGGTTCGCCTTAGGGGGAAGTGGGGTTGCCACAATAGATATATCTTCTTCCATATCTAAGACCACAAAATCCACGGGAATGATAAATTTTTGAATCTTAATCAATACATTCTCCAACACTCCCAATGGATGTCTAATAGACATATCCGCTAGTTGCAAGGTAAGATTAGTGCGTTTAAACTCATGCAAACCTAATTGTCTTGCCACCGTTAAAGGAATTAATGATACACTAGCACCAAGGTCATATAACGCTTTAGAAAAGTCGATGTTACCAATAGTGCAAGGTATAGAAAAACTCCCCAGATCCTTCAATTTCGGTGGTAGTTTGTTTTGTATGATGGCACTGCACTCCTCTGTTAATGCTATTGTTTTGCAATCCTCCAATTTCCTCTTTCGCGTCATGATCTCTTTGAGAAACTTGGCATATGAAGGAATCTGCAAAATAGCGTCGGCAAAAGGGATATTAATGTGCAATTGTTTGAAAATTCTAACAAACTTTTCAAATTCTTTATCAATCTTATTTGGCTTGAGTCTTTGAGGAAATGGAACCGCTGGAGGTATTGGGATGGTAGTGGAAGATGATGGTTGATCTTCTCTTGGTTTCTCCCGACTATCTTCCTCCAAACTTGCCTCTTGGTTCCTCCCATTTTCTTCTTGTTTTTCACTCTCATTTTTCTCACTTTCAACCACTGGAGGATCTTCTAACTGTTTACCACTACGATGAGTAATGGCCTTGACATGCTCCTTAGGATTCACCTCCGTCTTACTAGGCAATTCTCCTTGATTTCTATTATTGAGAGAACCGGCAATTTGGCCAATTTAGAGCTCAACATTCCTATACATTGTAGTAAATTGGTCCAATCTTCCTTCTACTCGCTCAAACCTATCCGAAGTAACTTTGGCAAGTTTTTCCACCGCGATCTCCCAACCCGATTTAGTTTCCGCTTGTGGTTGCCTAGGTTGGAATCCCGGCGGATTGGTTGGCCTATGTTGATTGCCTTGATCTTTCCATCCAAAGTTTGGATGATTTTTCCATCCCGGATTGTAAGTGTTTGAGTAGGAGTTATTTTGAGCATTTCGATTGTAGTTGTTAACAAATTGTACCTGCTCAAAATCAACACAATCATTAGTATCATGTTCACCTCCACATATGGAACAACAAGCCACATGTGCATTAGATGAACTTGAACCAACTCCGGCTTGCCTATTAAGTAACTTCACCACATTGTTCATTTGGGCACTCAACATGTTAAGAGTGTCTATTTCAATCATACCTGCGTGACGTCTCGGATTACCTCTCTCATTGGCCCATTGGTAGTTGTTTGCGGCCATTTCTTCTATTAAACTTTGAGCTTCTTGGGGTGATTTACCCATTAAACCTTCACCTGCGGCTGCATCAATGGTAGTTTTAGTAGAGAAAGATAAACCATTATAGAAAGTTTGTACGATTAGCCAATCGGGAAGTCCATGATGTAGACATCTCCGAAGCAACTCTCTAAACCGTTCCCAAGGTTCATACAACGATTCACCATCCAATTGACTAAAACTAGTGATATCCATTCTAAGCTTAGCCGTTTTACCAGGTGGAAAATATTTATTCAAAAATGCCCTAGATAAATCATCCCAAGTGGTGAAGGTGTTAGGGGGCATGAGAGTGTAGCCAAATTTTAGCTTTATCTCTCAATGAAAATGGAAACAACCTTAACCTTATAGCATCATCACTAACTCCATTCATTTTAATTGTATCACATATTTCCAAGAATGTGGCTAAGTGTGCATTAGGATCCTCTACGGCATTACCTCCAAATTGAGATTGTTGAACCATTTGGATAAATGATAGTTTAATCTCAAAGTTGTTAGCGTTTACCGTCGGCCGCGCTATACTTGTTTGGAATCCTTGAGTTCCCGGTAGAGCGAAATCCCTTAGAACTCGCCTATTTGCTTCATTTTCTGCCATCTCTTCTTCAAACGGTAGCTCTATTGCAATTCCTTCTATTGGTTGCCTAATCTCTTCTTCTTGTTGTTGTGGTGTACGCCTTCTTTGTCTACGTAGTGTCCTTTCAATTTCAGGATCAAAAGGTACTACTACACGTAAAGCTCGGTGCATACACTACAAAAATTGAAGAATAGAGACAATGTAGTAATTATATCACAAAAATAAATAAAAATCCAATTCAAAATATTAACAAGAATTTTCACTACACTAATACCAACTAATCTAATATAAAGGTCTAAATTAACAGAGCTTGTTAGGTCCTAATATTGCCGCTCCCCGGCAACGGCGCCAAAACTTGACGGGTTTTTAATATAAGTGCAAGTTTAATTCCGAATTATACTCATTTGACTGCAAGTATACAGGTCAAATTAGTAGTTTAGGGCATGTATCTGGTCGATCCCACGAGGAGCAACTTAAACAAGTACTAGGTCCTTTACTTACTCTATTATTTAGACTAACTAATAATTAACGCAAGAGAATCTATAACTTCTACTTCCTACAAGTCTTAACTAGATAGTTGCAAGATAACAAATTGAGAAAATTCACTAAATACTTGAGTTTAGGGATGTAGATTCCACTTATGGCATAAACAACACAAATGAATAGATTTACCTCTTGTTACAACCCTTGTTTAACTAGGGATTCATTTCCAATATTACCAAATCTCATTCTTATGATGAAATGGCCTAGAATAGTCTAGTTTTCCCTATTCTCGTGGTGAATAACTAGTCCTACTCTTGTTTCCTTCATGAAATGTAAGTTTAATCCACTAAAGTGTACCTCTATTCTCATGAGTCTGCTACTTAAGCTCTACTCATGTTGTTCCACCATTATTACCAATTTTCATTGAATAATAACAACTAAGAGCTTGTTATTGGTGATTAAGCAACAACAAGGGCTAAGCATGCACAAGTAGACAAGTTAATACAAGATGTAATAAGTGTAAATCATATCCACTTCATATCAAGTAGCTACAAGCTTCATCTACTCCCTAGATCTAGAAATTTAGCTACTCATGTAAGATATAACAAGAAAACACAAAGTTTCATTGCATGAACACATCATGAATCACAAGTAAAAGATAAATTAGAGAAAGCTTAGCCAAGGTTAATGAAGAAGCTCCCAATGATCTTCAATTTTTTCAACAAAATGGGTACAATGAAGTCTCCAATTGTTCTCCACAAAAGTTACTAGCTAGAGAGAACAAGACAAGACTAACTTCCTAGTTCTAATGTTAAAATCTGATATATATATCCCCTACTATGTTCTACTTCTCTCTAATAATGTTTTTTTTTCCTTTTTCTTCCAAATTTGCCCCTCTTTGAAATCATCACATCTTGCTTCTTCAAGTGTACAAGAGGTTTGCCAGCTTCCAGCCGAAATTTTGTGTGAAACATGAGTCAAAAAGTAAGTGTGAAATGAACATAAGTTGTTCTGCAAGTTGCAGAGAAGAGAGAAAGATCCGAGGAGTAAAAATATGATCCGAGCTCGGATCCGTGCCTTCAGCATTTTCTTCACCGTTCTTCATGCAGGATCCGAGGCCTTCTTCAGATCGATCCGAGCTCGGATCGCCTGGCCCTCGGATCCACTGCTCCAGAAGTCTAAACGAGGGATCGGATCATATGGGACGAGACTGGATCCAAGCTCGGATCCATCTCCCCTGTTTCCATCTTCAAATTCTTCTCTCTTTCACTCAATCTTCGCTCCTTGTTTCACTTGTCCGTTGTCCTCCAACTAGCATCTTGCCTCTTCTTTATAATATGTAAGTGTTTCATGCCCCGATAACCTACAAAATATCATATGTTTATGCATTAATCTACTCATTTTGCAAGTTCCGATTACTTAACAACACTTGAAGCAATTTGCACCAAAAAGAGCTTAAGTACGACTATGATCCTTTAAAAATATGACAAAAGCTCGTGCAAAACTGTATAAAAATATATACAAAATATTCACTTATCACACTTGAAGTCAATTTTTGTCTTCTGAAGCTAGAGATTTTTGGCAATGAACACATTCTCCCTTGACAAGTAATGTTCAATAGTTTGGTGGTGCCTATTTTGATGCCTAAATTTGTTTTCTAATGAGTAATAGCGCCAGAGAGAATTGTGCCCCCACTGAAAAATTGTGATGGCTCCAACTGCACGTCAATATTCGTTGCTGTAAAATTCACGCACCTGTAAATTTTCGAAATAGCCACTTACCTCTGTCTTTTCTTTTCTTTTTTCCATGGGAGAACTTCTATCAGGGAGAAGGGCCAAATAGGAGGGTTCAAAAGTTTTTATCCATTATTACATGGTCAATATCGCTATGAGCTAAGTTGAGTCTTGAAAACACGAATAATGTAGTGTTATTTGAAATGGACGGATGACTTCAGGAAATTTCGGCCCGTAGAGTACAAATGCAAAATTGTTGGTAATGGATTGGTGTACGAATACCAAGACAGGAAATTGTGGAAGCCATCCAACTAGACACGTCATCAATGCTATACTCTTGCCGTTTGGATTGCTATTTTTAGAGTTTTTTTTTTTAGAAAAATTACTGTAGCGATTCAGTGTATGTGAAAAAAAGGTTAATAGAAAATGTGATCACTAAAAATGTAAAAATTTTTCTGAGAAAAACTTCAATCCAAAGTCTCATTTTCTGTATAAATAGCAATAACCCCAAGAGTTTTCCACTATCAAAGTCACATTTTGAGGCTATTCAAAGGGAGGATGGGTTCATATGTTGCTCTCGTCGCATTCTTTACAATTGCCCTGGCAAGATTTCTCAAACATCAATCCTCTACTTGAAGTAGTAGTTCATAAGCAATGATTCTTTGACTGTTAGAACTTAGGCCCACTTAAATCACGTTAATTATTCGGCATTGTTATGATCCTCTCAGTTAAAACTATCTACCTGAGAAAATGCCTTCTTCTTCCTTTTCACACATTTATCCTCAACTCTAACTATCCTGCCCGAGGTATCGGAAACTCTTCAGATTAAGGAGAGCAAAACTGACGTGTGGCTCTGTAGTTGTATGTTCATAAAGCTTTCCTTTTCAAAACATTCCGATGTGGGCTATAAGAAACTTAAATGTCCTGTAACTTGACTTTTGAAACTGTTTACTTTCGTTGGTTAGAGGAATTCATCTCCAATGTCTCCACTATAGAGGTAGAGAGATAGGTTGAGAAGGTGTTGGTATAGTAGGTAAGGTTGACGAGCAAGAAATTAATGGTCCTAGATTTACGTAAAAATTTTTTAAGTAGGTTCACCTGTGTAGAATGACACTTTAAGATAAGCAAGACCAACAAGGCTATAATTTGGTGTGCAACATACTTCCGCTGATTTGTTTATGTACCTATACACAATGATGCTTGTTTCTTCAATTGTGTCCTTTGCCTGAATGTGCCGGTTGCATGCTTCATGGAAGCAAGAAAGGATCCCAGGGACATTCTGAACCCGCTGTCAACCCTGAGAACTTTACTGAACAAAATTAGCACCTTCACTCTAATACATTGAAAGACTTCAAGTCAAAGTCTGGTTCCACGTTCCTTTACCACGCAGATGATGCCAATTCAAAGGAGGATAGACCGCACATGAGAAGAAATCGCTTATGAAGGACTTCAAGTCCAAACATGAATCCGTACTCATTAACAATGGCGATGACACAAATGAGAAGAAGGAAAAACTTCAAATGAAGGATTTTGAGTCAAAGCCTGAATCCACGTTCCTTTACTATGGTAATGAGGCTAACTTCAAGGGGCAGAAACCACATATGGAAGCTTTCGAGTGAAAGCCTGATTCCATACTCGACGTGAAGATTTAGTGATTTTTTTTTTTACCTTCCCGATAATTAGTATTGTCTTGGTCAGTTGGGCTTTTTGCCACTATATTTTGCTATCAGTGTCTACTTGAAAACAAAAATACCCTTCGACTTCTTGAACTTTCGATGTATTCGGTACATGGGAGAGCCTTGGTCAGCTGGCCATTTTGCCACTATATTCTATTATCAATATCTACTTGAAAACAAAAATACCCTTAAGCTTTCTATGTACTCAGTTTATAAGTGCCCATTTTGCATATATTATACGTGGTATTGATTATTCCAAGTATTGAATAATCAATACTTTCTTTTCTAATTTACATTTTTAATAAAATTTAGAGGTGACATCCCTCCCCCATGTATGGGGTTTGCCATTATTCAAAAAAAAAAAAAGAGACTATTCCAAGTATTGAAAAAGAAAGACATCTTTCACTTAGATATCAAATTATTAGAATTAAACTTTTTATTGGATGTCTCTTTTGGAAACTGCAGTGTACCATCCGTGGCCGTGGGTACGCCTCTTTTCATTTATCTTGGCATCTTAATTTTTCTACATTTTTATTTGGTTTTCTCATCTCCAGCCGTTGGAGACTAAATTTTGACTTTTCTCAAAGTTATACTTGCTTCAGGCACTAAGAGACTTGTCAAGAATGAGACATGCAAATTTAAGCATTTAATTAAGAGAGTTCAACTTAGACTAATTTGCTTTTCTTAAAAGAAAAGTAAAAAAACTTGGATTAATATGCAACTAAAAGTTCCACCTCAGGTTTGACAACTCGACTGGAATTTTTTCTTTTTATTTCAATTTTAGGTGGACCAAGTCTGCTAGTTCTCGGTATAACATGTATTACAAGTTGAGTCAAAGCGCTCAGTTGTGGTCCCAGCCCCCAAAAAAAAAAAAAAGAAGAAATAGTAAATTTTTATGCTTTTGACTGCAACCAAGTATTCGCCAGAAGGTCTAATGACAGGTATACAGCGAATGGGTTTAATCAAGCATTTTTGAACATACTAGAGACTAGACCAACTATTAGTTTTTCTCTTTTTTTTTTTCATTTTAAACTTTTTGAACAATGACCAGTTTTTTATTTATTTTTAGTTCTTTCTTTTGTCCTTAAAGTGGATGGAAAATAGGGCTCCTCTTACTCTCCTATTACCTGAGAACTTAAAAACTACTTACAAATTTATGGGTGAAATGACATCAGTTTTGATATTCGAAACTCCAATGTCAAATATCAAGATCTTGTGCAACGCATTTGCACAATATAGTAGATCTTCCAAAGAAAAAAAAAAGGAAAATTCTAATGGTAAATCTCAAAATCAGAAAGATTCTCACGTTTTGAGGAACAATACAAGTACAAATTAGCTTTTGAGAAAGAAAAACAAGGAACTATCGACTGTGGAGTGATATTTATGCATGGACATTAAACATCACTGGAACTGAACTACTGAGGCTTCTGGCACGTAAGAATGCAATACTTAAGCAGACCATTTTTGAATGTGTCGAACACTGACGGCATCATCAGAAACTTGATGCTCATTTGCCTCCATCCTATTAATTGAAATTGAGAAAAGATGGAGAAATGGTTAAGAATTATAGCAAAGAATTACAAGGTAGATAATGGTAATGAATTGGCTATATATGCCAGTGAAATACACAATGCTTACCAACATGTCTAACATACGACATGATTCCCTTCCATGACAACGTTATCTTCCTCATTTCTGCATAATGTGGAGCAACGTGTGGAGACCAGTCTGCATACTTGATCTCCTAATTAACAACAGGAGGCTTAGATAATCGGGAAAAGGAAAACTTTGTGATGAAGAAAAATAATGATTCTGGTCGAATAAATGAGCCGCAAAAAGTAAACGCAATTGAATACCTGAAAAGAGCATGACTTGAATAAATTCATATAATCAGCAGCAGAAATCCACTTAGCACGACTTCCGCTCACCACTTGGGTCAGTAACTTTTTCTCATCCGGATGCAAATCTTGTTCAAGGGGCGAAAGATCCCTATGACACCAAGTAACTAAAATGATAGTAGCACCAGGGGCAGCCACCCGATTCAACTCATGAACAAACTTCATCAAGAAGAAAATAGCATCAGCAGAATTTTACATTATTGACATTTATGTGATACCTACGTTCAACAAGTAGGGTAGATAATCATTTTTAAAGAATGATAAAAACAAAAAATAAAATAAAGAGAAATAGTAATTGTAAAGGAAGCTGCGACAAGAAATATAACCTTTGTTTTGTCGCTTATGTGATCTGCACATTCAATGCACCAAATTAAATCGAATGAACCATCTTCAAATGGCTGATTCAATGCATCTTCCACTTCAAAGGAAACCTGCTATGTACGTTTTAGCAGCTGTTAGGAAAAGAAAGCAGCACTACTATATATCTGCATAATGATTTTGCATCTTTTTCTTTCTTACTTCTCTTTCTAGCATTGTGGTGGCTTTTACTTGGAATTTGGAGTAAAGTTCCGAGTCATTCTACAAAGTTTATTTGAAATGTGACTTGATCTGAATTTAAAACTTGGCATAATCAATAATATATTGTTAATCTTCTCTATACTGACATGCATAATAATTAATCTTAATTTGAATTTCATCTAAATCTAATAGTGTATAAATTATTAGTTATTGCATAGAAGATTAATTCTACATACATACATCTATATACATACACACATATATGTATATATATATATATATATATATATATGCATGTATATGTGCATGTGTGTGCATGTTGTGTGTGTGTATGTATGTATATGTATATGTACATGTATATATATATGTATGTATGTATATATACACATACACATACACACACGCACATATATATGTATGTATATGTATATGTACACACATACGTATGTATCCAAATTCAAGAGTTAACATCATTACCTAAGCTTATTGATAATACATATTTGAATTCAATTCTATTATGAGATAATTTTATCCCCTAAAATTCAGGATTCAAAAATTTTGCATTTTTAGTGTATAAAAAGTAAAGGTGAGGATGGATAATCAAAACAAAACTATCACAAATTAGGATTCTTGAAACTTTTGAGTATCTGGTTTGCTTTCATGAACACAATTTATTACTTTTTCAAAACCATAGTAGTAGTATGCACTCTGTCATCATTCCTTAAGAAATGGAGGAATGAAAATTTTTACTTATTGTGCACTTGCATAAAAAGAGTGAGCAGCAAGGGTGATTTAACAATTGATAACTTCTTGCAAATCGTTCAAAATTGTAAGACGGAGAGTTCATACAAACCTGGCTTTCTAATCCTTGGGCAGCAGTTAGAACACGAGCTCTTTCAGCCTCAACAGGGCTAAGGGTGATGCCTTTACATTGAGAACCATATTTACTTGCTAGGTACCTGGTGCTGCCACCAATACCGCATCCAACATCAAGTATGTTTCTTGGTTTCTTCGATGGATCCTCTGCATATTATTTCATGATAAATAATGCCCGTTGGTTGACTACTAAACAAAAAAATGAAACAAAAAACGACCAAGTTGGAGAGGAGAAAAAACTAGAAATTATGAGGAGGATGTTTCACTAGGAAAGAAAATAGACACATTGAAAAGCAATCAAACCATTTCTTTTTTCAATGTGTGCATGACCTAAACCCAGAGTATCAATTACAGAAATTGCATATGATTGCCCCAAAAAACAAATTCTATGCTTAATTTATATTCACATTGCATCAGGCTTGTCCAAATTATAGAACTAATCCTGTACTTTGACCAATTTGTAATCTAACCTTTTGAATAGCCAAATACCTAAATCCATTGCAAATGTAGTCAAAGAAAAACTAAAACCACTAAAATGAGGAAAGACCAACAGAAAAAAGAAAAACAAAATGTTGCTTCTGTTTTTATCCTTCCCCAATTGATTATCCCCATTTACATGTGCATGTACTATTGGGTGTAGAATTTGGTACTTCAATTCAAACTAAGGGATTTAAAATTCCTCTTTAGATTGTACGTCGGAAGTTTAAACCCTACATCTAGAACTTATAGTTAAAAAAAATTCAAAAAGTGTGTCAGAGCACCTCTTTGGTTTAGATGAACTTGCTTGCTCTCTAGCCCTTTATACAACGCAGTTGGATTTCTCCCCTATAGGGTAAGATAGTATAGATATTACTGATTGATAAAAAAAAGTTGAAATGGTGTTGTTTGGTCATGAACTAAAAGTTTTATTTTCTTTCTTATGTGTGAAGAAGTATTTGACTTGAAAGGAAATAATAGAATTAAAGTGAGGGCTGCGTTTAATTGCCAATATTGTATTTAAAGTGAGGGCCAGGTATTTGACAAATGTTTTGCTACTGGGGGATTCGACTGTAATCTGATCAAATCACAAGGCATACTTTTTAATTAGGTCAAATCTCAGGAAATATGATTGAAATTGACCCAATTTTGAGTGATACCAATAAAATTATGTGTTGATTTTTCGAAGGTAAGCAATATTTTGTGTTGTTAAGAACAAGATGCATGACTAGCGCAATTGGCCGAGAAATGCTATTCCATCTTAGATAATTCTTTAATATTAGGTGGCTGTTTAAGATTAGAATAAATTTTATATACATTGTAAGTATATATACTGTCAAATTCAAATTTTGCACATGTATTATATATTTAATGGTAATAGTATATACACTGACAGTATTTATAAAATTAATCCTTAAGATTACGACGAAGTATTTCATGTAGTAGAGATTCTGACAAGAGCACTTATTTAGTGTTCAATTTTATCATTTGGGTGCAAGGTTACATAAGTGCCTTTTCTATTAGAAATGTTTTATCAATTTATTTAGTTCAAAGTTCATGATAGGGAGGTTATGTATAACTTTTGAAATCATAGGGGGGTTATGTAAAAAAATGCTAAACTACAGGTGGGTAAAGTGGAATTTATCCTAAATAATTTTCAACTTTACATAAGGGTATTTTTGACATTTTAGGTGACTCCGTTGCGAATGATCATTCCCATCACTTTGACACTTTAATCCAAATCATGAGGGGGTTATGTATAGTTTTTGAAACCATAAGGGGGGTCATGTAAAAAATGCTAAATCCCGGGGGTAAAGTGGAATTTGCCCTTTATTAAACTATCTATACTAATTAGATTCACGTCCAAAACGGGTCGGAGACTATACAAATTGATAGCCGGGGTAGATAGATGACTCAACGAAGTCACAATCGAAATTAATGGGAATTAATCTGCACCCAAGTAAAAAGCTTAGCTCTGCAGCAAAATACAGTTTTGTTTCATAACTACAGCATTTGTACTTAGAGAAGAAAACTCGAGATAAACTGCCAATCCATAACTTAAGAGTGGTGCGTTGAATATACCTGATACAGAGGCAAAACGGAGGGCCGCCTCGATCATGCGAGTCTGAGCAGAATGGACATCAGAACCAGGGACAACGGAGCTAGAGTCATAGAAGCCAACATGAAAGTGATCGCCAACTAGATCCTCTACTATTTTAGATTGGACATCATATGCCATCGCAATTGCCTTGTTCATCTTCTCTGTCTCCACCTTTCCCTCTGTATCCATCTTCTCCCCCTCCATTATTGTTGGTTGTACCGCACAATCCTGTTAACCTTACTCAAGTTTTAGTGCCAAACTAATGAAGGACAGAAAGAAAGATGGTTTTTTTTTTTTCAGGGTCACATAATATGCAGGTACTAATTCTTTCCTGCTAGACAGCAAGTGTTCCAGATCTAAGCAAAAGAGAAATCCCATATATTAGCATGCAAACAGCTGCTGGATTTTTCCAATAACGAAGAAAAACAAACGTCTGAAATTGATACCCTAAAATTTTTACAAAAAAAAAATCAATTAATGAAGTGGACCACAGAAATTGAGAGCCAGGTATATAATAATTACCTAGCTAGCAAAGAACAAAAGCTTCAACGTGTCCTGAGAAGCAAAGCAGCACGCTAGACAACTTGTGAGAAGAACGAGAGAGAGGGAGAGGGAACAATGTGGCACTGAGTGTATTGGCTTTCATTGACTATAAAGGTACTAGCATGACAAAATCTGCTTGTAAATGTGTTCCAATGTATGGGGATATTTATTTAAAACACCTTTGAGGTTTATAACAATTTCATGTTGCTCCATTCAAGTTTTTGAAAGGTTACAATGATCTCCTTTATTTGGACGTCTAGAGAATATGTGTCATTCATATTAAATAAAATTTAATGTCAAGGTACAAGAAGGAATTTACCAAAAGGAGCTCTGTGACCAAAAGGATGCATTTTTTTTTTTATATTTAAGGGACTATTTTAGCTAATTCTAATTGCGAGGGGCTAAAAAATTATCAAAAATGGAAGGAAACAATTTGACAAATTTTCCTTTATTGTAATATTATTTGCATGTGTAATATTAATGGGAAAAAATTTAAACAATCTAAAAAGTTGACCTTACAAAATTGTCCTGTTTTGGGTATGTGAAATGAACATAGAACTCATTCCTTAGCATTAACAGAAATATTTGACGGAATGACTGCTAGTATACTGATTTAAGAATTTAGTGATTATATTTGAATGGTCAAAAGAGTACGAGGGGAATAGTTTAGTGGTTGTTGGACTTTTTAGATTTGTATTGAGAAATTTAGTGGATATGATTACCCTTAAATTTTGACACTTGATTTGTGTTTGGTTTATTTGTAAACTAAGAGCAAAATGCCATGAAATAACCAAGGGTATGTTGATTAATTAGTTGAGTGGTTAAATTGAGACGAGAAATAGTTTGGTAGCTACAAGTAGATGCCAGAAATAGTTTAGTGGTCGCCATTTTTTTTTTTTTTGCCCAATAATAAAAGAGCAAAATTTGTTATGCAACGTGCATGGTGGTTCACACATGCAAGTCCTCCGTTAGCTCCCTTGATTTTCCTTGCAGATCCCAGAAAAAATATTCCTTATGGAAACGAGCTAAACAGTGTAAATTGAGTAAAACTATAACAATAAAGGATCAAAATAGTAATACTTCCAAATGGATAATGTCCAAACTCCTAGAAAAAGTGGTCAATCTTTATTATACGGAAGTTTGTCAAAATAGTCCCTCATATTTTTAATAAACACAGTTTCAGTCACTCACATTCAAAATCAATCAAAATAGTCTCTTAGATATTAAATAAAAATGCGCCCATTTGGTCTCAGAACTCACTTTTGATTAGTTTTCATGTCAAAAAGCGCACTGTGTCTTAGGTTCCCACAATTTCAATGGCAAAATGGGAACATTCATTTCACTTGAAAAAAAGAAAAAAAAAACTGATGACAATCGCATGATCACTTCTCTAGGAATCCTAATTCTTATCCACCAAACCCATAGTCGAACAAGAAAGCATAAAGGTCACTTGCAGGTTACTCTTTCATGTTTGATTATGAGGTTGGTGGATAAAAATTAGGATTCTCTATTCAAGAGGTGGTCATATGATTGTCTTGTGCTTTGTTTTTTTTTTTTTTTGGAAGAAAATAAATTGTGTTCCCATTTTGCCATCAAAATTGTGGGCACCTAAGAGGCGTGCACTTTTTGGCCAAAAAACTAATAAAAAATCAGCTCTGTGACCAAAAGGATGTATTTTTTTATATATATTTAAGGGACTATTTTAGCTAATTCTAATTGTGAGGAACTAAAAAAGTTATCGAAAATGGAAGGGATCAATTTGACAATTTTTCCTTTATTATAATAGTATCTGCATGTGTAATATTAATGGGATCAGGGGCTTTATAAGTTTTATTTTCCACAAGTTTGCTCTTCGATGTAACTGGGTTGGAAAATGGTATAACAAAAGTTTAAATATATTGTAATTGATTTGAAATATAGTGCAATAAAATGTGAAATTACTAACTTATCCCGAAATCGAGTAAAGTACAACCCCAAATCTATGTTTTCAGAACCGGACCGGATAGCGACTCGGCCGAGATCAGGGGTCAGGGGTCAATGGGTTCGACCGGGGGTCGATAGGGGTCGAACCGGATGACGTCATAAATAAAAATTATTTAAAAATTAAAATATTATATATATAATATCTAATAATATATTGATATTAATAAAGGTATATTCATATATATTTGATGTTTCAAATATATTTAACAAGAAAATACAAAGAAATTAGAACAATCAAGTAGCAATTTATATTATTTAATAAATATTAACAAGTTTAGAATTAAAATTATGAATTTAATTGAAAAATAACATCAAATTTTAGGACAATATTTATAAAGTATCAAATATTTGAGGTATATCAATAAGTTTTAACAATTTAGGGGGTCAAAACATAATATTAAAAAGTTTAAAATTTTTTTAAAAAATTTACCGTTGAACCGGAAAAACCGATTTTTACACGGTCAAACCCGATTTTTGACCGAATTTTAAATTTCCGATTTTTTAATATGACTCGGACCGGCTACCTGGCCGGTTCCCGGTTCGACCGGCCGGTCCGGTCCGAGTTTCAAAACAGAGCCCCGAATCCAAATCAGGGGCCTTTCTAGAACTAAACATGTAAATCCCATTTTTAAAAAATTATTAAATTGCAAAGATTGAAATGCACAAGAAAGACGTAATCTCAAAGAATCAAAATCCAATCTCACAGAGTAAGATTGGAATCCAAATCAAAGAGATCGACAACCAGAATCATGTGATCAAGAGTGCAGCTATTACTTAAGAAACACTTTATTCTTTATTACTTAGAAAACCACTCAAATCTTTATCCACACGTGAATCACCAGTTATACCTTTGATTATTTTCTGCAGGTATGAACTATGAGGTCAATTGGGTGTATCCACCATGTAAGAGGCAAATCAAAACTCAGAAGAAATGTAAGAATCTATATCCAGAAACCATTATTGCGCATGACAAATTGTTTTATACGGAAACAGTACCCACCACATGCGAGCCAAGTTAGAGCTCAGAAGAAATACGTGGTTGCTGCGGAGTCAATCTCAAGAAAACAACGTTGCACCTAAGACATTATTTTATTTTTAGCAGAAAACCTTAATTATAAAAGTAAGTAGACGGACAATCATAGAGGTCCAGTGTCGACGCATCCAACGCTAGCTCACCACATCTTTGGATTGCATTTTTTGCCAAAAACTTTTGTGAGAATTTTTTTATTATATATTCTAATTACATTTTTACTTTACATACATCACATTTTAAGAAATACATTATAATATACTTTTTATATAAAAACTCTCAAATTTTGTCCTCAATTATGATTTACTCTTAAGTCTGTCATTATTGGTACCCTTTTTCAGCACAATGGCATAAAAAAGACAGTTATTAATCTAAGAAACAATTATTAAATTGTAAAAATTGAAAGGCACAAGAAAGACATAATCTGAAATAGTCAAAACTATTGGAAAAATATTGGGGTCCAAATCGAAGAGATCGACAACTAGAATCATGTGATCAAGAGGTGCAACTACCACTTAAGAGCAATGAATTCTTTGTCAACTCATGAATCACCCAGTTGCATTATTGATTATCTGTCGGTACGAATTCGATGTATCCGTCACATAGGATGCAAATCAAAGCTCAGAAGAAATGTAAGAATAGACATCTAGAAACAATTATTATGCATAATAAATTGTCTTATACAGCAAGTTAAATTCTATCTAGTTCAAATCAGTTTGTATAATTTTTAATACATTCGGTGTAAATTTGTATGGTTTTGATATAAGCATCAAAATAATTATAAAAAATGTGCTCTTTTAGTCCCAAAACTCACTTTCAATCAATTTTTAAGCCTAAAGTCAAAAACTTCATCTCTAAAACGTCTGTTATTTTGAGATGTTGTAAAATATTTATCATTTTATCAAACAAAATTACTTTTAATATCTTTTTTGAATGTTGAGTAGTAGTAAAATAAAAACCATGGTCCATGGCCCAGAACCCACGAGCCGCCAACAGCATTATTAAACTTACAAAAAGCTCAAAACCATCAAACCGCCGCCACCCCCCACACGACTCTCTCACAGACTCCACACACAGGACACACAGTAGTCACTCACACACACTATATAAATATTCCATAGTCAGAGCTTAATTACGCACCAAAAAAAGAAAAAAAGTTTTGTAATTGTCACAAGCTTCTATTAATTAAGCATCCAGGAGCAAAAGAAGAAGAAGAAGAAGAAAATCTGTGGTTGATGGCTTCTGAAGTGGCGGAGAAAGAACGCAAGATTCTGGTTGCAGTGGATGAAGGGGAGGAGAGCTCCTATGCTTTGTCATGGTGTCTCTCCAACATTGTCAATGAAAATTCCAAAGATACCCTTGTCCTCGTCTATGCCAGGCCACCTAGAGCTGTTTACTCTACCCTTGATGGATCAGGTGAGGAAGACCACCTCCCAGGTGACTTCTTTTTTTTTTTTTTCCTTTTTTTGTGGTTGAGCTAATTATTTATATGGGCATTTTTTAAAATGTCATAGTCTAAATTTTCTTACTATTTTGGTTGTTTTTGCAGGGTATTTGTTCTCTTCTGATATATTAGCCTCAATGGAGAAGTATAGCCATGAAGTTGCAGAATGCGTTCTTGAGAAAGCCCACCGAATATGCAAGGATTTTAATGCCGTAAGCCATTCTTTTTTTTTTTTTCCTCTTCCTAAAGAAATCCATTTCAAATTATACAATCAAAATCCATTTTTTTTGGGGCACAATTCGATATTATAAAAAAAAAAAAGGGTTTTTTCTAGACAAATTATTAATAAATGTAGCATTTTCCCTTCTATACTAGATAACCGCTAATGAGGAAGGGGGTGGATTTTTAAATTTTGGGTTTTGTAGGGGTATGAAAATAATAATATAATATTTACGATCTAGGAGTAATGATGTTTGGGTGTGGATGTGGTGCACAGATTAAGGTGGAGACTAAGGTGGGGCATGGAGATCCAAGGGACATCATTTGTCAACTGGCAGAGAAATTAAACGTGGACTTGGTAGTCATGGGAAGTCACGGCTATGGGCTCATCAAGAGGTGGAATCCCCCTTCTTTCCTTTTTTTTGATCTTTTAAATAAATCCCTGTAATTAATTATATTAGTTGATGATTATTATTGCAATCTCTTTTCATTATTGTTGTAATGGTTGGTTGATTTTGATTTTTTTTTTTTGTTTTTGTCTTTTGGAATTGGGGCAGGGCATTTCTTGGAAGTGTGAGCCATCACTGTGCACAGAACCTCAAGTGTCCAGTTCTGATAGTGAAAAAGCCCAAA
>NC_040040.1:24418311-24443629 GCF_003713205.1 Coffea eugenioides | reverse complement strand
CACTCATCCTCGACCTCGCCCAAATTATGCCAACCCGCCTACAACCCCTTTCCAAATATCTCAACCAAGCTTTCAACAAACTCGTCCTCGACCTCCTTACCACCAAAGATTTCCCCCACCAAATAGACCCATCTACAACTATCCCCGACCCACTGAAACCTACAATCAAAGCCGTACCCGAACCTTCGCCAACCTAGGCAGGCCTTTGGACCAATTGTATGAGCAATTGAAGGTTGCCAACAAAATAGGCGTGATTCCCCCTCCAACTTACCTTCATGGCATGCCTGTTGGGTACAATCCACATGCTATTTGTGCCTATCATTCGGGAGTACCTGGCCACTCAACCGCCGATTGCAGGGCACTTAAGCACAAAGTCCAAGACATGATCGAGGCAGGAGAAATAGTGCTAAGGAAAAGAGGTGAACAAGGGCCGATCATAAGTACAAATCCTTTTCCTGAACACCAGGACACCTTCGAGGCATCCACCTCCAATGACGAAATTTGAAAATCCTAAAGGAGCTCTGCACAAGTTGAATGGCTGACTATCTTCCCCCTCGAAGATAATTTCGATAAATTTAGGGGTTGTCATTTGCTAAAGTTCACAAAAACTTTTTCTTGCATGTGTGAATAGCTTAATGAAAGCGCCTTTTGCAAATTGAGTTTTGTCTTGTTTTCGCTTTGATTTGGAGTTTCATGAAATGCACAATTGGTTTTATTTGTTTATTTAATCATTGTCATGAATTTTTTTAATTCTTTTAGATGGCCAAAGATGAAATTATTTGATCCTTTGAATATCACTGTTCTGGAATCTGATGAAGCTCTTCATTGAAAAACCTCTTCTTTTGAGAGAAAACCTTCATTGAGAAAACCTTCATTGAGAAAGCCTTCATTGAGAAAACCCTTCATTGAGAAATTCTTCATTGAAAAATCCCTTTCCTGCCAGGTTGGAAGCTGATGGGTTAAAGCAGCGTCATCAATGATTGATTTTGATTGATGAGAAATAGTTGGATGCTATGTGCCATGGCCAAATGTTGCCAAGACCCATGGCCTGTGTTCATAACAAAAAGGTCCGCCACCGATCCTTTGAAGGAGGGAACAAAATGCTAAAGTGATTTTGCTAACGAAAGATGAAGCCAAAGGCAAAAATTGCTTCAAATTGGCAAAGCTCATTGGGTGTTCAAAAGGTATTACCTGGCGGGGCATTCATGGATAGACAGATATTCTCTCAACCTATCAACTCAGACATGTGTAAGAAGTTTTATTTCTGATTATGCAAATTTCTTTTGGAAATCATGCAAGGGACGAGGCAAAAGTCAGGCCATCTTCCTTTCCAATCAAAACATTTCATCCCTAGTCGTCCCTTTTGAGCTATCAGAACAATAATTTTTTCGTTTGGCAGCCCCTGAGGATTGCAAACCCCACACTGGGGCAAATTCATTTTGAAAAGAGATGATCAGAAAGGGAAAGCCCTACACTGGGGCAAATTTATTTTTGGAAAAAAAAAGAAAAAAATGGAAAAGAAGGAACCCCACACTGGGGCAAATTTAGTTTTGACGAAAAATGCAAAAGTGAGAAATATGCAATGAAAATGCAAAGAAAGAGAAAATCCAATCAAACTGGGGCAAATTTCCTCGGTTTCGTTCAAAATTAGAGATAATTTCAAAATGATGCAATCTCAGGTTATTTCACACCTTTCATCAAACCTGCTTTCAAGCCTCAACTTTTCTTGAAAAACACCCCACCTGACCTCATTACAAAAGCCCAAAAGTCCTGACTTTCGTTACTTGCTGTATTTCTATTAGGAATTTCGCTAATCAATTGACAAGTGATGTCCATAATGTCTTCGCCTAATCTCACAAGGGAAGTACATTCTACTGATGCCAGAAATCTTTAACTCATACTCCTGAGGCGATTATGGTTGAGCTCTTCCATTGCTTCCTTAGGTAAAAACCCGAAAGGGCACCAAGGTAGGATTTTGCAGCAAGCGAGCACGAGGAAGAACAGCTGGTGATTTGGTTCATTTGGATTTCTTCTCATTTTGTCATACTTCTGTCAATTTTTAATTCCAGAACAAAGATATCCAGAGAATTGAATATGACATTTGTTGGCCAAAACTGTGTCATTTTGTAAAACATTCTTTTGCAAATACATTCTTAGGAAGCTCATTTTTCCAAATTACTTGCATTCATGGCATTTTTGTAGAATTTAAGCACAAATGGTTATGTGTGCATTCTTGTGCATATTTATTCTTACATGACATGTGAATTTTCTTGCATACTTCATTCTTTATCTTTGAATTTTGGTGAATAACAACCCCCGTGGTTTATTCGAAGCATACTTGGGTTCAGTCATTTCTTGAAAAGGGTTAAGGTTCAACAAAGTCAGTTACGCAGACTTCACAATATGGCCAAGCACATACCTGATCAGTTTGTAAATCGGAAAAGCCTTAGGGTGAAAAATCCAACTCAATCGACTGCCGCAGCAAAAGTTGATAAAGGCCTTGAAAGACTCATGTTTACACGATTCTCAAAGGAAAACGGATCAAATGATGGTGGCAATTTCTTTGTTTTTTTTCTCTTTTGCAGAAAAATTGCATACACAGATGAAAGTAAGTACACCTCGCACTGGAATAGGTGTCGGAAAGAGTCCTCCGGTGAACAAAGGCAGATTGAAAATGTCGCAAGCAAATTTCATCAAAAAATGCAACAGCATGGCGATACAGAATCAACTCTGGGACTCACATTGCAAAAATTCATCATACTGAGGCAAATTAATTTTTTGGAAAGATTTTCAAAAGTCAAAAAAAAAAAAAAAAAAAAAAAGGGAAAAATCATCAATCAAAAATCAACACAGATTTTATCACGGCAGGCTCGGGTTTAATCCCACTGACCGATTGTCAAAAGCATTTTCGGGTCAGTCCCACGATCAAAAGCATTTTCGGGTCAGTCAGTCCCACGATCAAAAAGTATTTTCGGGTCAGTCCCACGATCAAGAGCATTTTCGGGTCAGTCCCACGATCAAAAGTATTTTCGGGTCAGTCCCATGATCAAAATTTATTCGGGTCAGTCCCACGATCAAAGCATTTTCGGGTCAGTCCCACGATCAAAAGCATTTTCGGGTCAGTCCCACGATCAAAGCTTATCGGGTCAGCTTCAAAATTCGGGTCAGTCCCCCATGATCAAAAGCATTTTCGGGTCAGTCCCACGATCAAAAGCATTATTCGGGTCAGTCCCACGATCAAAAGCTTATTCGGGTCAGTCCCATGATCAAAAGCTTATACGGGTCAGTCCCATGATCAAAAGGTTATTCGGGTCAGTCCCACGATTCAAAGCTTATGCGGGTCAGTCCCACAATTCAAAGCCTGTTCGGGTCAGTCCCGCGATTCAAAGCTTATTCGGGTCAGTCCCGCGATTAAAGCTTATGCGGGCCAGTCCCATGATTTAAATTCCCTTCTCTAGTCAGTCCCAATTTTAATTTCCTGTCCGGGTCAGTCCCGTTTAAATTTCTGTTCGGGTCAGTCCCGTTTAAATTCTTGTTCGGGTCAGCCCCGCTTTAAATTTCTTGTCTCAGTCAATTCCTTGTTAAATTTTTCTTTCAAAAGAGGTTAGTCCTCATTTTCAAAAAATGGCAGTCGTTCGTGACCGAATGACACAGGTAAGTGTTTGGTGTCTACTTCTTTGTCTCAAGTTTTTCCAAAACTCAGACAAAGAGGGGCAAATTGTAGACACCAAATTTTTGGTGTAATTTCTTTTACTTTTTATTCTCATTTGTCGTGGTTGCTTTTAGTTTTTTTTAGTTTCTAGTTTTTATTTTTATTTTTATTTTTAAGTTTTAGCGTAGAAAAATTATGAAAAAAAAGAGAAAAAGGAAAATTGTTCACAAAATAGGTTTATTTCTTTTTAAATTCAATCTTTTGACTTTATTTATTTTTTGGTTAGGTTATTTCGAAAACAAAAGAAAAGTGAAAAATGAAAATGAAAAAATGGAAATTTGCATTTTTTGTTGTTTTTAGTTTATTTTTATCTAATGTTAATTAAGTTGTTTTCATCATTAATTATTATTGTTTTATTATTATCATTTTTGTTGTTTAATTAATTAATTAAAAAAATAATAATAATAACATTTCCATCTCTGCCGAAGTGCATTCCTTTTCTCCACTAACTCACCTCAACTACAACAACACCCTCTACCTTGGAATCATCGAAGTGAGGAAACCAGCGAGGGAGAGGGAGCTGCCATTCCATTTTTTCACCCTCAACTAGCCGTGATCAATTCAGTCACAACCACTACAGCTGCAACCACTGAATTCAGACTAACCATCCTCGCGTGCGTGAGCTGCCGAGAGGAAAAATTACAGCTGCTGTCCGTGTGAGTTTTTCATCCATTTCCTTTCGTCTGTAAACTAGAAAGAGATTGGGAGCCAAGGGAAAGGGAAAAGAAACGGGCTGGACAGAAAAAGGAGGGAAAAGGAAAAGATTCGGACGAAGAAGAAGAAACGGAGGAACCAAAGCAGAGGCGCAAAGCTGTGATGAAAATCGAGCAAGGAAGGTTCATCCGAGGAGTTGCTGTTGCCGCTGCTACAACGTCGGACTCCACCACCACCACTGCCCGTAAATTGCTGCTGTGATAGGCCCCCTGTCTGCCGTTGCCGCCACCAGAACCCACCATCATCGCCCGTGGATCTTCATCGTCAAGAGCTCTGTAAGTCTTCTATTTAAATTTCAGTTCTTCTCAAGAGTGTGAAATGGGTCTGCCGTGGCTTCATCTAGTGTGATTCTCCTGTTAATTGGTTTCATTTTTGAATACCCATACTACATATGTTGATTGAGTTGAATGTCTTGATTTCTGATAAATTTGGGGGCTGATTGACTTCAATTTGAACAAAAATCTGATGAAACTTTTAATGCCCCTAATTTGCTCGATGGAATGCCTGAACGAAAATTCTAATTTAAAAATGATTTATCTGCATTTGCGGCTGACACAAAAGGGTCAGGGAGTTCTATGCCTGTTCGAATGGTTGATTGCCATAAAAAGCAGAAATTGAAGGGTTTTGTTTTTCTTAATTTCCTTTTTGCATTAGCTTGATTTAATTACTTGAATTTGAATGAACCCAAACTTCAACATTCTGATGTGCTGGCTGCGGAAAAAAAAAAACTGAATGGAAGCTGGTGTGTTTTTTTTTTTTTTTTTTTTTTTTTTATCTTCAATAATTTAACATTCATGATTGGGGTTGTGTTAGTTTAAAGGGGGTTGAATTTATAAAAGGGGTTTCATTTGATAGATTCACAGGCTTCAGTTTGAGTTGGTGCACGAATAAGTTTTTCAATAGCACTAACCCAGAAATTAGCAATGAAGAAGAAAGCCTCTGCGAAACATGAGAATAAATGTCTAAAAATTGCAATTTAATCCCTCATTTTCTGTCTAATTTCATTGTGGCCCAAAATCTGGAAAAATCAAACTAATTTCACCCTTTTAAGTTTAATCCTCTGTTTGCATATTTTATGTGATTTTGTTGGGATAGATTAATTCTTGTTTGTAGGTTATAATTGAGGTTTAATAATTTTATTTGATTTCATCATGTTGGGCTCAATAAGATAAGTGATGTGGGCTAAGAGTTTTTTGTTGTTTGGGTTTAAGAAAGTGGGCTTAATTCATGATTTTGGGGTTTTGGTTTGGGCCAAAGGGGTAGAAGCCCATCGGTTTTTTTGGTTAATTTTTGGGGCCAAAATAGCAGATTGGCCTACTTCTCTTACCTTGGGTTTCCGATTGGGCTTGGAAGGTCTTGGCCCACGAAATAAATACAAATGGCCCAATGGCCTGTTTTGCCAAGAAGCCTGATAACGAAATTTCATTTCAGTCCCCTGACTTTCGAGTGTTTTCACTATGGCCCCAACAACTTTCAGTTTCATTCAATTGGGTCCTTACTTTAATTGCAAATGAGTCCTTGAACTTTATTTTTCTTTAATTTTGGCCCCAAACTTTGTTCATTTTTGTAATTAAGTCCTTTCTTCTTTTGACTTCTTAAATGTGGGTTGTTGACATGATTCAATTGATTCAAATTCATGCTTATTTCTATCATTTGTGATTATTTGTCAAATAAATTGGTGCCTTGACCCTTTTACTGTTTTGAAGCTAATATTCTTTTCATTTCACAATTCAAGGGAGGTAACCTCTATCTCCTTGATTTTATTTTTCCTACGTGCTCCTACGTGTTATGTGAATATGCATGTCTACGTTGTTTTCCTTGCCTTTCTTTAATTCCTTTCATTTATTTTATTTACTTTTGTTTTTTTATTTAAGTTATTCTTTATGGGGTATGTGTACACCTCTTGGCTTGTAATAGTTAGGGATTTAATTATTTTATTCCTTTTCCCCCTTTTAGATTGTAGTAGGGTCTCCCTAATGTAATAGATAGGGCTTGGAGGAGCATTCAATGAAGACCTATCGAAGTCATGTGCCTAGCTAGCAAATGTAATAGTTAGGGCTTTAATTGTCTTATGTGTCTTGCATGTTTAGTTACTACGTGTTAATTTGCTTTGTTAGGGCCTTGCATCTAGTCAAGCATGCTAAATGTTATGTGCTATGTGTTTATAAGTGTTTGGCATGTCTACTCGCTTTCCATAGCCTGAATGAATGTGATGGATGAATGTACGTTTCCACTAGTCCAACGCTAGTCGGAATTCCTAGAATGGGCTAGTCCAACGCTAGACCCTTAGGGATTTCCTCTCGTTAGTACATGTGTGCATGTTCATTACATGTCATGCATTCTTTTTAGTTTTATCATTTTGCATGCCCCTCGAACCCCTTTTCCCTCCATTTTAGGATTTTTGCATTTCATGCTAGTTATAGGGTTCATTTGCTTGAGAGTCCCCTTAAATATGGGATATAGACGAGTGTGGCTTTTTCTAAGCCTTAGCACGCTTGTATTCCCTCTATAAAAGGGCAAATTGAGTCACGATTTAGGTCTCCCCGCGCCCAATATGCATGCATTCCCTAGGTTCATGCATTCTAAGTCCACTCTATCATTACACTTTCACTTCTCCTCCCATTTGCACACGTACACCTTTTTTTATCCCTTTACTTGCA
The DNA here is from genome assembly GCF_003713205.1 of Coffea eugenioides. Taxonomy (NCBI): domain Eukaryota; kingdom Viridiplantae; phylum Streptophyta; class Magnoliopsida; order Gentianales; family Rubiaceae; genus Coffea; species Coffea eugenioides. The sequence goes on along the minus strand of NC_040040.1, from coordinate 24,436,543 downwards.
CACGAGCACTTTTGCCTTCATTTGCACACCTCTCATATTTTCTTTCCTTGTTTGAGCATTCCACCTGCATTATTCGTGACTTCTTCAAAGGATCGTTATTGGGCTCCACAATTAATGTGATTGGCACCACTCAACCTTTGAAGGGAAATTTCCCCCAATACCCCTAGGTCTAGGGTTTGCATTCATGTAGTGCATCCAAATGTAATAAATTCTTTGATTAAGACAAGAAAATTGTTGATTAAATCATGCAACTAGCCTTGGCTAGGTCAAAGGGGTGCCTTGGATTTTATCCTTGCCTTCCCCTTTGTCAAATGTGACTCCCGAACCTTTTTCTTTGGTTTACGTGGATTAGGAGTCGTTTAAAAGGGGTTTCTTACTACTTTTTCCTATTTTTCTTTAAAAATCCATTTTTAGGTGACTTGGTACACCTTAACTCATTACCAAGTGGCGACTCCGTATTTCGTTTCAAAAAACCCTTTTTAAACTATAATTTTGGGTCAAATCGTCGCATTCTCAACCCCCCATTTAGACCCATTTTTTCTTTTAAACCACAATTCATTTTCCAATCACAAAAAATACATTTTTCAAACTATTTATTTATTTATCAAAAAATGGGGCGCGACAGACCCGACTTGAGTAACTAGCCACAGGTGTTGAGCTCAGAGGTCACAGAAAGGTCGTTGGATACCAGCCTCTAAACGACGTCCGAACAGACTCAGATACAGTTAACAGATTATACACAGTAAATAGGCATACAGACAGACAAGAGAACGAGTGTGATAAAGTACACCCTCGTCTCAAAGAGAATAAACCGATGATACAGTCATTCAAATCATAGATTGCAGGTGCAGAAACCAAGTTAAGCAAACAAATGAGGAGAGTGGTACACTCACCGGTTCCAGTACAGATAGTTCAAAAGTTTTTACCCAAAGTGGCTTTAATCGCCAAGAAACCATAAAATAATCAAGATAAAATAATTATAGTTCGCACATCCGCAAACCCAGTAAATGAAATGCATAAAAGAGGGTCGACTACATGTCGTACGCCTTTCCAGGTTAAGTACTAGTACAGAAGAATAAAAATATGATTTTTGAGTAAAAAGATAACAGTTGGTCCTAGGGTTACAAACAACCCTCAAAACCCTTAATTTTTACTAAGATCAACTCAACTTGAAGGAATCGCGTAGCCCTAAAATTTTGGGCAGCATGCCCTCTGTATTTTGCTATATTCCAACCATTTATGGTTTCATTAGTTTTCCTCAAGTCAGTCCAATTCAACACATAAGAATTCTCAATACAATAGCCCTTCAACTAGGCTCAAGTTCATCCAAATACAAAGCAAGTCTAGGAATGCAACTAGAAATCAAGTTTTAAGGACAAAAGCTAAATAGCAGTTTGACGTCTCTTAGCGGAACAGACACAACCGAAGCTACGCTTATCGGATTGGGGTACAATTTATACCGTTTCGAATCTAAGATAAAGGTCTAGAACTTTGATGAAGACCACTCAGTCCAGTTCGTGGTGTATCTAGGTCAAAATTTAAAATTACAGAACCAGCATCTGACAATCAGACTAATTCACCGCACTATGATTGAACGACAATAACTCAGGCTACTGAAGTGCGATTGAGGTGTATCTTTTGGCGTTTCGAAACCAAGACATATACTACATTTCTTATAAAGGCCTCCAAAGCTAAATCAAGCATTTTCAGAGTCAAAAATTGAAATCTCCACGAAGACAGAAAACTGTCCGCGAAAATAGGGCTTATGGGCAGTCAAGGCTATTTCAGTCATTTCACATGCTACGTTGCTCCGATCGAGTTGACATTTTTCAGGCAGATATTTAACATCATTTCCTACAACTTTCTTGTTTTGTGTTAAGCCTAATTCGGCCTCTATCCTAGCAGAACAGGACCGGACAGAACAGGGGTTAGTTGAAACCCTAATCTGGAATTTTCACACCAAACCAGAAATTTTCCACAACCAATCATATCCAACATATAACAACTCCATTTTACACTATAACAAACCATCAATCCACGACTAAACAATAAATATATATATAACAAAAAAAATGCATAATAAATCAAGAATCCACCAAAACTCCACTTTCAACCATAAAACATACCACAAGTCCGCATTTTTAGCTACTAAAGCCACTAATTTAACCTTATTAAGGACAAAGGAAGAAGTTCTTAGTAACTCACCTTACAACTCAAAAAGATTGCAACTTAACACCTTTTCTTCTCAAACCACTCCACCACTTTCCTTAATCCTACCAAGAGAAGGATTTTTATTGAGCAAAAAAAAGTTTTAACGGTTGGTTTACAAGATCAAAGCAAGGAATGGAAGGAATAAGTGAAGGCTTTCTTTCTTCTTTTTTTTCTTGTGAAGCTCGGCCAAGATGCTCAAAGAATGAAGATGATTTTTGGTCAATTTTGGGTTTTAGTAAAGTTAATGAATAGTGGTCAAAATCTAAGAACCAACCACGTCACGACACCTTGCACCTTTTGAGTTAAAACATATCCTTTAGTTTCTCCAAGATTAATCCAACTAAGTAACCTCTAATTATCTCATAACACCTAGTAAATTCATCCCTGTATACAAAATTAACCTAATTGGTCGAATTTCTCTCACTTAACGCACTAGCGGGTCCCACGTCCACTATACGCTCCAAACTTAATATTCACTAACTTATATCAGAAAAATATTTTAAAAACTCTATTCACTTATAAAACGTCTGGAAAAATCAATATAATAGGTGTAATGAAAAAAAATGCATACGAGAAAATAATATAAAATAATATAAAAATAAGGAAAATTTACGGTCCTCACACTCTCTCCCCCTTAAAGAAATTTCGTTCTCGAAATTTCCTTACCACTACGATCTCTTAAAGTCTTAAATAAACGGCGGATCGTACCTTCTACATCCTCAAACGAGTTAGGGATCTGATATTGCTCTAGGGAATACATCCGAGCCGGTACCATCGATCCAGTCTCTTCCCCTTTCGATTGGCCGGGGTTAGTTTTAGTTGGTTGTTGGGTCCCTTTTCCTTTTCGCAATCGAACTGGGCAGTCAGCAATCCGATGATCAGCACTTCCACATCGCAGACACTTTCCTTCTTTCTTCCAACAATTCCCTTCCGTATGATTTGGCCCTCCGCAATATCCACAGGGACCACGAGTAGCAGAGACCGAACCTCCCGGTGGGACACCACTTGACACCCCCAGCTATCGTACTCCCCCGTTTCCCTTTCCAATCTTAGGGGGTGTACTTTTACCCTCTTTCTCGGAGCTACTCCCAGGAAAGCCCCTTTTCTTGGCTTGGAAGTTACTCACCTGTAATCTCGCATTTTCAACCCGCTGGGCTTTCTCCACAGCATCGCTAAAGGCGCTAAGTTGGGCTACAGCTAGGTCATTCTGAATCTCAACATTTAAGCCCTGGACAAAACGCCTTATCCGTCTTTGTTCAGTTACAATCAGTTCGGGCGCAAACTTTGATAATCGAGTAAATTGACTCTCATACTCGGCTACGGTCTGAGTTTCCTGATGAAACCGAATGAATTCATCTTCCATCTTTTCTTGCATTAAGGGAGGGAAAAACTTGGCGTAGAATTCCCTCATGAAGTTTGTCCACGTCCTCGGTGTTTGTTCCCGCTCCCATTTCATTCGAATTACGTTCCGCCAAGAACGGGCGGCTCCATCCAGTTGGAAGACAGCAAACGTGACCTGCCTCTTCTCGGAATAGTGTAAAGCTGCAAAAATGTCTATCATTTTCTCCGACCACCTTTCAGCCACATCTGGATCGGGTCCTCCAAGGAATTTCGGTGGAGAGAACTTTTGAAATCTTTCAAGGGCTCTATCCTCGCCCTCTATATGGTTACCAGGGTTTCCAGGTTGAGGATTAGGGTTTTGGCCCTGGTGTTCCACTACATGGGCTAGCAGATCGGCCATGCGCTGGATAGCAGCGGCTACTTGAGTATTTGGATCGACCCTAGGTTCAAGAGTTGGTTCAGGTATTGGTTCCCGGTTACCCCTTTCATTCGAGGGATGCTTACGTCCGCGCCCACGACCTCGTCCACTACGAGTACCCTCTATTGGACTAATCAATCTAGGGTCGAAACGTGAATATAATATTAAACATATGTAGGCATAAGCAAGTAGCAAGAGGTACACACAGATCAAAAGCATATATATATTGCACAACTGTACCAAACAAGCCACACAGTAGCAGACAATTAGATACAAACATGAGAGATCCATGCTGGTAACGGGGTCATCCAAAAGTACGATAGACAAACCAGGCCAAAAATACAAAGATAACTAACGAAAAGTTTTTCCCCTCTAGGGCTCCGTCCTTAATCTACGAGAACAACACCATTTATATCTTAATCAAGATTGATCACGCTTAACAGCACCCGAACAGACCGCGCGAAGTTCCACAGAATCACATTTCTAGTTCGCCCAAATCCTTTCTAACCTAGGCTCTCATTTCTTTTGTATCCGGGTGCAAGAATCCCATCTAAGATAATTCACAACTCGAGCCGGCCGGTCCCAAGAGTAAATCATCCCTATTAAAGATTCCTTCCCGATACACATGTCTATCTTCCTCAAGTTCCATGATAGAGATTTTTACACTTATAACATGCACCGTTCATAACTTATACCCAAGAAAACACGTAATCCTTTAAACACATTCATAAAGTAGGTCCATAACACCACTTGGCCCAAGCTCACTCCACGCAGAGACCACGCGAAGCAGCTCTGATACCACATGTGACAACCCCATCTCACACAAAGGCGAACCAAAGGGTTCGGCGGACTGCATGCCCAGCTCTCGCCAGAACTACGGAGTCGATGCACACAAACACAATATAGTACGCGTGATAGGACCCAAAGAAAACGAATAATCGGAAACTACTAATGTGAGAACATGCTTACCAAACCATAAAATCATAGTCTCAACGGAATACATTTAATATACAAGGTTAAACACTTATACATGTATTTACATTGGAGTTTTGAACAAATTAACATACAGTGCAATCCAAGGTATTCATACTACACAAAATACAATTAGGTTTTCGTTTCCAAAAGAGCTTAACAACATGACATATATACTAGATTGCCCCTTTTCTTTCAAAACCGTGATTCCCAAGTTTGTCCCCTGTAAGGAAAACAAAGGTAACAGAAAGGGGTGACTTTGCGCTCAATGAGGTACCAAACATATAGGGGAAAAATCATGATTTTTCACGTTTAACCAATCAGATACATATACCAGATATAAAGGAAAACAGTTAGACACAGTGATTCAAAGGGAAAGGATACAAGTGGCTCTCAGGAGCCAAATTTCCATTTGCAGTACTTGATCCGAACCCGTTGACTCTCCGTCAACGTAAATGGAACCAACATATCCGTAGACCCCACTTTACACCAATTTTTCGTCCACCAAACATACCCCTACCGGGCCCGAAAGCCGAACAGGAACAGTAATGGTAATACTCGAGTATACCGGAATCAAGAGTCTCAATACCCAAAGATTCCCAGAATAGACTACCGTGGGTCGTTATCTAATCGACCAGGCCCTTGCCGGTCCGACTTGAGTAACAAGCCACAGGTGTTGAGCTCAGAGGTCACAGAAAGGTCGTTGGATACCAGCCTCTAAACGACGTCCGAACAGGCTCAGATACAGTTAACAGATTATACACAGTAAATAGGCATACAGACAGACAAGAGAACGAGTGTGATAAAGTACACCCTCGTTTCAAACAGATGATACAGTCATTCAAATCATAGATTGCAGGTGCAGAAACCAAGTTAAGCAAACAAATGAGGGGAGTGGTACACTCACCGGTTCCAGTACAGATACTTCAAAAGTTTTTACCCAAAGTGGCTTTAATCGCCAAGAAACCCTAAAATAATCAAGATAAAACAATTATAGTTCACACATCCGTTAAACCAGCAAATGAAATGCATAAAAGAGGGTCGACTACATGTCGTACGCCTTTCCAGGTTAAGTACTAGTACAGAAGAATAAAAATATGATTTTTTAGTAAAAAGATAACAGTTGGTCCTAGGGTTACAAACAACCCTCAAAATCCATCATTTTTACTAAGATCAACTCAACTTGAAGGAATCGCGTAGCCCTAAAATTTTGGGCAGCATGCCCTCTGTATTTTGCTATATTCTAGCCATTTATGGAGCAAATCAAAGTTTTAACGGTTGGTTTACAAGATCAAAGCAAGGAATGGAAGGAATAAGTGAAGGCTTTCTTTCTTTTTTTTTCTTGTGAAGCTCGGCCAAGATGTTCAAAGAATGAAAATGATTTTTGGCCAATTTTGGGTTTTAGTAAAGTTAGTGAATAGTGGTCAAAATCCAAGAACCAACCACATCGCGACACCTAGCACCTTTTGAGTTAAAACATATCCTTTTGTCTCTCCAAGATTAATCCAACTAAGTAACCACTAATTATCTCTTAACACCTAGTAAATTCATCCCTGTATACAAAACTTAACCAAATTTTCCAAATTTCTCTCACTTAACGCACTAGCGGGTCCCACGTCCACTATACGCTCCAAACTTAATATGCACTAACTTATATCAGAAAAATATTTTAAAAACTCTATTCACTTATAAAACGTTTGGAAAAATCAATATAATAAGGTATAATGAAAAAAATGCATACGAGAAAATAAAATAAAATAATATAAAAATAAGGGAAATATACGGTCCTCACACTCTTTCCCCCTTAAAGAAATTTCGTTCTCGACCAGGCCCTTGCCGACCCGACTTGAGTAACTAGCCACTGGTGTTGAGCTCAGAGGTCACAGAAAGGTCGTTGGATACCAGCCTCTAAACGACGTCCGAACAGACTCAGATACAGTTAACAGATTATACACAGTAAATAGGCATACAGACAGACAAGAGAACGAGTGTGATAAAGTACACCCTCGTCTCAAAGAGAATAAACCGATGATACAGTCATTCAAATCATAGATTGCAGGTGCAGAAACCAAGTTAAGCAAACAAATGAGGAGAGTGGTACACTCACCGGTTCCAGTACAGATAGTTCAAAAGTTTTTACCCAAAGTGGCTTTAATCGCCAAGAAACCATAAAATAATCAAGATAAAACAATTATAGTTCGCACATCCGCAAACCCAGTAAATGAAATGCATAAAAGAGGGTCGACTACATGTCGTACGCCTTTCCAGGTTAAGTACTAGTACAGAAGAATAAAAATATGATTTTTGAGTAAAAAGATAACAGTTGGTCCTAGGGTTACAAACAACCCTCAAAACCCTTAATTTTTACTAAGATCAACTCAACTTGAAGGAATCGCGTAGCCCTAAAATTTTGGGCAGCATGCCCTCTGTATTTTGCTATATTCCAACCATTTATGGTTTCATTAGTTTTCCTCAAGTCAGTCCAATTCAACACATAAGAATTCTCAATACAATAGCCCTTCAACTAGGCTCAAGTTCATCCAAATACAAAGCAAGTCTAGGAATGCAACTAGAAATCAAGTTTTAAGGACAAAAGCTAAATAGCAGTTTGACGTCTCTTAGCGGAACAGACACAACCGAAGCTACGCTTATCGGATTGGGGTACAATTTATACCGTTTCGAATCTAAGATAAAGGTCTAGAACTTTGATGAAGACCACTCAGTCCAGTTCGTGGTGTATCTAGGTCAAAATTTAAAATTACAGAACCAGCATCTGACAATCAGACTAATTCACCGCACTATGATTGAACGACAATAACTCGGGCTACTGAAGTGCGATTGAGGTGTATCTTTTGGCGTTTCGAAACCAAGACATATACTACATTTCTTATAAAGGCCTCCAAAGCTAAATCAAGCATTTTCAGAGTCAAAAATTGAAATCTCCACGAAGACAGAAAACTGTCCGCGAAAATAGGGCTTATGGGCAGTCAAGGCTATTTCAGTCATTTCACATGCTACGTTGCTCCGATCGAGTTGACATTTTTCAGGCAGATATTTAACATCATTTCCTACAACTTTCTTGTTTTGTGTTAAGCCTAATTCGGCCTCTATCCTAGCAGAACAGGACCGGACAGAACAGGGGTTAGTTGAAACCCTAATCTGGAATTTTCACACCAAACCAGAAATTTTCCACAACCAATCATATCCAACATATAACAACTCCATTTTACACTATAACAAACCATCAATCCACGACTAAACAATAAATATATATATATAACAAAAAAAATGCATAATAAATCAAGAATCCACCAAAACTCCACTTTCAACCATAAAACATACCACAAGTCCGCATTTTTAGCTACTAAAGCCACTAATTTAACCTTATTAAGGACAAAGGAAGAAGTTCTTAGTAACTCACCTTACAACTCAAAAAGATTGCAACTTAACACCTTTTCTTCTCAAACCACTCCACCACTTTCCTTAATCCTACCAAGAGAAGGATTTTTATTGAGCAAAAAAAAGTTTTAACGGTTGGTTTACAAGATCAAAGCAAGGAATGGAAGGAATAAGTGAAGGCTTTCTTTCTTCTTTTTTTTCTTGTGAAGCTCGGCCAAGATGCTCAAAGAATGAAGATGATTTTTGGTCAATTTTGGGTTTTAGTAAAGTTAATGAATAGTGGTCAAAATCTAAGAACCAACCACGTCACGACACCTTGCACCTTTTGAGTTAAAACATATCCTTTAGTTTCTCCAAGATTAATCCAACTAAGTAACCTCTAATTATCTCATAACACCTAGTAAATTCATCCCTGTATACAAAATTAACCTAATTGGTCGAATTTCTCTCACTTAACGCACTAGCGGGTCCCACGTCCACTATACGCTCCAAACTTAATATTCACTAACTTATATCAGAAAAATATTTTAAAAACTCTATTCACTTATAAAACGTCTGGAAAAATCAATATAATAGGTGTAATGAAAAAAAATGCATACGAGAAAATAATATAAAATAATATAAAAATAAGGAAAATTTACGGTCCTCACACTCTCTCCCCCTTAAAGAAATTTCGTTCTCGAAATTTCCTTACCACTACGATCTCTTAAAGTCTTAAATAAACGGCGGATCGTACCTTCTACATCCTCAAACGAGATAGGGATCTGATATTGCTCTAGGGAATACATCCGAGCCGGTACCATCGATCCAGTCTCTTCCCCTTTCGATTGGCCGGGGTTAGTTTTAGTTGGTTGTTGGGTCCCTTTTCCTTTTCGCAATCGAACTGGGCAGTCAGCAATCCGATGATCAGCACTTCCACATCGCAGACACTTTCCTTCTTTCTTCCAACAATTCCCTTCCGTATGATTTGGCCCTCCGCAATATCCACAGGGACCACGAGTAGCAGAGACCGAACCTCCCGGTGGGACACCACTTGACACCCCCAGCTATCGTACTCCCCCGTTTCCCTTTCCAATCTTAGGGGGTGTACTTTTACCCTCTTTCTCGGAGCTACTCCCAGGAAAGCCCCTTTTCTTGGCTTGGAAGTTACTCACCTGTAATCTCGCATTTTCAACCCGCTGGGCTTTCTCCACAGCATCGCTAAAGGCGCTAAGTTGGGCTACAGCTAGGTCATTCTGAATCTCAACATTTAAGCCCTGGACAAAACGCCTTATCCGTCTTTGTTCAGTTACAATCAGTTCGGGCGCAAACTTTGATAATCGAGTAAATTGACTCTCATACTCGGCTACGGTCTGAGTTTCCTGACGAAACCGAATGAATTCATCTTCCATCTTTTCTTGCATTAAGGGAGGGAAAAACTTGGCGTAGAATTCCCTCATGAAGTTTGTCCACGTCCTCGGTGTTTGTTCCCGCTCCCATTTCATTCGAATTACGTTCCGCCAAGAACGGGCGGCTCCATCCAGTTGGAAGACAGCAAACGTGACCTGCCTCTTCTCGGAATAGTGTAAAGCTGCAAAAATGTCTATCATTTTCTCCGACCACCTTTCAGCCACATCTGGATCGGGTCCTCCAAGGAATTTCGGTGGAGAGAACTTTTGAAATCTTTCAAGGGCTCTATCCTCGCCCTCTATATGGTTACCAGGGTTTCCAGGTTGAGGATTAGGGTTTTGGCCCTGGTGTTCCACTACATGGGCTAGCAGATCGGCCATGCGCTGGATAGCAGCGGCTACTTGAGTATTTGGATCGACCCTAGGTTCAAGAGTTGGTTCAGGTATTGGTTCCCGGTTACCCCTTTCATTCGAGGGATGCTTACGTCCGCGCCCACGACCTCGTCCACTACGAGTACCCTCTATTGGACTAATCAATCTAGGGTCGAAACGTGAATATAATATTAAACATATGTAGGCATAAGCAAGTAGCAAGAGGTACACACAGATCAAAAGCATATATATATTGCACAACTGTACCAAACAAGCCACACAGTAGCAGACAATTAGATACAAACATGAGAGATCCATGCTGGTAACGGGGTCATCCAAAAGTACGATAGACAAACCAGGCCAAAAATACAAAGATAACTAACGAAAAGTTTTTCCCCTCTAGGGCTCCGTCCTTAATCTACGAGAACAACACCATTTATATCTTAATCAAGATTGATCACGCTTAACAGCACCCGAACAGACCGCGCGAAGTTCCACAGAATCACATTTCTAGTTCGCCCAAATCCTTTCTAACCTAGGCTCTCATTTCTTTTGTATCCGGGTGCAAGAATCCCATCTAAGATAATTCACAACTCGAGCCGGCCGGTCCCAAGAGTAAATCATCCCTATTAAAGATTCCTTCCCGATACACATGTCTATCTTCCTCAAGTTCCATGATAGAGATTTTTACACTTATAACATGCACCGTTCATAACTTATACCCAAGAAAACACGTAATCCTTTAAACACATTCATAAAGTAGGTCCATAACACCACTTGGCCCAAGCTCACTCCACGCAGAGACCACGCGAAGCAGCTCTGATACCACATGTGACAACCCCATCTCACACAAAGGCGAACCAAAGGGTTCGGCGGACTGCATGCCCAGCTCTCGCCAGAACTACGGAGTCGATGCACACAAACACAATATAGTACGCGTGATAGGACCCAAAGAAAACGAATAATCGGAAACTACTAATGTGAGAACATGCTTACCAAACCATAAAATCATAGTCTCAACGGAATACATTTAATATACAAGGTTAAACACTTATACATGTATTTACATTGGAGTTTTGAACAAATTAACATACAGTGCAATCCAAGGTATTCATACTACACAAAATACAATTAGGTTTTCGTTTCCAAAAGAGCTTAACAACATGACATATATACTAGATTGCCCCTTTTCTTTCAAAACCGTGATTCCCAAGTTTGTCCCCTGTAAGGAAAACAAAGGTAACAGAAAGGGGTGACTTTGCGCTCAATGAGGTACCAAACATATAGGGGAAAAATCATGATTTTTCACGTTTAACCAATCAGATACATATACCAGATATAAAGGAAAACAGTTAGACACAGTGATTCAAAGGGAAAGGATACAAGTGGCTCTCAGGAGCCAAATTTCCATTTGCAGTACTTGATCCGAACCCGTTGACTCTCCGTCAACGTAAATGGAACCAACATATCCGTAGACCCCACTTTACACCAATTTTTCGTCCACCAAACATACCCCTACCGGGCCCGAAAGCCGAACAGGAACAGTAATGGTAATACTCGAGTATACCGGAATCAAGAGTCTCAATACCCAAAGATTCCCAGAATAGACTACCGTGGGTCGTTATCTAATCGACCAGGCCCTTGCCGGTCCGACTTGAGTAACAAGCCACAGGTGTTGAGCTCAGAGGTCACAGAAAGGTCGTTGGATACCAGCCTCTAAACGACGTCCGAACAGGCTCAGATACAGTTAACAGATTATACACAGTAAATAGGCATACAGACAGACAAGAGAACGAGTGTGATAAAGTACACCCTCGTTTCAAACAGATGATACAGTCATTCAAATCATAGATTGCAGGTGCAGAAACCAAGTTAAGCAAACAAATGAGGGGAGTGGTACACTCACCGGTTCCAGTACAGATACTTCAAAAGTTTTTACCCAAAGTGGCTTTAATCGCCAAGAAACCCTAAAATAATCAAGATAAAACAATTATAGTTCACACATCCGTTAAACCAGCAAATGAAATGCATAAAAGAGGGTCGACTACATGTCGTACGCCTTTCCAGGTTAAGTACTAGTACAGAAGAATAAAAATATGATTTTTTAGTAAAAAGATAACAGTTGGTCCTAGGGTTACAAACAACCCTCAAAATCCATCATTTTTACTAAGATCAACTCAACTTGAAGGAATCGCGTAGCCCTAAAATTTTGGGCAGCATGCCCTCTGTATTTTGCTATATTCTAGCCATTTATGGAGCAAATCAAAGTTTTAACGGTTGGTTTACAAGATCAAAGCAAGGAATGGAAGGAATAAGTGAAGGCTTTCTTTCTTTTTTTTTTCTTGTGAAGCTCGGCCAAGATGCTCAAAGAATGAAAATGATTTTTGGCCAATTTTAGGTTTTAGTAAAGTTAGTGAATAGTTGTCAAAATCCAAGAACCAACCACATCGCGACACCTAGCACCTTTTGAGTTAAAACATATCCTTTTGTCTCTCCAAGATTAATCCAACTAAGTAACCACTAATTATCTCTTAACACCTAGTAAATTCATCCCTGTATGCAAAACTTAACCAAATTGACCAAATTTCTCTCACTTAACGCACTAGCGGGTCCCACGTCCACTATACGCTCCAAACTTAATATGCACTAACTTATATCAGAAAAATATTTTAAAAACTCTATTCACTTATAAAACGTTTGGAAAAATCAATATAATAAGGTATAATGAAAAAAATGCATACGAGAAAATAAAATAAAATAATATAAAAATAAGGGAAATATACGGTCCTCACACTCTTTCCCCCTTAAAGAAATTTCGTTCTCGACCAGGCCCTTGCCGACCCGATTTGAGTAACTAGCCACAGGTGTTGAGCTCAGAGGTCACAGAAAGGTCGTTGGATACCAGCCTCTAAACGACGTCCGAACAGACTCAGATACAGTTAACAGATTATACACAGTAAATAGGCATACAGACAGACAAGAGAACGAGTGTGATAAAGTACACCCTCGTCTCAAACAGAATAAACCGATGATACAGTCATTCGAATCATAGATTGCAGGTGCAGAAACCAAGTTAAGCAAACAAATGAGGAGAGTGGTACACTCACCGGTTCCAGTACAGATAGTTCAAAAGTTTTTACCCAAAGTGGCTTTAATCGCCAAGAAACCATAAAATAATCAAGATAAAACAATTATACTTCGCACATCCGCAAACCCAGTAAATGAAATGCATAAAAGAGGGTCGACTACATGTCGTACACCTTTCCAGGTTAAGTACTAGTACAGAAGAATAAAAATATGATTTTTGAGTAAAAATATAACAGTTGGTCCTAGGGTTACAAACAACCCTCAAAACCCTTAATTTTTACTAAGATCAACTCAACTTGAAGGAATCGCGTAGCCCTAAAATTTTGGGCAGCATGCCCTCTGTATTTTGCTATATTCCAACCATTTATGGTTTCATTAGTTTTCCTCAAGTCAGTCCAATTCAACACATAAGAATTCTCAATACAATAGCCCTTCAACTAGGCTCAAGTTCATCCAAATACAAAGCAAGTCTAGGAATGCAACTAGAAATCAAGTTTTAAGGACAAAAGCTAAATAGCAGTTTGACGTCTCTTAGCGGAACAGACACAACCGAAGCTACGCTTATTGTCGCGCCCCACTTTTTGAAAGAATGTAGTGTGGTGTGAGTGTGTGTGAGAGTGAGTAGTGTGTATGATATACATGTGAACGTGTGCGAAATGAAAAGTAAAAGGCCATGGGACTTAAGAATGCGACGATTTGGCCAAACAAAGTTCAAAAAAAAGGGTTTTTTAATGAAACTGGAGTCGCCACTTGGTATAGAGTTAGGGTGTACCAAGTCACCCAAAAATGATTTTTGTTTTTGAATAAAAAAGTAAATAAACCCTTTTAGAGAACTTTTGGGTCTACGTAACCAAAAAGAGGGATCGGGGGTCACATTTGATGAGGGAGAAGGCAAAGGCAAGGCCTAAGGCACTCCCTCACCCTAGCCAAGGCTAGTTGCGTGACTTAACCTAACTTTTCCTAATTTTTCTACCCAAGGTATGTATCGCGTGTTGGATATGTCTATATGAATGCAAAAACCTAGACCTAGGGGGACATGGGGGAAATTTCTCTTCAAAGGTTGAGTGGTGCCAATCACATTAATTGTGAAGCCCAATAATGATCCTTTGGAGAGATCACACATAATCCTAAATGACGTAAAAATGAGTGGAATGCATGCCATGTGAAAATGTGGGTTTGTGTGAAGTGAGAAAAGTGATAAAAATAATAGGATGTAAGTGGAGGTGTGCAAATGTATTTACAAGGTAAGGTGAGTAAAGGATGATAATGTGAAAATAACATAAAGTGCATGTGTGCGAGTGATATAGTATAAAGTGTGAGTAGTTAAGTGAAAACGTCCAAAAGTAGTGTGAAGTGTGAAAAAGGGGATAGAATATAAAGTAGATGTGTATAGGGTAGCGAAATAAGTGAAATGCATGAACCCTAGAGGAATGCATCAAGACGGGAACGGGGAGTCCTAACTTTGTGACTTTAATCTTCCCTTTGATTAGAAGGAAAAACTAGCGTGCTAAGGCTATTTCGTAGCCAAACTCGCTCGTTTCCCTTATCGAAAGGGGACTCTCAAGCAAATGTACCCTATAACTAGCATGAGATGCAAAAACCTGGAATGAAGGGGAAAGGGTTAGAGGAGCATGCCAAATGATAAAAATTAAGAAAAATGCATGAAATGTAGTGAACATGCAAGTATGCACTAACGAAAAGGGACGGCCTATTGGGTCTAGCGTTGGACTAGCCCTTTCTATGAATTCCTACTAGCATTGGGCTAGTGGAAACGGAACAAAGAACCACAACTAGCGTTGGACTAGTGCGGTGACGGGAAAAGGGGCCACAACTAGCATTGGACTAGTATGGTGACGTCCATTCATCCATCACATTCATTCATGACTATAAAAAGCGAGTAGACATGCAAATCACTTATAAACACGTAGCACATAACACTTAGCATGCTCGACTAGATGCAAGAGCCTAATAAAGCACTTAACACATAACACATAGGCATGCAACCAAGCTAATGAATCTATTACATTTGCTAACTAAAACAAAAGGGGAAGGGGAAAATGGACCAAATTGCTCGCCAAGCCCTATCTATTACAAGCCAAGAGGTGTACACATACCCCATAATGAATAACTTAAATAAAAGTAAATGTAAATGAAATAAATGCAAGGAATTAAGGGAAGGCGAGGAAAGCGAAGTAGACATGCATGTTCACATAACAAGTAGGAGCATGTAGGGTCAAAACAAGTGCAAATAAGGGATAGAGTGTACCTCCCTTGCGACGGTAATCAAATGAAGTAAAAATGGCTTCAAAACAATAAAAAGGTCAAGGTACCACTTTATTTAAGAAAAATTGAAAGAAATGGGCAAAACAAAACTCACTTGATCGTAATGTCCCTAAAGTCATGACTTAAGCGCCATTGAAACAAAGCATGGTAGTTAATTGAAACAAACAAGCAATGAAGTTGCACAAATTAAAATTATCAAGGACCAATTTGATGAAATTCTTTAATTGATTGGGTCCTAGTGGAACAAGAAGAGACTTGGGGGGCCAAAGTGCGATTTTTGAAAAACATTTCATGCATGCAACGTGAACTAAAGCCTTCATTACTTCTGCAATTCACTAATGAAGCTTGCTGCAATTTTCTTTTCCAGCCACGGCTTTTCTTTCATCATGCAAACCAGATTTTTGATTCAAATTCAAAGCTTTGATTAGATATTTCTCAAACCAACATCATAACTCTAACTAATCAACAAGCTACTTAACTTTAACTCCAAACAAACAAGAACAATAAAGGAGCTAATGCATTACAGAAATTCTGGACAGACATTCATGCAGAGTGACAGCAATCTGAAATCCATTTTCCAGCTCAAGCATTTCAGATGTTTAAACATTCAAACTCAACACCCAACCTTCCATTTCCTCTCTTCAAAACACAATTAAGCATGCGGCTGAAGTACAAACTCAGAGAGCAGCCACGGAAAGATCAGTAAGAGGAAAAAAATGCAGCAAAGTTCTCGGCAGTTTTCTCATGCTAAGCTTCACTACTTTGCCTTGACAGATTCACAAAGACAGAAAAACATCTTTTATTGCTTCTACTAGGTTCCTGAATGTTGGGTTCAATTTTCTGGTGAATTTTTGAATGCAATCCGAACATAACCAACGGCTCAAACAAACAAAAAAAAATCTGGACTGAAGTAACTAGATTACCAAGCATTTAAGCACAAAAATTGGACGAAAAAGACCATGCAAGCATCGAAGAACAACATTCTGCAATTTTGAAGCAGAAAATTCATGTCAAGCTTCGAACCAAAGTCAGCAGACCCATCACTCAGAACCTTTAACAAACTGAACATTTTGATTAACACAACCCAGTTGCGAACACCAAACCATTAAAAATCAAACGAGGTACCCAGCGAACAACACAGAAACAACAACCAGATTTCTGGATTTATCTTTAACAAGCTCCGCATGAGTCATCTAAATCAAGAAGCTAATCATATCACAGACCCAATCAAACATCACATAACCCTGAATCCAAATCTACAAATTATCCTAACCAAAGCAAGACCATGCAACCCCAGGTTTCGAACAAGAGGATCGGCAAGTTGAAATAGCATGGAGGAACCGGGAATGAATGGAAACAGAGAAAGTAAACAGCAATAACACACAAGAAATTCAAAGCGACGACTCAACAATGAACAAAACTGGAAGGGACCAAGACACCAATCTAGGAGAGTACCTGCCCAAGCTTTTTGAATCACAATCCGGACAGGAAATGTCGTGAACGAGCTGCTGCAATCGTCCCGTTGCGGCTTCGAACTCGTACCCTTGTCGTGAGGAAAAAATTGCAGCTTTTCTTTTCTCCTTTTCAGATCTCTTTCTTTCTTCTCCACGGCAGCCTCTCTTTCTCTTTTGATTTGGCCTGAAGCTCTCTTCACCTCGCTTCTTCCGCAGCCTTTTCACTCAGCCCATCAACCCAAAACTCTCCTTTCTCTCACGTTTTCTTTTTCCAGATTTCTGCAGCCGTCCCTTTTTCTCACGAAGCTCTCAAACTCTCAGCCGTCCACTCTCAGTCTTCCTGCCCTCCTCTCACGGAAGCTCTCTTTTTCGGCTACCCTAGCTATCTCTCCTCTTAGCCCGTTAACTCTCAAAAACTCTCCTGGTTTTTCTTTTGCCTTTCAGCCCCAAAGAACTCCCCTTCTAGCCGTCCCTTCTGTTTTGCTCTCCCTCTTTTGCAGATTTACAGCCGTCACTCTCTATCTCCCAGCCTCTGCTCTCTCTCGCTTTTTCTCACTTCTCAGATTGCAGCCTCACCTTAGCTCTCTATCCGTCCACTCTCTCTAAAACCTCTCCCTTTGCGGCTACTGTTTTTCTCTTCTATTTATATGAGGCACTCAACCCTAAAACCTCAGTCCTTTCTTCTATATTTGTTGCCCAAGGAGCTGCCCTGAGCCCCTCTTTGCAAGCTGCGAAAAACGCAGCTTGCAAGTCGCGTATTACCCTTTTTTTTTTCTTTTTCCCTTCA
The DNA here is from genome assembly GCF_003713205.1 of Coffea eugenioides. Classification (NCBI taxonomy): domain Eukaryota; kingdom Viridiplantae; phylum Streptophyta; class Magnoliopsida; order Gentianales; family Rubiaceae; genus Coffea; species Coffea eugenioides. The sequence goes on along the minus strand of NC_040040.1, from coordinate 24,418,831 downwards.
AGAAAACAAGGAATTTAAATCAAAACAACTAAAGCATATTTTTTTTTTGAATGCTTTTTCTTTTTCTTTTTCTCTTTTTCGAGAAATTCTATGCTAAAAACTTACAAATAAAAATAATAAAATAAAAACTAAAAACTAAAAACTAAAAAATGAATAAAACTTAACACGACAAATAAAAATTAAGACAAAATAGTAAATGCAAATTACACTAAAATTTTGGTGTCTACAGTTTGCCCCTCTTTGTCTGAGTTTTGGAAAAAACTTGAGACAAAGAAGTAGACACCAAATACTTACCTGCATTATTCGGCTGCGAATGATTCCAATGATTGTCGCCCTTGAAACGAGGCCTGATCTCTTTATCAAAATGTTGAAATGGGATTGACCCAAACAGGAATTTAAAACGGGACTGACCCGAACAAGAAATTTAAACGGGACTGACCCGAACAGGAATTTAAAACGGACTGACCCGAACATGAATTTAAAACGGGACTGACCTGAACAGGAATTTAAAACGGGACTG
>NC_040040.1:24288816-24417883 GCF_003713205.1 Coffea eugenioides | reverse complement strand
ATTGGCGGGATAAAACCCGGTCCCAATGTGAGATAAGCGGTCAGCGGGATTAAACCCGGTCCTGCCGAGATTGGCGGGATGAAACCCGGTCCCAATTTGATAAAAGCGGTCAGCGGGATTTTACCCGGTCCTGCCGAGATTGGCGGGATAAAACCCGGTCCCAACGAAGTTTGAACATGTCAGCGGGATTAAAACCCGGTCCTGCCGAGATTGGCGGAAAAACCCGCAGTCCCAACGAAGTTTGAATGCGTGTTCAGCGGGGATAAAACCCGGTCCTGCCATCCAATCAAGAAATTGAATTTGGTTTGTCAAGAAATTGAATTTGGTTTGTCAAGAAACAAGAAACTAAATTTAATTTTCCAAGAAACAAGAATTTGAACTTGATTTTTGACTTTTGACTTTTGAATTTTTCTGATTTTTTGAGGGAATTTTTTTCAAAAATAATTTGCCCCAGTGCAGGGACCTTTTTCCCTTCTTTCTTCTCTTTCTTCGGCATCGGCCTTTCACATCACCGGATGCTCTTTCGTCGATTTCAACTATGAATACCTGCACAGGGGGCTTACATGCACTCAAATTTTCATGAAAAAGGCAGCGTGATTGATTTGAAAGTCTTGCTTGACCCTTTGACGAAATCCTCAAACGGACTATAAAAAATTTGCCCCAGTGTGGGCCTATTTTGCGAAATCTTGCAGATGAAAATTTTGCCCCAGTGTGGGCCCATTTGATTGCAAAAATTGATTTGGATGCCTCTCCATTTATTTGAACAAAGTAAGAAACTGTGTTTCCTATAGTGTGAAGAAAATGGAACGTCTTGCTTAACTCATACAGAAAATTCATGATGAATTTCTCAAAATAACGCCCAATTACAAAAGATTTCTTCCTCACTTTGGCATCGATGCTTTGGGTAATGGGTCACCATTCCCTGTTGGCTCTCTTTCAGGACCAATCAAGTGGGCGTGATGCCTGATTTGGAAATGGGAGGTCAAAATTTGACTTATTCTTATGCCCAAATGGTATGTAATCCTTTCAACACCACATCTTAGTGAAAGCAAAGAGTTTTTCACCCTTATTTCTTAAGAAAATTGAGTCAACATATAAGCTTTAAGTTTGCAACAAATGGGTAGGAACGAGAGCCAAGCATGCGAAAACTGGTTATACCCTTATGATCATGAGTGCTTGATGAATTTCTTACGAGCATAATCCTCACTTTGGATTGTCATGAAGGAATAAGTCAACGATGGACTTTATTAGCTTGTAATTTGGCTTGAAAACGATAGCTAAAGAATAAAACTTTCAAGAACATTGTACTGAAGATCGTATTTTCCAAAATTGCCCCTCATTTTGGACTCCAAGATCTTGGACTTTGTTTGACTTTTTATCATCACTCAACAGGGGTTTCAGAGTCGATTTTTGCATTTTCTTTTCTTGCCTTGTTTTTTCCGCTTTCCTTTTCTTTTCCTCGACCTGGTGGGTTTTCTCATGGTGATTAGCGTCAACCCCATACCCAGGCAATTCAGAGATACAGCTAAAATTTTTCGGCATCAGAAATTTTCTTGACAGAGCCATTGCAAAGAACAGAAGTCAGGACTTTCAACTTTTGTAATGGGGTCAGGTGGGGTGCTTAGAAAAGTTAGGGCTTGAAGGCAGATTTCAAAAGTGGTTTGAAGAATCTGAGATCGCATTGTCGCGCCAACCCTATTTTAGGGTTAAATCAGAATTTGCCCCAGTTTATGCTCAATTGAGGCTTTTTCACTTTCTTCTTTTGATTTTTCGGCTTTCTGCCATTCTTTTGAACTTTCACGAAATTTGCCCCAGTTTATTATTAACTGGGGTTCTACTTTCCCTTCTTTTGTCTTTGATTTTGTTGCCTTTCACTTTTTCCACTTCTTGAAATTTTCCTTTTCTAACTCGAACTTACCCCAGTGTGGGGTTTGCGATTCTCAGGGGTTGCCAAATGAAGTATTTTATTCTGAAGGCTCAAAAGGGATAACTAGGGATAGAATGTTTGATTGGAAAAGAAGATGGCCTGACTTGTATTCCGTTCCTTACAATAACTCTGAAAGGAAACTTTCATTAATGCGAAATTTCTGGCATGTATCTGAATTAATTGACTGAGGAAGACCCTTGTTCATCCATATTTGTGAAACATAGGCGATCCACGCGGACAAAACTCTTCCTTTTCTTTTTTCAAAATTGGAACCCAAGTGGAATCAAATTTCTCCAATTTGCGGTCCCTTTCCCCTTTTCTTTTCCTTTTTCAAAATTCCCCAATCTCCTTCCCCAATGTGGGGTGCGATCATATGTGCACTTAAAAAAAAAATCACAAATTTTTAGCTCAAATGAGGATGCAAGGGATTATCAGTGTTTAGGTTGTAGAAACGACGGCCAAAACATCATTCTTACACCTCATGACAACCAAAGTAACGAAATGGCTATTGAAAGTCCATTCCCCTTTTGATATTTGAAAATTTTCCAATATAGGGTAGTGATCATTAGGGCTCTTATTTGAAACGAAATTATTCTTTCAAAGGCTCAAATGGGAGAGCAAATGATAAAATCTGCATAGGTAGAGAAACGAATGCTCAAAGTATCATTCCAAATTTTTAAAACAAACAAGAATAATGCACATTTTTGCTTTCACTTTGATGTGACTGAACCGGATTAGACACAGTGAACATTTTCAAGCAAAGGTTGCCCCAATTTGTAATTTATCAATCAATGTGACTGATTTTATTTTGGGGTTACGTGAAGGAGAAAAGGTATCTCATTGGGCCTTTTGAGTGATCGTTCACCCTTTTGCTTTCTGAGCACTCTTATTGTATAGCTCGGATCACCAATCTAGTGTACGTAAGGATTTTAGAAAGCATACACTTATGAATTTCCAGGCTGGAGGTTGAGGAAAACTCGTTTTGGTCTTATTTCTCAAAATTCATCATAAAATCTCCAATGAATAAGAATAAAGAATGAAATGTATATAAATTTACACAAAACACTAATTGTCCAAAACTTTATTGCTGAAAGAGTTTGAAACAAAAATTTCTCGTTCAATTACGATACAAATGAGGAGGGAAACTTCTAAAGAGCTCCACATATACACTTTTCGTCTCCTTTTCTTTTGAAACAAAAATGTATTAACAAATCAAATAAACAGAATTTTCCTTTGAAAAACAATTACAAAATCTCTCAGAGGCTTTAGCGTAGAGCTTTCAGATAGATCATTTATGTTTTCAAGAATCACACAATACTTGCAATTTTGACACTTTATTAGATCAGAAGTGTCATCAGATGTAGAAAAAATATTTTCCCTTTATTGGAGTATTCTTACGAATGCAGGGGGAGGGGGAAAACAAAAGAAAAATACCCTGAGTTAGTAAGCAAGAATATAAAATCGATATGCATGTCCTATGGGAGAACCCTTTTTGTGCCAAGGGTAGGCCTAGCATGAAAATGCAATCCTCCAGAGTAGGCACTATACAATACCTGATGGATCCGATCAGCTTATGGAGTGAAAAATAATTTGAAAAATTTGGCCCATTGGAATGAGAAGGGACGTTTGTCAAAATGAGGACCTCGTCCGAAGGGATTGATCACTTTTGATCGATACAAGAACTTGCAAAAACGCACGGGTTTGACCTTGACGAACTTCCTATCGAAGAGATTGGAATTCGTTTTGACAACTTTTCTCAGTGAAGCACGGGTCAAAACTCCAACTGATCAAATGGCTGGATGCAATGGATGTTTTTCTCAAAATCGACTAGGTTTTCCATTTTGAAATTCGACATTGAAATCCTAATTGGTCAAATGAAATTGACAATTTATTAAAAATCGACCGGATTACCCTAGAAAGGGAAACAGGTCAAATGAATTGAATGAAATTTAATTTATCCAAAATTAATCAGATCACCCTAAAAAGGGTAAATTGATCAAATAGATTGAACGAAACTTGATTTATTCAAAATCGGCTCGGTTGCCCTAAAAATGGGTAAATTGGCCAAATGAATGATTTACTAAAAAATCGGCCGAATGACCCTAAAAAGGGTAAATCGGTCAAATGAATTGACGATTTATCCAAAATCGATCGGATGACCCTAAAAAGGGTAAATTGGTCAAATGAATTGACGATTTATTCAAAATCGACCAAGTGACCTTAAAAAGGGTAAATTGGTCAAATGAATTGACAATTTATTGAATGAATTGGCAAAATGAATTGGTTGAATTGTCCGGCCATTGGTGATTTCAAAATTATTGGGATGCATTAGTCTATGAGCTTCTAAAAATCAAATTTTGGCCTCAATTTATTTATCGTCTCAATAGGAGGAATCATTTGTGAATTTCTTCAAATTAATGTCCTTCACGCAAGGGATTTTTACCAATTTTTGATAAAATGGCCAAAAAGTGATTATTAGATGCTCATATTCCAAAGATCGCTCTCGGAAATGATTGGATCCTACCTTACCTCGTGCACTACCCCTTCGGATGGTACAAAGTGTAAACGTGCAAGTCTCCTTGGATTAAGTATCCGAGACACAAGGTGGTTATTCCTAAAGTGGGATCCCCTAAATGGCATTCCCTTTCTAGGGTTTATGCATGATGCCATTTTATTAAAGCAGTAAAATAGACAATTTGAAATGCAACATGACCTAAGGGACCCTTTATACGCCAAGGTAGGCCTATAATGATATGCAATCATTAATCTATGAATGCAATGTACCAAAATCTTTAAACGTGCAATAACCTATCTACAAGGGTAGGTTCTAAAAGAAGGTCATGCCAGACCTCTTATTTGCTAGGATTTGTGAATGCAATGGGGACAAAAACCAAGAAAGGTTAGTTCAATCACATAAATACACATAACACATTGTAACGAAACAATACAAAGAGATAAAGTAATAAAAGAAAAGAGGGGTTGGATCCCTCCCCTCGTGAATCGTGTCCCTAATAGGGTAAGGCAGACTCTACCCTAGGTAAACTATCATGGATGCATGAGGTATTGGCTCACTAATGCATCTAGACTCGATAGGTTTTAGGTCCCCGAGCCTTCAGACTTGGAAACCAAGGGTTATCAATCCCAAGGTTCTTTGTCGGTGGCTCGAGCGATTCCCCAGACATTGCTACGCACACATCGTGTCACGGCTACATGTCATGAGTGAATCTATCAAAACTCCTCAATCTTCAATCAAAAGCTAAAAGCTATGAACCCAAAGCTTAAAATGGAAGATCGAGTGACTCCTCGGATCATGCTACGCACACATCGTGTCGCGATCACAAGTCCAAGTGAGTCGCCTAAAATCCTAATAGGGTGGAGTGGCGTGACAAGCCACTAAAAGAAAAATAAATGGAGGGTGAAAAATTTAAAGCGTATGCACGTATGCTAGTGTTCGTTTGGAGGGGAGGGATCAAGAACCAACGCGAGGCTCTAGGGTATGTCCCCCACCCAAATGCAATGCAAAGCGCTACATGAAACAAGTAAAATATACATCCAATCAACCAATCATACATACGTGAGTGAGGGAGTAGTTTGATACGCACGCGAGGCCAAAAGTCCTAAAAAGGAAAAATGCAACCCTAATATCCAAATGCTACGCATAAAAAAGGTAGAAAAGGGAAAAGAATGGCCAAATCAAATGCTCGGACCCACTTAGGAAGTCCCCAGTGGAGTCACCAACTGTCGCGCCCCACTTTTTGATGGTGGTGTTGTGAGTGTGTGTGAGAGTGAGTAGTGTGTATGATATACATGTGAACGTGTGCGAAATGAAAAGTAAAAGGCCATGGGACTTAAGAATGCGACGATTTGGCCAAACAAAGTTCAAAAAAGGGTTTTTTAATGAAAATGGAGTCGCCACTTGGTATAGAGTTAGGGTGTACCAAGTCACCCAAAAATGATTTTTGTTTTTGAATAAAAAAGTAAATAAACCCTTTTAGAGAACTTTTGGGTCTACGTAACCAAAAAGAGGGATCCGGGGTCACATTTGATGAGGGAGAAGGCAAAGGCAAGGCCTAAGGCACTCCCTCACCCTAGCCAAGGCTAGTTGCGTGACTTAACCTAACTTTTCCTAATTTTTCTACCCAAGGTATGTATCGCGTGTTGGATATGTCTATATGAATGCAAAAACCTAGACCTAGGGGGACATGGGGGAAATTTCTCTTCAAAGGTTGAGTGGTGCCAATCACATTAATTGTGAAGCCCAATAATGATCCTTTGGAGAGATCACACATAATCCTAAATGACGTAAAAATGAGTGGAATGCATGCCATGTGAAAATGTGGGTTTGTGTGAAGTGAGAAAAGTGATAAAAATAATAGGATGTAAGTGGAGGTGTGCAAATGTATTTACAAGGTAAGGTGAGTAAAGGATGATAATGTGAAAATAACATAAAGTGCATGTGTGCGAGTGATATAGTATAAAGTGTGAGTAGTTAAGTGAAAACGTCCAAAAGTAGTGTGAAGTGTGAAAAAGGGGATAGAATATAAAGTAGATGTGTATAGGGTAGCGAAATAAGTGAAATGCATGAACCCTAGAGGAATGCATCAAGACGGGAACGGGGAGTCCTAACTTTGTGACTTTAATCTTCCCTTTGATTAGAAGGAAAAACTAGCGTGCTAAGGCTATTTCGTAGCCAAACTCGCTCGTTTCCCTTATCGAAAGGGGACTCTCAAGCAAATGTACCCTATAACTAGCATGAGATGCAAAAACCTGGAATGAAGGGGAAAGGGTTAGAGGAGCATGCCAAATGATAAAAATTAAGAAAAATGCATGAAATGTAGTGAACATGCAAGTATGCACTAACGAAAAGGGACGGCCTATTGGGTCTAGCGTTGGACTAGCCCTTTCTATGAATTCCTACTAGCATTGGGCTAGTGGAAACGGAACAAAGAACCACAACTAGCGTTGGACTAGTGCGGTGACGGGAAAAGGGGCCACAACTAGCATTGGACTAGTATGGTGACGTCCATTCATCCATCACATTCATTCATGACTATAAAAAGCGAGTAGACATGCAAATCACTTATAAACACGTAGCACATAACACTTAGCATGCTCGACTAGATGCAAGAGCCTAATAAAGCACTTAACACATAACACATAGGCATGCAACCAAGCTAATGAATCTATTACATTTGCTAACTAAAACAAAAGGGGAAGGGGAAAATGGACCAAATTGCTCGCCAAGCCCTATCTATTACAAGCCAAGAGGTGTACACATACCCCATAATGAATAACTTAAATAAAAGTAAATGTAAATGAAATAAATGCAAGGAATTAAGGGAAGGCGAGGAAAGCGAAGTAGACATGCATGTTCACATAACAAGTAGGAGCATGTAGGGTCAAAACAAGTGCAAATAAGGGATAGAGTGTACCTCCCTTGCGACGGTAATCAAATGAAGTAAAAATGGCTTCAAAACAATAAAAAGGTCAAGGTACCACTTTATTTAAGAAAAATTGAAAGAAATGGGCAAAACAAAACTCACTTGATCGTAATGTCCCTAAAGTCATGACTTAAGCGCCATTGAAACAAAGCATGGTAGTTAATTGAAACAAACAAGCAATGAAGTTGCACAAATTAAAATTATCAAGGACCAATTTGATGAAATTCTTTAATTGATTGGGTCCTAGTGGAACAAGAAGAGACTTGGGGGGCCAAAGTGCGATTTTTGAAAAACATTTCATGCATGCAACGTGAACTAAAGCCTTCATTACTTCTGCAATTCACTAATGAAGCTTGCTGCAATTTTCTTTTCCAGCCACGGCTTTTCTTTCATCATGCAAACCAGATTTTTGATTCAAATTCAAAGCTTTGATTAGATATTTCTCAAACCAACATCATAACTCTAACTAATCAACAAGCTACTTAACTTTAACTCCAAACAAACAAGAACAATAAAGGAGCTAATGCATTACAGAAATTCTGGACAGACATTCATGCAGAGTGACAGCAATCTGAAATCCATTTTCCAGCTCAAGCATTTCAGATGTTTAAACATTCAAACTCAACACCCAACCTTCCATTTCCTCTCTTCAAAACACAATTAAGCATGCGGCTGAAGTACAAACTCAGAGAGCAGCCACGGAAAGATCAGTAAGAGGAAAAAAATGCAGCAAAGTTCTCGGCAGTTTTCTCATGCTAAGCTTCACTACTTTGCCTTGACAGATTCACAAAGACAGAAAAACATCTTTTATTGCTTCTACTAGGTTCCTGAATGTTGGGTTCAATTTTCTGGTGAATTTTTGAATGCAATCCGAACATAACCAACGGCTCAAACAAACAAAAAAAAAATCTGGACTGAAGTAACTAGATTACCAAGCATTTAAGCACAAAAATTGGACGAAAAAGACCATGCAAGCATCGAAGAACAACATTCTGCAATTTTGAAGCAGAAAATTCATGTCAAGCTTCGAACCAAAGTCAGCAGACCCATCACTCAGAACCTTTAACAAACTGAACATTTTGATTAACACAACCCAGTTGCGAACACCAAACCATTAAAAATCAAACGAGGTACCCAGCGAACAACACAGAAACAACAACCAGATTTCTGGATTTATCTTTAACAAGCTCCGCATGAGTCATCTAAATCAAGAAGCTAATCATATCACAGACCCAATCAAACATCACATAACCCTGAATCCAAATCTACAAATTATCCTAACCAAAGCAAGACCATGCAACCCCAGGTTTCGAACAAGAGGATCGGCAAGTTGAAATAGCATGGAGGAACCGGGAATGAATGGAAACAGAGAAAGTAAACAGCAATAACACACAAGAAATTCAAAGCGACGACTCAACAATGAACAAAACTGGAAGGGACCAAGACACCAATCTAGGAGAGTACCTGCCCAAGCTTTTTGAATCACAATCCGGACAGGAAATGTCGTGAACGAGCTGCTGCAATCGTCCCGTTGCGGCTTCGAACTCGTACCCTTGTCGTGAGGAAAAAATTGCAGCTTTTCTTTTCTCCTTTTCAGATCTCTTTCTTTCTTCTCCACGGCAGCCTCTCTTTCTCTTTTGATTTGGCCTGAAGCTCTCTTCACCTCGCTTCTTCCGCAGCCTTTTCACTCAGCCCATCAACCCAAAACTCTCCTTTCTCTCACGTTTTCTTTTTCCAGATTTCTGCAGCCGTCCCTTTTTCTCACGAAGCTCTCAAACTCTCAGCCGTCCACTCTCAGTCTTCCTGCCCTCCTCTCACGGAAGCTCTCTTTTTCGGCTACCCTAGCTATCTCTCCTCTTAGCCCGTTAACTCTCAAAAACTCTCCTGGTTTTTCTTTTGCCTTTCAGCCCCAAAGAACTCCCCTTCTAGCCGTCCCTTCTGTTTTGCTCTCCCTCTTTTGCAGATTTACAGCCGTCACTCTCTATCTCCCAGCCTCTGCTCTCTCTCGCTTTTTCTCACTTCTCAGATTGCAGCCTCACCTTAGCTCTCTATCCGTCCACTCTCTCTAAAACCTCTCCCTTTGCGGCTACTGTTTTTCTCTTCTATTTATATGAGGCACTCAACCCTAAAACCTCAGTCCTTTCTTCTATATTTGTTGCCCAAGGAGCTGCCCTGAGCCCCTCTTTGCAAGCTGCGAAAAACGCAGCTTGCAAGTCGCGTATTACCCTTTTTTTTTTCTTTTTCCCTTCAAGAAAACAAGGAATTTAAATCAAAACAACTAAAGCATATTTTTTTTTTGAATGCTTTTTCTTTTTCTTTTTCTCTTTTTCGAGAAATTCTATGCTAAAAACTTACAAATAAAAATAATAAAATAAAAACTAAAAACTAAAAACTAAAAAATGAATAAAACTTAACACGACAAATAAAAATTAAGACAAAATAGTAAATGCAAATTACACTAAAATTTTGGTGTCTACACTTATCGGATTGGGGTACAATTTATACCGTTTCGAATCTAAGATAAAGGTCTAGAACTTTGATGAGGACCACTCAGTCCAGTTCGTGGTGTATCTAGGTCAAAATGTAAAATTACAGAACCAGCATCTGACAATCAGACTAATTCACCGCACTATGATTGAACGACAATAACTCAGGCTACTGAAGTCCGATTGAGGTGTATCTTTTGGCGTTTCGAAACCAAGACATATACTACATTTCTTATAAAGGCCTCCAAAGCTAAATCAAGCATTTTCAGAGTCAAAAATTGAAATCTCCACGAAGACAGAACACTGTCCGCGAAAATAGGGCTTATGGGCAGTCAAGGCTATTTCAGTCATTTCACATGCTACGTCGCTCCGATCGAGTTAACATTTTTCAGGCAGATATTTAACATCATTTCCTACAACTTTCTTGTTTTGTGTTAAGCCTAATTCGGCCTCTATCCTAGCAGAACAGGACCGGACAGAACAGGGGTTAGTTGAAACCCTAATCTGGAATTTTCACACCAAACCAGAAATTTTCCACAACCAATCATATCCAACATATAACAACTCCATTTTACACTATAACAAACCATCAATCCATGACTAAACAATAAATATATATATATAACAAAAAAATGCATAATAAATCAAGAATCCACCAAAACTCCACTTTCAACCATAAAACATACCACAAGTCCGCATTTTTAGCTACTAAAGCCACTAATTTAACCTTATTAAGGACAAAGGAAGAAGTTCTTAGTAACTCACCTTACAACTCAAAAAGATTGCAACTTAACACCTTTTCTTCTCAAACCACTCCACCACTTTCCTTAATCCTACCAAGAGAAGGATTTTTATTGAGCAAAAAAAAGTTTTAACGGTTGGTTTACAAGATCAAAGCAAGGAATGGAAGGAATAAGTGAAGGCTTTCTTTCTTCTTTTTTTTCTTGTGAAGCTCGGCCAAGATGCTCAAAGAATGAAGATGATTTTTGGTCAATTTTGGGTTTTAGTAAAGTTAATGAATAGTGGTCAAAATCTAAGAACCAACCACGTCACGACACCTTGCACCTTTTGAGTTAAAACATATCCTTTAGTTTCTCCAAGATTAATCCAACTAAGTAACCTCTAATTATCTCATAACACCTAGTAAATTCATCCCTGTATACAAAATTAACCTAATTGGTCGAATTTCTCTCACTTAACGCACTAGCGGGTCCCACGTCCACTATACGCTCCAAACTTAATATTCACTAACTTATATCAGAAAAATATTTTAAAAACTCTATTCACTTATAAAACGTCTGGAAAAATCAATATAATAGGTGTAATGAAAAAAAATGCATACGAGAAAATAATATAAAATAATATAAAAATAAGGAAAATTTACGGTCCTCACACTCTCTCCCCCTTAAAGAAATTTCGTTCTCGAAATTTCCTTACCACTACGATCTCTTAAAGTCTTAAATAAACGGCGGATCGTACCTTCTACATCCTCAAACGAGTTAGGGATCTGATATTGCTCTAGGGAATACATCCGAGCCGGTACCATCGATCCAGTCTCTTCCCCTTTCGATTGGCCGGGGTTAGTTTTAGTTGGTTGTTGGGTCCCTTTTCCTTTTCGCAATCGAACTGGGCAGTCAGCAATCCGATGATCAGCACTTCCACATCGCAGACACTTTCCTTCTTTCTTCCAACAATTCCCTTCCGTATGATTTGGCCCTCCGCAATATCCACAGGGACCACGAGTAGCAGAGACCGAACCTCCCGGTGGGACACCACTTGACACCCCCAGCTATCGTACTCCCCCGTTTCCCTTTCCAATCTTAGGGGGTGTACTTTTACCCTCTTTCTCGGAGCTACTCCCAGGAAAGCCCCTTTTCTTGGCTTGGAAGTTACTCACCTGTAATCTCGCATTTTCAACCCGCTGGGCTTTCTCCACAGCATCGCTAAAGGCGCTAAGTTGGGCTACAGCTAGGTCATTCTGAATCTCAACATTTAAGCCCTGGACAAAACGCCTTATCCGTCTTTGTTCAGTTACAATCAGTTCGGGCGCAAACTTTGATAATCGAGTAAATTGACTCTCATACTCGGCTACGGTCTGAGTTTCCTGACGAAACCGAATGAATTCATCTTCCATCTTTTCTTGCATTAAGGGAGGGAAAAACTTGGCGTAGAATTCCCTCATGAAGTTTGTCCACGTCCTCGGTGTTTGTTCCCGCTCCCATTTCATTCGAATTACGTTCCGCCAAGAACGGGCGGCTCCATCCAGTTGGAAGACAGCAAACGTGACCTGCCTCTTCTCGGAATAGTGTAAAGCTGCAAAAATGTCTATCATTTTCTCCGACCACCTTTCAGCCACATCTGGATCGGGTCCTCCAAGGAATTTCGGTGGAGAGAACTTTTGAAATCTTTCAAGGGCTCTATCCTCGCCCTCTATATGGTTACCAGGGTTTCCAGGTTGAGGATTAGGGTTTTGGCCCTGGTGTTCCACTACATGGGCTAGCAGATCGGCCATGCGCTGGATAGCAGCGGCTACTTGAGTATTTGGATCGACCCTAGGTTCAAGAGTTGGTTCAGGTATTGGTTCCCGGTTACCCCTTTCATTCGAGGGATGCTTACGTCCGCGCCCACGACCTCGTCCACTACGAGTACCCTCTATTGGACTAATCAATCTAGGGTCGAAACGTGAATATAATATTAAACATATGTAGGCATAAGCAAGTAGCAAGAGGTACACACAGATCAAAAGCATATATATATTGCACAACTGTACCAAACAAGCCACACAGTAGCAGACAATTAGATACAAACATGAGAGATCCATGCTGGTAACGGGGTCATCCAAAAGTACGATAGACAAACCAGGCCAAAAATACAAAGATAACTAACGAAAAGTTTTTCCCCTCTAGGGCTCCGTCCTTAATCTACGAGAACAACACCATTTATATCTTAATCAAGATTGATCACGCTTAACAGCACCCGAACAGACCGCGCGAAGTTCCACAGAATCACATTTCTAGTTCGCCCAAATCCTTTCTAACCTAGGCTCTCATTTCTTTTGTATCCGGGTGCAAGAATCCCATCTAAGATAATTCACAACTCGAGCCGGCCGGTCCCAAGAGTAAATCATCCCTATTAAAGATTCCTTCCCGACATACATGTCTATCTTCCTGAAGTTCCATGATAGAGATTTTTACACTTATAACATGCACGGTTCATAACTTATACCCAAGAAAACACGTAATCCTTTAAACACATTCATAAAGTAGGACCATAACACCACTTGGCCCAAACTCACTCCGTGGGCCGCGCAGAGACCACGCGAAGCAGCTCTGATACCACATGTGACAACCCCATCTCACACAAAGGCGAACCAAAGGGTTCGGCGGACCACATGCCCAGCTCTCGCCAGAACTACGGAGTCGATGCACACAAACACAATATAGTACGCGCGATAGGACCAATAGAAAATGAATAATCGGAAACTACTAATGTGAGAACATGCTTACCAAACCATAAAATCATAGTCTCAACAGAATACATTTAATATACAAGGTTAAACACTTATACATATATTTACATTGGAGTTTTGAACAAATTAACATACAGTGCAATCCAAGGTATTCATACTACACAAAATACAATTAGGTTTTCGTTTCCAAAAGAGCTTAACAACATGACATATATACTAGATTGCCCCTTTTCTTTCAAAACCGTGATTCCCAAGTTTGTCCCCTGTAAGGAAAACAAAGGTAACAGAAAGGGGTGAGTTTGCGCTCAATGAGGTACCAAACATATAGGGAAAAAATCATGATTTTTCACGTTTAACCAATCAGATACATATACCAGATATAAAGGAAAGCAGTTAGACACAGTGATTCAAAGGGAAATGATACAAGTGGCTCTCAGGAGCCAAATTTCCATTTGCAGTACTTGATCCGAACCCGTTGACTCTCCGTCAACGTAAATGGAACCAACATATCCGTAGACCCCACTTTACACCAATTTTTCGTCCACCAAACATACCCCTACCGGGCCCGAACGCCGAACAGGAACAGTAATGGTAATACTCGAGTATACCGGAATCAAGAGTCTCAATACCCAATGATTCCCAGAATAGATTACCGTGGGTCGTTATCTAATCGACCAGGCCCTTGCCGGTCCGACTTGAGTAACAAGCCACAGGTGTTGAGCTCAGAGGTCACAGAAAGGGCGTTGGATACCAGCCTCTAAACGACGTCTGAACAGGCTCAGATACAGTTAACAGATTATACACAGTAAATAGGCATACAGACAGACAAGAGAACGAGTGTGATAAAGTACACCCTCGTTTCAAACAGAATAAACAGATGATACAATCATTCAAATCATAGATTGCAGGTGCAGAAACCAAGTTAAGCAAACAAATGAGGGGAGTGGTACACTCACCGGTTCCAGTACAGATACTTCAAAAGTTTTTACCCAAAGTGGCTTTAATCGCCAAAAAACCCTAAAATAATCAAGATAAAACAATTATAGTTCGCACATCCGTTAAACCAGCAAATGAAATGCATAAAAGAGGGTCGACTACATGTCGTACGCCTTTCCAGGTTAAGTACTAGTACAGAAGAATAAAAATATGATTTTTTAGTAAAAAATAACAGTTGGTCCTAGGGTTACAAACAACCCTCAAAATCCATCATTTTTACTAAGATCAACTCAACTTGAAGGAATCGCGTAGCCCTAAAATTTTGGGCAGCATGCCCTCTGTATTTTGCTATATTCTAGCCATTTATGGAGCAAATCAAAGTTTTAACGGTTGGTTTACAAGATCAAAGCAAGGAATGGAAGGAATAAGTGAAGGCTTTCTTTCTTTTTTTTTCTTGTGAAGCTCGGCCAAGATGCTCAAAGAATGAAAATGATTTTTGGCCAATTTTGGGTTTTAGTAAAGTTAGTGAATAGTGGTCAAAATCCAAGAACCAACCACATCGCGACACCTAGCACCTTTTGAGTTAAAACATATCCTTTTGTCTCTCCAAGATTAATCCAACTAAGTAACCACTAATTATCTCTTAACACCTAGTAAATTCATCCCTGTATACAAAACTTAACCAAATTTTCCAAATTTCTCTCACTTAACGCACTAGCGGGTCCCACGTCCACTATACGCTCCAAACTTAATATGCACTAACTTATATCAGAAAAATATTTTAAAAACTCTATTCACTTATAAAACGTTTGGAAAAATCAATATAATAAGGTATAATGAAAAAAATGCATACGAGAAAATAAAATAAAATAATATAAAAATAAGGGAAATATACGGTCCTCACACTCTTTCCCCCTTAAAGAAATTTCGTTCTCGACCAGGCCCTTGCCGACCCGACTTGAGTAACTAGCCACTGGTGTTGAGCTCAGAGGTCACAGAAAGGTCGTTGGATACCAGCCTCTAAACGACGTCCGAACAGACTCAGATACAGTTAACAGATTATACACAGTAAATAGGCATACAGACAGACAAGAGAACGAGTGTGATAAAGTACACCCTCGTCTCAAAGAGAATAAACCGATGATACAGTCATTCAAATCATAGATTGCAGGTGCAGAAACCAAGTTAAGCAAACAAATGAGGAGAGTGGTACACTCACCGGTTCCAGTACAGATAGTTCAAAAGTTTTTACCCAAAGTGGCTTTAATCGCCAAGAAACCATAAAATAATCAAGATAAAACAATTATAGTTCGCACATCCGCAAACCCAGTAAATGAAATGCATAAAAGAGGGTCGACTACATGTCGTACGCCTTTCCAGGTTAAGTACTAGTACAGAAGAATAAAAATATGATTTTTGAGTAAAAAGATAACAGTTGGTCCTAGGGTTACAAACAACCCTCAAAACCCTTAATTTTTACTAAGATCAACTCAACTTGAAGGAATCGCGTAGCCCTAAAATTTTGGGCAGCATGCCCTCTGTATTTTGCTATATTCCAACCATTTATGGTTTCATTAGTTTTCCTCAAGTCAGTCCAATTCAACACATAAGAATTCTCAATACAATAGCCCTTCAACTAGGCTCAAGTTCATCCAAATACAAAGCAAGTCTAGGAATGCAACTAGAAATCAAGTTTTAAGGACAAAAGCTAAATAGCAGTTTGACGTCTCTTAGCGGAACAGACACAACCGAAGCTACGCTTATCGGATTGGGGTACAATTTATACCGTTTCGAATCTAAGATAAAGGTCTAGAACTTTGATGAAGACCACTCAGTCCAGTTCGTGGTGTATCTAGGTCAAAATTTAAAATTACAGAACCAGCATCTGACAATCAGACTAATTCACCGCACTATGATTGAACGACAATAACTCGGGCTACTGAAGTGCGATTGAGGTGTATCTTTTGGCGTTTCGAAACCAAGACATATACTACATTTCTTATAAAGGCCTCCAAAGCTAAATCAAGCATTTTCAGAGTCAAAAATTGAAATCTCCACGAAGACAGAAAACTGTCCGCGAAAATAGGGCTTATGGGCAGTCAAGGCTATTTCAGTCATTTCACATGCTACGTTGCTCCGATCGAGTTGACATTTTTCAGGCAGATATTTAACATCATTTCCTACAACTTTCTTGTTTTGTGTTAAGCCTAATTCGGCCTCTATCCTAGCAGAACAGGACCGGACAGAACAGGGGTTAGTTGAAACCCTAATCTGGAATTTTCACACCAAACCAGAAATTTTCCACAACCAATCATATCCAACATATAACAACTCCATTTTACACTATAACAAACCATCAATCCACGACTAAACAATAAATATATATATAACAAAAAAAATGCATAATAAATCAAGAATCCACCAAAACTCCACTTTCAACCATAAAACATACCACAAGTCCGCATTTTTAGCTACTAAAGCCACTAATTTAACCTTATTAAGGACAAAGGAAGAAGTTCTTAGTAACTCACCTTACAACTCAAAAAGATTGCAACTTAACACCTTTTCTTCTCAAACCACTCCACCACTTTCCTTAATCCTACCAAGAGAAGGATTTTTATTGAGCAAAAAAAAGTTTTAACGGTTGGTTTACAAGATCAAAGCAAGGAATGGAAGGAATAAGTGAAGGCTTTCTTTCTTCTTTTTTTTCTTGTGAAGCTCGGCCAAGATGCTCAAAGAATGAAGATGATTTTTGGTCAATTTTGGGTTTTAGTAAAGTTAATGAATAGTGGTCAAAATCTAAGAACCAACCACGTCACGACACCTTGCACCTTTTGAGTTAAAACATATCCTTTAGTTTCTCCAAGATTAATCCAACTAAGTAACCTCTAATTATCTCATAACACCTAGTAAATTCATCCCTGTATACAAAATTAACCTAATTGGTCGAATTTCTCTCACTTAACGCACTAGCGGGTCCCACGTCCACTATACGCTCCAAACTTAATATTCACTAACTTATATCAGAAAAATATTTTAAAAACTCTATTCACTTATAAAACGTCTGGAAAAATCAATATAATAGGTGTAATGAAAAAAAATGCATACGAGAAAATAATATAAAATAATATAAAAATAAGGAAAATTTACGGTCCTCACACTCTCTCCCCCTTAAAGAAATTTCGTTCTCGAAATTTCCTTACCACTACGATCTCTTAAAGTCTTAAATAAACGGCGGATCGTACCTTCTACATCCTCAAACGAGTTAGGGATCTGATATTGCTCTAGGGAATACATCCGAGCCGGTACCATCGATCCAGTCTCTTCCCCTTTCGATTGGCCGGGGTTAGTTTTAGTTGGTTGTTGGGTCCCTTTTCCTTTTCGCAATCGAACTGGGCAGTCAGCAATCCGATGATCAGCACTTCCACATCGCAGACACTTTCCTTCTTTCTTCCAACAATTCCCTTCCGTATGATTTGGCCCTCCGCAATATCCACAGGGACCACGAGTAGCAGAGACCGAACCTCCCGGTGGGACACCACTTGACACCCCCAGCTATCGTACTCCCCCGTTTCCCTTTCCAATCTTAGGGGGTGTACTTTTACCCTCTTTCTCGGAGCTACTCCCAGGAAAGCCCCTTTTCTTGGCTTGGAAGTTACTCACCTGTAATCTCGCATTTTCAACCCGCTGGGCTTTCTCCACAGCATCGCTAAAGGCGCTAAGTTGGGCTACAGCTAGGTCATTCTGAATCTCAACATTTAAGCCCTGGACAAAACGCCTTATCCGTCTTTGTTCAGTTACAATCAGTTCGGGCGCAAACTTTGATAATCGAGTAAATTGACTCTCATACTCGGCTACGGTCTGAGTTTCCTGACGAAACCGAATGAATTCATCTTCCATCTTTTCTTGCATTAAGGGAGGGAAAAACTTGGCGTAGAATTCCCTCATGAAGTTTGTCCACGTCCTCGGTGTTTGTTCCCGCTCCCATTTCATTCGAATTACGTTCCGCCAAGAACGGGCGGCTCCATCCAGTTGGAAGACAGCAAACGTGACCTGCCTCTTCTCGGAATAGTGTAAAGCTGCAAAAATGTCTATCATTTTCTCCGACCACCTTTCAGCCACATCTGGATCGGGTCCTCCAAGGAATTTCGGTGGAGAGAACTTTTGAAATCTTTCAAGGGCTCTATCCTCGCCCTCTATATGGTTACCAGGGTTTCCAGGTTGAGGATTAGGGTTTTGGCCCTGGTGTTCCACTACATGGGCTAGCAGATCGGCCATGCGCTGGATAGCAGCGGCTACTTGAGTATTTGGATCGACCCTAGGTTCAAGAGTTGGTTCAGGTATTGGTTCCCGGTTACCCCTTTCATTCGAGGGATGCTTACGTCCGCGCCCACGACCTCGTCCACTACGAGTACCCTCTATTGGACTAATCAATCTAGGGTTGAAGCGTGAATATAATATTAAACATAGGTAGGCATAAGCAAGTAGCAAGAGGCACACACAGATCAAAAGCATATATATATAGCACAACTGTACCAAACAAGCCACACAGTAGCAGACAATAAGATACAAACATGAGAGATCCAGGCAGGTAACGGGGTCATCCAAAAGTACAATAGACAACCCAGGCCAAAAATACTAAAATAACTAACGAAAAGCTTTTCCCCTCTAGGGCTCCGTCCTTAATCAACGAGAACAACACCATTTATATCTTAATCAAGGTTTATCACGCTTAACAACACCCGAACAGACCGCGCGTAGTTCCATAGAATCACATTTCTAGTTCGCCCAAATCCTTTCTAACCTAGGCTCTCATTTCTTTTGTATCCGGGTGCAAGAATCCCATCTAAGATAATTTACAACTCGAGCCGGTCGGTCCCAAGAGTAAATCATCCTTATTAAAGATTCCTTCCCGACGTACATGTCTATCTTCCTCAAGTTCCATGATAAAGATTTTTACACTTATAACATGCACGGTTCATAACTTATACCCAAGAAAACACGTAATCCTTTAAACACATTCATAAAGTAGGACCATAACACCACTTGGCCCAAGCTCACTCCGCGCAGAGACCACGCGAAGCAGCTCTGATACCACCTGTGACAACCCCACCTCACCCTAAGGCGAACCAAAGGGTTCGGCGGACCGCATGCCCAGCTCTCGCCAGAACTACGAAGTCGATGCACACAAACCCAATATAGTACGCGCGATAGGACCCAAAGAAAACGAACAATCGGAAACTACTAATGTGAGAACATGCTTACCAAACCATAAAATCATAGTCTCAACGGAATACATTTAATAGACAAGGTTAAACACTTATACATATATTTACATTGGAGTTTTGAACAAATTAACATACAGTGCAATCCAAGATATTCATACTACACAAAATACAATTAGGTTTTCATTTCCAAAAGTGCTTAACAACATGACATATATACTAGCTTGACCCTTTTCTTTCAAAACCGTGATTTCCAAGTTTGTCCCCTGTAAGGAAAACAAAGGTAACAAAAAGGGGTAAGTTTGGCTCAACGAGGTACCAAACATATAGGGAAAAAATCATGATTTTTCACGTTTAACCAATCAGATACACATACCAGATATAAAGGAAAGTAGTTAGACACAGTGATTCAAAGGGAAAGGATACAAGTGGCTCTCAGGAGCCAGATTTCCATTTGCAGTACTTGATCCGAACCCGTTGACTCTCCGTCAACGTAAATGGAACCAACATATCCGTAGACCCCACTCTATACCAATTTTTCGTCCACCAAACATACCCCTACCGGGCCCGAACGCCGAACAGGAACAGTAATGGTAATACTCGAGTATACCAGAATCAAGAGTCTCAATACCCAAAGATTCCCAGAATAGACTACCGTGGGTCGTTATCTAATCGACCAGGCCCTTGCCGGCCCGACTTGAATAACTAGCCGCAGGTGTTGAGTTCAGAGGTCACAGAAAGGTCGTTGGATACCAGCCTCTAAACGACGTCCGAACAAACTCAGATACAGTTAACAGATTATACACAGTAAATAGGCATACAGACAGACAAGAGAACGAGTGTGATAAAGTACACCCTCATCTCAAACAGAATAAACAGATGATACAGTCATTCAAATCATAGATTGCAGGTGCAGAAACCAAGTTAAGCAAACAAATGAGGGGAGTGGTACACTCACCGATTCCAGTACAGATACTTCAAATGTTTTTACCCAAAGTGGCATTAATCGCCAAGAAACCCTAAAATAATCAAGATAAAACAATTATAGTTCGCACATCCGCAAATCCAGTAAATGAAATGCATAAAAGAGGGTCGACTACATGTCGTACGCTTTTCCAGGTTAAGTACTAGTACAGAAGAATAAAAATATGATTTTTGAGTAAAAAGATAACAGTTGGTCCTAGGGTTACAAACAACCCTCAAAACCCTTCATTTTTACTAAGATCAACTCAACTTGAAGGAATCACGTAGCCCTAAAATTTTGGGCAGCATGCCCTCTGTATTTTGCTATATTCCAACCATTTATGGCTTCATTGTTTTTCCTCAAGTCAGTCCAATTCAACACATAAGAATTCTCAATACAATAGCCCTTCAACTAGACTCAAGTTCATCCAAATACAAAGCAAGTCTAGGAATGCAACTAGAAATCAAGTTTTAAGGACAAAAGCTAAATAACAGGTTTGACGTCTCTTAGCGGAACAGACACAACCGAAGCTACGCTTATCGGATTGGGGTACAATTTATACCGTTTCGAATCTAAGATAAAGGCCTAGAACTTTGATGAAGACCACTCAGTCCAGTTCGTGGTGTATCTAGGTCAAAATTTCAAATTACAGAACCAGCATCTCACAATCAGACTAATTCACCGCACTATGATTGAACGACAATAACTCAGGCTACTGAAGTCCGATTGAGGTGTATCTTATGGCGTGTCGAAGCCAAGACATATACCTACATTTCTTATGAAGTCCGCCAATTCTAAATCAAGCATTTTCAGAGTCAAAAATTGAAATCCCCATGAAGACAGAACACTGTCCGTGAAAATAGGGTTTATGGGCAGTCGAGGATATTTCAGTCATTTCACATGCTACGGTGTTCCGATCGAGCTGAAATTTTGCAGTCAGATATTAAACATCATTTCCTACAACTTTCTTGTTTTTTGCTAAGCCTAATTCGGCCTTTAACCTAGCAGAACAGGACCGGGAAAAACAGGGGTTACTTGAAACCCTAATCTGGAATTTTCACACCAAACCAGAAATTTTCCACAACCAATCATATCCAACATATAACAACTCCATTTTACACTATAACAAACCATCAATCCATGACTAAACAATAAATATATATATATAACAAAAAAAATCCATAATAAATCAAGAATCCATCAAAACTCCACTTTCAACCATAAAACATACCACAAGTCCACATTTTTAGCTACTGAAGCCACTATTTAACCTTATTTAGGACAAAGGAAGAAGTTCTTAGTAACTAACCTTACAACTCAAAAAGATTGCAACTTAACACCTTTTCTTCTCAAACCACTCCACCACTCTCCTTAATCCTACCGAGAGAAGGGTTTTTATGGAGCAAATCAAAGTTTTAGCGGTTGGTTTACAAGATCAAAGCAAGGAATGGAAGGAATAAGTGAAGGCTTTCTTTCTTTTTTTTTCTTGTGAAGTTCGGCCAAGATGCTCAAAGAATGAAGATGATTTTTTGCCAACTTTGGGTTTTAGTAAAGTTAGTGAATAGTGGTCAAAATCCAAGAACCAACCACGTCGCGACACCTAGCACCTTTTGAGTTAAAACATATCCTTTTGTCTCTCCAAGATTAATCCAACTAAGTAACCTCTAATTATCTCTTAACACCTAGTAAATTCATCCCTGTATACAAAAATTAACCAAATTGCCCGAATTTCTATCACTTAACGCACTAGCGGGTCCCACGTCCACTATACGCTCCAAACTTAATATGCACTAATTTATATCAGAAAAATATTTTAAAAACTCTATTCGCTTATAAAATGTTTGGAAAAATCAATATAATAAGGTATAATGAAAAAAATGCATACGAGAAAATAAAATAAAATAATATAAAAATAAGGGAAATATACGGTCCTCACACTCTTTCCCCCTTTAAGAAATTTCGTTCTCGAAATTTCCTTACCACTAGGATCTCTTAAAGTCTTAATTAAACGGCGGATCGTACCTTCTACATTCTCAAACGAGTCAAGGACCTGATGTTACACTAGAGAACACGCCCGAGCCGGTACCTTCGATCCAGTCTCTTCCCCTTTCGATTGGCCGGGGTTAGTTTTAGTTGGTTGCTGGGTCCCTTTTCCTTTTCGCAATCGAACTGGACAGTCAGCAATCCGATGATCAGCACTTCCACATCGCAGACACTTTCCTTCTTTCTTCCAACAATTCCCTTCCGTATGATTTCGCCCTCCGCAATATCCACAGGGACCACGAGTAGCAGAGACCGAACCTCCCGATGGGACACCACTTGACACCCCCGGTTGTCGTACTCCCCCGTTTCCCTTTCCAATCTTAGGGGGTGTACTTTTACCCTCTTGCTCGGAGCTACTCCCAGGAAAGCCCCTTTTCTTGGCTTGGAAGTTACTCACCTGTAATCTCGCATTTTCAACCCGCTGGGCTTTCTCCACAGCATCACTAAAGGCGCTAAGTTGGGCTACAGCTAGGTCATTCTAAATCTCAACATTTAAGCCCTGGACAAAACGCCTTATCCGTCTTTGTTCAGTTACAATCAGTTCGGGCGCAAACTTTGATAATCGAGTAAATTGACTCTCATACTCGGCTACGGTCTGATAATCGAGAACTTTTGAAATCTTTCAAGGGCTCTATCCTCGCCCTCTATATGGTTACCAGGGTTTCCAGGTTGAGGATTAGGGTTTTGGCCCTGGTGTTCCACTACATGGGCTAGCAGATCGGCCATGCGCTGGATAGCAGCGGCTACTTGAGTATTTGGATCGACCCTAGGTTCAAGAGTTGGTTCAGGTATTGGTTCCCGGTTACCCCTTTCATTTGAGGGTTGCTTAAATCCGCGCCCACGACCTCGTCCACTACGAGTATCCTCTATTGGACTAATCAATCTAGGGTCGAAGCGTGAATATAATATTAAACATAGGTAGGCATAAGAAAGTAGCAAGAGGAACACACAGATCAAAAGCATATATATATAGCACAACTGCACCAAACAAGCCACACAGTAGCAGACAATTAGATACAAACATGAGAGATCCATGCAGGTAACGGGGTCATCCAAAAGTACAATAGACAAACCAGGCCAAAAATACAAAAATAACTAACGAAAAGCTTTTCCCCTCTAGGGCTCCGTCCTTAATCTACGAGAACAACACCATTTATATCTTAATCAAGGTTGATCATGCTTAACAACACCCGAACAGACCGCGCAAAGTTCCATAGAATCACATTTCTAGTTCGCCCAAATCCTTTCTAATCTAGGCCCTCATTTCTTTTGTATCCGGGTGCAAGAATCCCATCTAAGATAATTCACAACTCGAGATATTCATACTATACAAAATACAATTAGGATTTCGTTTCCAAAAGAGCTTAACAACATGACATATATACTAGCTTGACCATTTTCTTTCAAAACCGTGATTTCCAAGTTTGTCCCCTGTAACGAAACAAAGGTAATAGAAAGGGGTGAGTTTGTGCTCAATGAGATACCAAACATATAGGGGAAAAATCATGATTTTTCACATTTAACCAATCAGATACATACACCAGATATAAAGGAAAGCAGTTAGACACAGTGATTCAAAGGGAAAGAATACAAGTGGCTCTCAGGAGCCAGATTTCCATTTGCAGTACTTGATCCGAACCCGTTGACTCTCCGTCATCGTAAATGGAACCAACATATCCGTAGACCCCACTTTACACCAATTTTCCGTCCACCAAACATACCCCTACCGGGCCCGAACGCCGAACAGGAACAGTAATAGTAATACTCGAGTATACCAGAATCAAGAGTCTCAATACCCAAAGATTCCCAGAATAGACTACCGTGGGTCGTTATCTAATCGACCAGGCCCTTGCCGGCCCGACTTGAGTAACTAGCCACAGGTGTTGAGCTCAGAGGTCACAGAAAGGTCGTTGGATACCAGCCTTTAAACGACGTCCGAACAGACTCAGATACAGTTAACAGATTATACACAGTAAATAGGCATACAGACAGACAAGAGAACGAGTGTGATAAAGTACACCCTCGTCTCAAACAGAATAAACAGATGATACAGTCATTCAAATCATAGATTGCAGGTGCAGAAACCAAGTTAAGCAAACAAATGAGGGGAGTGGTACACTCACCGGTTCCAGTACAGATACTTCAAAAGTTTTTACCCAAAGTGGCTTTAATCGCCAAGAAACCCTAAAATAATCAAGATAAAATAATTATAGTTCGCACATCCGTAAACCCAGTAAATGAAATGCATAAAACAGGGTCGACTACATGTCGTACGCCTTTCCAGGTTAAGTACTAGTACATAAGAATAAAAATATGATTTTTGAGTAAAAAGATAACAGTTGGTCCTAGGGTTACAAACAACCCTCAAAACCCTTCATTTTTACTAAGATCAACTCAACTTGAAGGAATCGCGTAGCCCTAAAATTTTGGGCAGCATGCCCTCTGTATTTTGCTATATTCCAGCCATTTATGGCTTCATTGTTTTTCCTCAAGTCAGTCCAATTCAACACATAAGAAATCTCAATACAATAGCCCTTCAACTAGGCTCAAGTTCATCCAAATACAAAGCAAGTCTAGGAATGCAACTAGAAATCAAGTTTTAAGGACAAAAGCTAAATAGCAGGTTTGACGTCTCTTAGCGGAACAGACACAACCGAAGCTACGCTTATCGGATTGGGGTAAATTTATACCGTTTCGAATCTAAGATAAAGGCCTAGAACTTTGATGAAGACCACTCAGTCCAGTTCGTGGTGTATCTAGGTCAAAATTTAAAATTACAGAACCAGCATCTCACAATCAGACTAATTCACCGCAATATGATTGAACGACAATAACTCAGGCTACTGAAGTCCGATTGAGGTGTATCTTATGGCGTTTCGAAGCCAAGACATATACCTAAATTTCTTATGAAGGCCTCCAAAGCTAAATCAAGCATTTTTAGAGTCAAAAATTGAAATCCCCACGAAGACAGTTAACTGTCCGCGAAAATAGGGCTTATGGGCAGTCAGGGGTATTTCAATTATTTCACATGCTACGGTGCTCCGATCGAGCTGAAATTTTGTAGGCAGATATTTGACATCATTTTCTACAACTTTCTTGTTTTGTACTAAGCCTAATTCAGTCTCTAACCTAGCAGAACTGGACCGGGCAGAACAGGGGTTAGTTGAAACCCTAATCTGGAATTTTCACACCAAACCAGAAATTTTCCACAACCAATCATATCTAACATATAACAACTCCATTTTACACTATAACAAACCATCAATCCATGACTAAACAATAAATATATATATAAAACAAAAAAAATCCATAATAAATCAAGAATCCATCAAAACTCCACTTTCAACCATAAAACATACCACAAGTCCACATTTTTAGCTACTACAGCCACTAATTTAACCTTATTAAGGACAAAGGAAGAAGTTCTTAGTAACTAACCTTACAACTCAAAAAGATTGCAACTTAACACCTTTTCTTCTCAAATTACTCCACCACTCTCCTTAATCCTACCAAGAGAAGGGTTTTTATGGAGCAAATCAAAGTTTTAACGGTTGGTTTACAAGATCAAAGCAAGGAATGGAAGGAATAAGTGAAGGCTTTCTTTCTTTTTTTTTCTTGTGAAGCTCGTCCAAGATGCTCAAAGAATGAAGATGATTTTTGGCCAATTTTGGGTTTTAGTAAAGTTAGTGAATAGTGGTCAAAATCCAAGAACCAACCACGTCGCGACACCTAGCACCTTTTGAGTTAAAACATATCCTTTTGTCTCTCCAAGATTAATCCAACTAAGTAACCTCTAATTATCTCTTAACACCTAGTAAATTCATCCCTGTATACAAAACTTAATCTAATTGGCCGAATTTCTCTCACTTAACGCACTAGCGGGTCCCACGTCCACTATACGCTCCAAACTTAATATGCACTAACTTATATCAGAAAAATATTTTAAAAACTCTATTCACTTATAAAATGTTAGGAAAAATCAATATAATAAGGTATAATGAAGAAAATGCATACGAGAAAATAAAATAAAATAATATAAAAATAAGAAAATTTTACGATCCTCACATATCACGTGCCCTATTGATGTGGGCACGCCATG
Organism: Coffea eugenioides; assembly: GCF_003713205.1. Classification (NCBI taxonomy): domain Eukaryota; kingdom Viridiplantae; phylum Streptophyta; class Magnoliopsida; order Gentianales; family Rubiaceae; genus Coffea; species Coffea eugenioides. The sequence goes on along the minus strand of NC_040040.1, from coordinate 24,391,293 downwards.
TCGGTCAGTCTGCTCCAAAATCGAAATAGGAGCCATCTAGGCGAGTTGGCATGGGCATGTCGTGATGGTTGGATCCCTTTTGATGAAGAATTTGAGAATATGCACATTATGACGTGCCCTGTTGATGCGGGCACGTCATGTTGGAAAGACGTTTACTAATCATCCAAAATAGAAAATTAAACCAAAAAATTGTGAAAAATCTAAGAGAAACATATTGAAACAAATAATAGAATTTAACGAATAACTAAAATAAATTAGGTTGCCTCCCAACAAGTGCCTTTCTTTAATGTTTTTAGTTAGGCATTGTCATGTTTGTTCAGGTAGGATAAAATCTTGTGGCTCGTTTCAGTGATTCATCCTCTATATAATTCTGATAACTCTCATAAATAGAGTAATTATTGAGTACACGAGGTACTTTTTTCCATTGACTAGTAAATAGCGCCAAAAAAGTCAACAATAATTTTAATTCTTCACTCATTCCTCCATCACGTGCACTTATTGGTTCTAGATATTTTGCCATCGCCACTCTTAATTTATTCCTGTCATGAAACTCAAAATCTTCTGGTATAATAAAGTTAATCTCGTTAATAGGAATTAAAGAATAAGAGTCAGGAAAATGTTGATTAAGGAATGGAGGATATGTCATCGCATTTGGAGATTGTTCACTGGATTCATTCATTTGAACGTTTAGAGATTGGAGTTTTATTTCTTCATTCTCAACTCCCTTTTCAACTGCATCTGTAGATCCTTGTCCTTAAAAATCTTGTAGTTTCTCATCACTTGTAAGGATAGTTGCACTCTCATCTTCCTTAAGGTCAATAATAGTTTCTGAGGGCAATTCTTCACACATTTGAGAAGCCAATTGCGTCACTCTAGATGCCATCAGACACAGTTGATTTCTTATGTCACGAATGTTCATTTCTGTCTCCTATTGAAATCGATGTGTTAGCAACTAGTGATTTTATCATTTTTTCAGGAGACATATCTAATTTGGGTGATAGCTGTTGCTGTTGATATTGATGTTGAAAATTGATTGGTTCTGGTGCATAATTAAAGTTCGAGTTATCCCACCATATTTGATCATACCCGTTTGAATAAGGGTCATACCATGTTCGAAATTGGGGTGAAAAATCTCCAAAAATATTTATTGGACCATTCAAGTAATCTTGAAATGCGAAACACATAAAGGTTGAATGATCTGTGGCATAACAAATTTCACAGGTTTCAACAGCTAATCAATCATTATAAAAAATACGAGCCTCATTATTCCTTCTAGGAATAAAATTCAGTCTATCACCAAAATACAGAATGTTAGAGCTATAAACTAAAAAAAAAGAGAAAATAAAAAAATAAAAACAAGATGAATTCAAAAAGAAATAAATTAATCAGACACCAGTCCCTGGCAACGGCGCCAAAAATTGACAGGTTGTTAAGCCTGTGCAATAATAATTATCTACTCAAGAAAAACATAAATTTTGTATATAGCGATGAGTAGGGTCGAATCCACAGTGACTGAGGATAATCTATTTCTTTTAGAGTTCAGAGATAGGGGATTTTTATAAAAATAACTAATTAACTAAATAAAAATAACTCACAAAAATAAACAAGAATTAATCAATAAGAGATACCACTCTAGCCAAAGGTGCAACTTTTTTGTATATAGCGATGAGTAGGGTCGAATCCACAGTGACTGAGGATAATCTATTTCTTTTAGAGTTCAGAGATAGGGGATTTTTATAAAAATAACTAATTAACTAAATAAAAATAACTCACAAAAATAAACAAGAATTAATCAATAAGAGATACCACTCTAGCCAAAGGTGCAACTTTTCAGGCACGATCCATTCAACTGATCATCGATGCAGAGATAATTCAATTACTTATTAATAGATTAGTTATAGTTGCCATACACGCGATAAACAACCAACCTTTCCTTACTTTTTGGATAGTCAAGATACGACCGTTAACTATTTCCTTAATTAACAAATAACCCTAGGTACAACCATAAGATTTAATTTCTCGATTGCATTAAGAATTAGAAAAATCCAACCCTAACCAATAAACATACTATGAGGGTTTGTTTAAATTAGATCATACGTTTCCCTAACATAGGACCAATCACGCTAGTCGCCACTGGTATTAACCAATCAAATAATAACGAATTTAACCGATTAATTTGGTGGTAGATTATGATTAATTCGAATATCGGGCCCTTGACATTCAAATAACAAAACAATTATAAGAAATTAAACAAGAAAACGTACAAATACCAATGAATAAAAGAAATAAATAAAATTAATTCGATCTCACAGATATTTTGAACCGAATCTTCAAATTGACCTTTGACTAGAAAAGAAAATTAGTTACTCTCCATTGAGAGTAACTCACGCTATTCCATTGAAGGAATTGCATCAACGTTTGACAATAGAAAAAAAAACTACCAAGACGAAAAGAAAGTCCAGCGGCTGTCGCCCCTTCGTAACAAAGAAAATAAGGAAACGACTAAAGAAAAATGCTACTAACTAGACTCCTACTACTACTAAACTACTACTACCCAAATGAAACCAAATTCCAATGGCCCCAGAATAGTCACGGTAATTTTTGGCTCCTTCGAGTATTAATCACACTGGCCCTAGCCGTCCTCTCCTTTTCCTAATTTTTAGCTTTTTGAAACCAAATAAACTTCCTCCTTGAAAGAGGGAACCCTTCAGAGATGATATCAATCGTTTCCTACATAAAAATATCTAAGAAAAATGGTAATTTCCTAATCTTCGCTCGACATCCCATGTAGATTCCTTCTTGGTTTTGGAAACTTGCGCTTGACGACCAATTTCACGAAAATTACCCCTTTTAAATACTTTTCGCTCCAACGCCCTATAATTGACATGAAACACTAAATATAAGTAAAATCCGATACTTAAAATAATATTTGACAAGAATAAAGGGGAAATCAATCATAAATTTAATAACAAATTGCAACCCATCATAGATCGTGAGCGAGTATAGGGTATTAAGGGTCGAATCCATAAGGAAGATTTTCAATTACCGATATTTTTTAAATTCCTTTATTATTTAGACTATCACAAGTACAAGAAATTAAACCTATACTATAAAGTAACAAAAACACAATAGAAAACTCCTAAATATATGAAATTCTTTACTACTCTTGCAAATGACATTACCGGTTAAGTGAATACTATTATCTTGGTTAGTTATGACATAATTTCCTAATTATGTGAAATCTACTCTCGTAGTGAATCAACTATATTTGTAGTTAAACCATACCTACTCTCATGGTTATAAAATTAATTATAAGCTCATTTCTTCTATGAAATTATATAAAACAAGTCACTAAAGTCACAAAGGTGCTCCTTTACTCTCGTGAGTGAACTCCCTAGAATTATCACTTCCTTGAACTAGTGTTAAATTTCAATTCTCATTGCAAACTTAACATCTTAAAATTATCACAATTAATGGCTGGTTAATCGTGATTAGAAAAGCAAAAGTGATAAATAACTTGCTCAAAATAATATCATCAAATAACCAAATAAATATCACAAACAAGATATAGAAAGTTCATCCATACTCTAAGCTTAAACTTTAACTACACATGTTAAAACACAAATCCAAACTTGTATTATAATTAAACATGAAATCAAATACAAGAGAGAAAGTAGTAGAAGAGATATCACCCTTATCATATGAGATCAATTTCTCCATCTTTGCTCCTTAATCTTCATCCAAATCTAACACGAATAAAGAAGGAAAAACTACACTAACTATATTATACTACTTTAACTAATGAACCAAGGAAATTCTAGTGAAAACTACATTTTTGTGGAGTTTCTCTAGCTTCCAAAGTTGTCAAAATGGTCTCCAAAGGCTACTATTTATAGAGGATTCAAGAGCCAAATGTGTTGTTTCTAGTTGTCATTTTTGACTCTAGAAACTCCCATGAGTTGTTTCTTCAATTTTTCACACTCTTCTTGATCAGATACAGCCGAAATTGTTAGCTCAAAGTGAGTTGAAAAAGTTGTGTGAAAGTAAGGCAAGTTGATGACAAGTTACAGAAAATAGAAGATAATATGCGACCTTAGGAATACGCGACTTACGGTCGTGTATTGACAGCTTGCTTTTTCACTTCTGCGCATTTGGCACCACTTCAACTGCTATTTTATTAAGGATGGAGGCCTAATTAACTCTTGTGTAAAACATGAAATTCGTATCCATTTGAGTTAGCTTTCCAATGGCTCAAGAATCATCCAATTTGGAGCTCTGTGGACCAAGAAACTACTAAAATACCATCGAATGGTTAGAGCTCTATTTCAACTTTCAACAACAGAGTTGTACTTCTGTGTTTCAACTTTTTGACTAGGAAAACGATTGAACTGGATTTTGATGTCTTCATACCAAATGTAGATATATCTCTTAGCGTCAAATTGGTATAAGAGTCACCTCAATCTGATACTTATAACTCAAGATATAGCTGAAATACCATAAGGTGTCAAAACTGAAAAATTTTCCTTTAATTGCATTTCATCTCTTGCACTTCATATCTTCTTTAAACCACTTGAAAATCATCATCAATCATCTAATTATCTTCTCAGTTCACTCCAATTGATGATTGAATCCTTAAATCTACAAAAACATGAAGTTTTAACTATTAAAATCCATAGAAATGCAATTTTTATCACTTAAATCACGAAATACATATTTTCACTAAAATCCTAGCTTATTAGTTATAAAACTAAATAAAATACACCAAAACTAACTAATAAAATACACTAAAAAATACGTAAAATATATACTTATCAAAACTCAAGTGTGGGTAACGTCTTCAAAAAGAAAAAGGTTGTGTTAGTAGTGAAAAATGAAAAAGTATGCATGAATGTAAAAGTATGTGAATGGTTATGTTAGCCTGCTGATCCAAGAGTTTTAATGTTGAGATTTTGCTTAATAGTCGAACTATTTACTAACAAATGTTAGTTGAATATTTTATATTTTTATATTAGTTAGTCAGGAATTGGAAAAATCCTTGGTCTTAAAGGTTAACTGAAGAGATATTTCTTGGAGATTAGATATTAATGCTTGATATGTGTTTTAATTGTACTTTGGCAATAGATGATTTGAGTAATAGCTATTGTTTGAACTCAATTAGTTAATAGTGCTTGATTACTTGCTCTAGTACTTGAGAATAAGCATAGTTTAGGTATGTGGGAGATTGATAGGTATGTGGGAGATTATTAGTAATTTTGTGAATATTTTCCCCTTGATTCTGGACCAATATTGTATTAATTAGTAGATTCTATTCATATTTGGTAAATGATACTAATTGTAGGAAAGTGGAGTCATTGCTAGAAAATCAGTCTTTTGTGACCACTAAATGTCATCACTAAAACAGAAAAAGTCGTCATTAAAAAAAAAGTGATGAAATTTTTTGTTATCACTTGATTGTCACAGATTCTATGTCACAAATGGGTCTATGTGACAACCTTAATCAGATCGTCACAGATTCATAGTATTCTGTGACGAGAATAATGTCAAACCATTAGTGTTTTGTGATAACTTTTCTTGTCACTATTTCACTTATATTTTGTCATAAATAATACAAAAGTCGTCACAAATTACGACTCTACAGTGACAACATCCACAAGTCACTTGTAGCCTTATTCATCAGTGACAAGAATTGTTGTCACTAGTTGATTTTGCAGCAATGACAACTTTCTTTGATGTTGTCACTGAGCTAGAATGTCCGAAAATTGTAATACGAAAGCTACTTCTATAGCATTTCTAGCAACCATAGCAGAAAATTGTAGTACAACTAATGCCAAAAACGATAGCATTAAACACATAATGAACCCTGAAATATACATATGGACATAAACATCTCTAAATTTATCTAAACAAACATCAACCAAAATAGGTCACAAAAACCATAGCAATTCAAGTTCTAACAGCCCTTATCCATCCAAAAAACTAAAATATTGAGCCCATATCAGCTCAAATAGTAATAACCATTATCCATCATAAAAACAGAGTACTAGATCTCTAAACAAAAACATAAACTAGAGTAGCAATCTATGTCAAAATGAAGCCATCTTCATGAGCATACCCAAAACCAAACTATTGTTCATTTCCTCGTGAGCATTTAACAACATTGTATTGCATTGAAAGAAAATTAGACATTGGAATATCAGCATAGTACATCTCAATCATTGCTTGAGAAGGAAATTTTTTTTTATCTTGCATCTATGTAACTAAAGCAGGAAACTCTAAAATCTAACTACATACACCTGTGTAAGTGACACATGAAGCATATAAAATTGTCCCATTAGAAAAACATTGTGAAGACATATACCCAAATTACCTGCACCAATTGCTCTAGAACAAGTATTGTCCACAAAATAGATCTTTCAATTGGGTTTGATGTTATACGATATGAAAAACCCTTTTCTGCCAACCTTGTGAGCAGATGTCGTGATATACAAAACTAAAACATTTGCTTAACAACTTACCTGAAAAGAAGATGCATGAAAAGAGCTTTAGCAAAGTGACTACAAGAGCACTATGTATTACTAAGCATGCAATGTCTATACATGTGCACTACGTATTACTAAACATGTAAACTATGTATTACTAAACATGCAATGTCTACAAGAGCACTACGTATTACTAAACATGTGCCTTTTGTGAGGCTTTTTCCAGTTTGCCTATGCTTTGAAAATCATGCAATGTCTATGCCTTTTGTTTTCATATAATAACCTGAACAATTTTCCTTAAAAAAATAAGAATACACATGTGCTTTGTTAGTGCACTCAACACAAGCTAACACTCTGTTCTGTAGAAAAGAATCCAATACTATCAACTATTTCCAGAAACTTCATTTAACTTGACCAATTGTTTTTCCAATAAATCATCCTCAAGTGCTTAATGTCGCACTAAGATACTAGTTCCAATTCACTAAGCATACATCAAAACCCTTACTTATTGAAAGGCTTATACTTCAAGAGGAAAATAGAGATCCAATATAACAGCATTGCCAATTGCAGATTTCAGCCTTATGTACAAAAGGTCATTTATTTCTTCCAATAGCTAACTTCATTCAACTTGCTTTGTGGCACTAGTTCATATTTCCATTTGAATTTCTATTTATGGCTTTGGATTGTGTGGATTCTATACACTAGGTGCAACACAAATTACTAAAATTTGTGAAGATATATATATTGTGAATAGAATGACAACTCACTTTATGATCTACATCTGTGTTATGGCTCAACCATGCATAGGCCTCTCTAAAGTCATCAAAAACGTGAAAGCCGTCAGGAGATTGACATGTTAGCACTATGGAGGGTATTGAACATGCTTCTGCTGCTGCCCAAACACAATGAACCTACATGAAAAATCTTCTGTAAACAGTGAAAAGCTCAACCAGGAAGCTAAAGAACAACACGGAAATCCAGCATAAGGGAGGAGATGCAGAGGAAGGGCCCAGAAGAGACGATGCTGGCCTGGCGGGTCCGGCAGCAAAGGGAGGGCAGGGGGTGGCTGCGCCACTAGCCTTGACTCCAGCTTCGGTTGAAGAGGTGGCTGCCGTTGCCGGGGACACCCAGACCGCTGGTGCCCAGAGGGAGGTGGAGCGGGTGCCGCATACAACTATGGTGGCAGCTCCTAGTCCTAGCGAGCGGCCTTCTCAGCTGGAATGGGACTGGTACATGCCCCCAGGGGGCATTTGTTTAGGTGCGGAGCCGAGCATGGAGGGGGAAAAGCAAGTAGGGGCGGCTCAACTTGAGTGTGGGAGTGCACCTGAAGGTGCTCCTGATGCTGGAGCACAGGGAGAGGGTACGGTTATTGTTGCACAGGAATGCCAACAAGGGCCAAGAGGGCAGCTTGAAATCTGGCTTGGGCTGTCACCGAGAAGTGAACCGGCACAACCAAATAGCAGCAGTGTTCACGTGGGGATAGTAGAAGAAGGACTGGCCCAAGGAGTACTAGGCGCAAGGGTAGCAGTGCCGCACATGGAGAACAGCAATGCAAGTGACGACGGGGGAAAGGATGAATTGCCTCAGGTGGCAAGAAACTTGTCACCAAGGATGGTGGTCATGCACAAGCTAGATCCGGCTTCCACGCTGTTGGAGTTAAACATTGATTCCCTCGATGGGAAAGACAAGCGCGACAAGAAGGGGAAGGGGCTATGGGCTCGCTTTCAATCGGACAGGCAGTTACGGTCCTCAACTTCTCTCAATAATTCTTTTCAGGTATTGTGTGATGATTAATACGCTGTTATGGAATATTAGAGGGGTGTCTAAAGCCCCGAATTTAAGAAGATTGAGAAGCATTATTCGGTTGCATGATATTCAGTTCATTGCCATTTCTGAGCCAAAATTAGATGTATCTCGAGTTGAGTATATTTGCCTGAGGCTATCATTTGACTTTGCTATTGTTAATGTTTGGGGGGATCTTTGGATTTTTTATAATTCTCCTTTTGTTTGCTCAGTGGTGGGTAACTCCGATCAGCACATTTCCCTATCTATTCATCATTCGTGTTTACCGGGGCCCATAGTTTTCTCTTTTGTGCATGCTATGTGTTCGGTGGAGAGTCGTCGGGAGTTATGGGCAAACCTTTTATCTAATAAACCTTGCTCCCTGCCTTAGCCTTAGTGTATTGGGGGAGATTTTAACTTTATTGTCGATGCTTCTGAAAAATGAGGGGGGCGACCGTTCACTGTGTCAGAGGATATTGATTTTTTGACTTTCATGGAAGAGGCCAAGATATTCGATGTTGATTTTTTCGGGTCGAGTTTTAAATGGTGCAATAATCGGAGGGGGAGAGTTAGAATGTGGAAGAAACTAGATTGATTTCTCATTAATGGGGAGTCTACAGATTTGGTCTCGGTGATTTCAGTAGTTCACTTAGCACGACACCCGTCTGACCATGCTTCGCTGAAAATTTTTTTGCTTCACGGATGGACAACGGGCCACGACCTTTCCTTTTTCTGAATGTATGGGCATCCAAGCAGGATTTATTAGACGTCATTAGGACTTCCTGGACCATGGAAGTTTAAGGCTCCCTGTCGCGCCCCACTTTTGAATGGTGGTGATGTGTGTGGTGTGTGAGTAGTGTGTAGTGTGTGTGTGAACGTGTACAAAATGAAAATAAAGGCCATGGGACTTGATAATGCGACGGTTTGGCCATATAAAGTTCAAAAAGGGTTTTTTTGTATCAAAAATGGAGTCGCCACTTGGTATAGGGTTAGAGTGTACCAAGTCACCCAAAAATGATTTTTGTTTTTGAATGAAAAAGTAAATAAACCCTTTTAGAGAACTTTTGGGTCTACGTAACCAAAAGAGGGATCGGGGGTCACATTTGACGAAGGGGAAGGCAAGGATAAAAATCCAAGGCACCCCTTCGACCTAGCCAAGGCTAGTTGCGTGACTTAAACCAATTTTCCCTAATTTTTCTACCCAAGGTATGTATCGCGTGTTGGATATGTCTATATGAATGCAAAACCCTAGACCTAGGGGTATTGGGGGAAATTTCTCTTCAAAGGTTGAGTGGTGCCAATCACATTAATTGTGAAGCCCAATAATGATCCTTTTGGAGAGGTCACACCTAAACCTAAATGACGTGAAAAATGAGTGGAATGCATGCCATGAAAAATGTGAGTTTGTGTGAAAAAGTAATAAAAACAATAGTGTGAGTGGAAGTGTGCAAAGAAAATGTCCTTGAATGTAAAAATATACTCCAAGTGCCAGTGGGCAAAATGCATATATGCAATTAGAAGAGTGTGAAAGTGTTGGGGTGCCAATGAAAAAGTGCTCGTGTGCAAGTGAAGGGATATAAAGGCGCACGTGTGCAACTGGGAGTAAAAATGAAAGTGTAATGAAGATGATAGGATGGATTTAAAGTGCATGAGCCTAGGGAATGCATGCATATTGGGCACGGGGAGACCTAAATCGTGACTCAATTTACCCTTTGATAGAGGGAATACAAGCGTGCTAAGGCTTAGAAAAAGCCACACTCGTCTATATCCCATATTTAAGGGGACTCTTCAGGCAAATGTACCCTATAACTAGCATGAGGTGCAAAAATCCTAAAATGGGGGGAAAAGGGGCTCGAGGAGCATGCCAAATGATAAAACTAAGAAAAATGCATGACATGTAGTGAACATGCAAATATGTACTAACAAAAGGGGATGGCCTATTGGGTCTAGCATTGGACTAGCCCTTTCTATGAATTCCTAATGAAATAATGAGCCACAACTAGCATTGGACTAGTGTGGTGACGTACATTCATCCACCACATCATTCATGGCTATGGAAAGCGAGTAGACATGCCAAACACTCGTAAACAAGTAGCACATAACACTTAGCATGCTCGACTAGATGCAAAAGCCTAATAAAGCAAATTAACACATAGCCACAAAAGCAAGCAATCAAACTAATGGACCTATTACATTTGCTAGCTAGGCACACGTCTTCAATAGGTCTTCATCAAGTGCTTTCCAAGCCCTATCTATTACAAGCCAAGAGGTGTACACATATCCCATAATGAATAACTTAAATAAAAGTAAAAATAAATGAAATAAATGCAAGGAATTAAGGAAAGGCAAGGAAAGCGAAATAGACATGCATATTCACATAACACGTAGGAGCACGTAGGAGAATATAAAGTAAGAAGTGAGAAATAGGGGGTACCTCCCTTGGAATGGAGCTCTAACGGGGTGAGGTCACTTATTCATCCTCCAAAATAATAAAATGGTTAGGGTACCAATTTATTTGACAAATGATCACAAAGGATAAAAATAAACATGAATTTGAATCAATTAAATCATGTTGACAACCTACATTTAAGACGTCAAAAGAAGAAAGGACTTGATTGCAAAAATTGACAAAATTTTGAGGTCGAAATTAAAGAAAAATAAAGTTCAGGGACCTATTCGCAATTAAATTAAGGACCGAATTGAAAGAAGTTGAAAATGTCCAGGGCCACAATACAGTTAAGGAGGAATTCAGGGACTGATTTGCAAAATCATTTTCTGGTTTCCTAATGGACCAAACCATTGGGCCATTTCCTTTATTGTTTGGGCCAAAGCTCCCCAGCCCAATGGAAATTCAGAACAAAAAGGAAATGGGCCATTCTATTTGTTCGTTTGGGCCAAACCCTTCCTAGCCCAACCGAAAACCCAAGCAAAAACAGATGGGCTAACTTAACTATTTTGGCCCAAAATTAGGCAACCAAACAGATGGGTCATGATCCTCTGGCCCAAACCAAAACCCAAGATAATAACTTCTCAACCCAAATCACCTTTCCACAAGCATCCCAACATGATAAAATCAACAAAAATTATTAAGCCACAATTACATCCTAAAAACAAGAATTAATCTAGTTAAAGGACTACTCATGCTTATTAGAAGATGATTTAAAATCTAAAGGGAGAAACAAGTTCACTTTTCCCAACTTTCCAGATCATATCAGAACAAAGGGGTGACTTGAGGGGTTCCAATGCAATAACAACAGGGACTTGATTGAAAGAATTATGAAAGATTTAAGGTCAAATTGTAAAGGCTTAAAACCTTGGGGCTAAATTACGAAGAAGGAGACAACAAAGGGTCTGATTTAGTAATTTTGGAGAAATCATCATCTTCTTCACCGAGTTATCATCCATTACCATTTCCGTTCTTTCCAATCGGCAATACCAGATTTTTAACTTCAATTGCAATCATTCCCAACAGTCAAATAAAATCTCCCCCCAAACAAAACTTCATCTCCTAGCATTAATTCGTAGTGAAACGACAAACCAAAAACAAAACTGCAAAAACACTAATTCATCAGGACTTCTCAAATGCAAGGAATGAGCTCACGGACTTGCAAAAAATGCCGGCCAATTGTCTTTCAGTTAAAACTTTCACTCGGACACTTTAACAAACAATCAATGGGCATGAAAACTTCAGCAAATTTTGCTTAATTGTCTCTAGAACCCGCCCCAAAATTATCAGAAATACCCAGCAATTCAACCCAATCAATACACAAAGCATGTATGTTCTGAAATTCACGAACAAACAACAAGAAAAACAGCACGGCACAAAGGTACGGCAGACATATGCCTGTGTTTGAGGGAAAAACTGAATTGCAAATAAAAGGGATGACTTACGGTGACCTGCAAGTGGCGGTGCTGGATTCAGACGAGGTGGTGGTGGTGGATTCCAGTGAGCGGTAGCGGCTTCGAAAAATTCTGGAGCTGGCGAGATTCAGCTTATCCGCACCACTTTCGCCCCTTTTCTGGTTTCTTTGTTTCAGCCGGAACCATTCCTCCCTTCCTTGCTCTGCTTCCTAGCCGCTAATATTTTCCCTTGTTGCTCTGTTTCTTCCAAAACTCTCGATTTCTCCCTCGCGCTCTCCTTCTTTTCTTTTTCTTTTCACAACCCGTCTGTCTGCCGCCCCCCTTTCCCTTCTATTCCGCTGTTTTTCTCACGCAACTCCTGGATTTTTCCTCTCTGATTGCCCGTCAATTTTCTGGGTTTTTCCTCCCCTCGGCTCTCAACTCTCTCGATCTTTTATTTTTCCTTTGCTAGGCAGCCGCCCTTCCTCTGCTTTACCTTTCAGCCGCAGCTCTCTTGCTTTTGTTTTTCATTCCCTGTCTTTGATTCTCCCCCACCCCCCCGGTGAGCTTTTTTTCCTTTTGCCGGCTGCCTTAGACCCAAATTCCCCTCTCAGGCTCCCTTTTTTTTAGAGTTTTTCCAGCCGTCAGCTCTTTCAAGTAGCCCCCCGTAGCTCTCCTCTCTAATTGGCACCCCCTTTTAGCTTGCGGCCCTTCCATCTTTTTAGGGCACCCCAAAACTAAACCTAATATGAAAGGCCAGGATCTCCTCCTCAAAAATAGGTTCATGTGTCTTGTTTTTGTCCTTTGATTGATTTTTGATTTTTTTGACTTTTCCTTTTTTCTTTTCCTTTCTTTAATGCTAGAATGTCTAAAAATGAGATTAGTAAAACTAAACTAAAATAAATATCAATAAAACTAACAATGAAAAATAAAGTCAAAAATTTTGGTGTCTACACTCCCCTTTACGTATTTTGTGCTCAAAATTGCTGGCAACCCGGAGGGCGATTCAGCATTGAAATAAGCGTTTTGGCAATGTTTGCACTGCTGTTAAGGAGGCTGAGGCTGGGGTAGTAAGGGCAGAGGGTAGCGTGGTCAATTCTGAGTCGAAGGAGGATTCTGAGGAGCTTCACAAGGCACAGGCAGACCTAAACAAGGCACTAGCAATTGAGGAATAATTTTGGAGGCAAAGGGCACGGGTTAAATGGCTTAGTTGTGGGGATCGAAATATACGATATTTCCATGCAGTGGTCAAGCAAATAAGAATACAAGGAGTGATCCATAGAGTGAAAGATTCAACTGGGACATGGGTGGACAAGGATGACGACGTAGCAAAGGCAGCGATTGAGTATTTTTCTGACATCTTCTCGGGGTCTATGGATTGAAGTCCGGGGGGTTTGATGCATCTGATCTCGAAAGTGGTCACAGGCGAGGAGAATGCTCTGTTAGTAGAAGTGCCTGACATGGAGAAGGTTCGACGCCTGGTGCTCACCATGGACGGGAATAGTGCTGCGGGGCCGGACGGGTTTACGGGCAAGTTCTTTACCTTTGCATGGGATATCATTGCTCAGGACATGCACAGAGCGGTGGTGAGTTTCTTCTATGGAAGTGAGCTGCCTAGATTCATTACTTCCACTTTAATTGTGTTGCTTCCTAAGGTTTCGAACCCTCAGGACTTCTCTAAATTCAAATGGATTAGCCTTTGCAATTTCTTTAATAAATTGCTGTCCAGAATTATGGTGGGGCTACTGGCCTCAGTGGTGCCGAGAATTATTTCTCCCCAACAGACGGGGTTTGTCAAAAGCCGAAGCATTACAGACAATTACTTGTTGGCTCAGGAGGGTCATAGGCAAGAAGGCTCGAGGGGGGAATGTAACCTTTAAGTTGGATATAACTAAGGCTTACGATCGGATGTTGTGGTGGCATATTGTCTCCATGTTGCGCACTTTTGGGTTTGGAGAACGGTTTATTGACATGGTCTGGAGACTTATCTCGAACGTTTGGTTTTCTATTATCATTAATGGGACTTCCTATGGGTACTTCAAGTCTAGCAGGGGGTTACGTCAAGGGGATCCGCTATCTCCAGTGCTATTTATCATTGGTTCGGAGATGCGAGGGTTAAATGCTTTAGCAAACTAGCAAAGTTTTATAGGGTTTAGGGTTCCTGCAGGCTGCCTTGTTGTCACGCATCTAGCTTTTGCTGATAGCGTACTGATTTTTACTAATGGGTCTACTGAGGCTTTAAAGAAAGTTGCACGGGTGCTCAACGCGTACCAGCAATCTTCAGGACAACTGGTAAATGCTCAGAAGAGTGGGTACATGGTCCACCCATCACTCCCACTAGCCCGAAGAAGAGAGATTGAGCAGATCACGCACTTTACGATGTGGGAGTTGCCTATCCGATGCCTAGGGTTTCTTTTGTATATGGGTAGAGGAAAAGCAGCATATTTTGGAGAGGTGTGCCAGGCAGTGTGGATGGTGGGGGTCCAACTGGCTTCAAAATATCTGTGTTGCCAAACGGGAGCAGATGAGACCGTCAAGCATGTTTTCTCGGAGGGACAGGTTGCACGAGGAGTCTGGCATTATTTTGGTAGGATCTGTATGGTGTCACAGCGAGACGCTTCACTGCAGGTATGGCTTATGGCTTGGTGGATGTCGTCACCTAGGTCGAAGAAAGGCCGGTTCCTTTTTTCTGTCCTCCTCAGTTTGATATGCTAGCACATCTGGAAGGCATGGAATAAAGCATACTATGAAGGGATTCAGATGCGACTGGCGAAGATTTGCCATGACATTCTGATCGATATGAAAGGGATGGTTGCGGTTAAGTTTAACTAGAGGTTTAGGATGCAAACGTTTCTTCAGCTTTATGAGGGGACCGCTCATCCGCCACCGCGCTATAGTGTTCAGCTGGTGGGGTGGCGGGCGACGGAGGAGGGATCCCTAACCTTAAATACGGATGGATGTTCCAAAGGTAATTCTGGAGTGAGTGGTGGTGGGGGAATACTTCGTGATTCATCAGGTTTGCCATTATTTGCTTTCTCGGCTTACTTTGGGGAAATCTTGAGTTTACATGCAGAAATATTGGCCCTGGCAATGGGACTCCGGTTGTTCATGCAGAGGGGGTTTACCGGGATCAGTATATAGGTTGATTCATTAGTCCTGGTTGGAATTCTTCAACGAAAGCTCCAGTGCCCATGACGGGTCCGCAGGGAGGTCGAACAGATTTGGGGCATGGTCACAGATACGGCGCAGTTTACTCATTGCTATAGAGAAGCAAACAGGGTGGCGGATAGGTTGGCAAATGTGGGCGCTGCTAGTCATCACCAGAGTATCAGCATCTATGATCAATTCAACGAAATTCCACAACTGGCGAGCGGGAAAATTCGCTTAGATAGGCTAGGTGTGCCTTCGGTCAGGAGAAAGAGAGTAGGATAGCCTAGGGGGATGGTTTAGTTAGTTTCCCGATCGTTGTATCCATTTGGTTCGTTTGGAATAAAGTGATCAAGTTTTGAAAAAAAAAAAAAAAAAGTACAAGCATTAGTCGCACCTGTAACAACAAAGAGAACGTTGCTCAACATAGTGCATACCAAGAGAGAATAGTATTGAGCTTGCATATTTCAAATTAATCTCACCATGACACCTGAAAAATATACTGATGTAACCATGTAAAGGATGCTAAAGGAGCTTGCATCAGAAAGTGGCAAAAAGCATGCCTGCAATTGCAAACAAGATAGATTGTGATGATCTTGATCCCTGTCTTTTGATGTTTACAAAACAATTGGATAATACTAATATCTTTTCAATAAGAAAACTTTTCAGCTCTGAAGCAATTTGATTCAAAGAGCAATTGAAAAAAGATAAAGGAAGTCGAAAGCTATCAGACGTTCACAAAGACAATACCAAACGTCTGATAAATATGACAGATACCCGACGATCATATCGGATGCAGAACATCTTCACCGGACGTCCGAAAGAATTGAGATGATCCTTCAAACTCTTTGTCTTCTTTCGGATGCAAGCATCGGAAGTACTGGATGTTCGAAAGAATTGAAAAGATTTTTCAAACTCTATCCACTTTAGGACGCAAACATCGAAAGTACCCAACGTTTGAAAGAATTGAAAAGATTTTTCAAACTCTCTGTCCGCTTTCGGACGCAAGCATCGGAGGTACCGGACATCCGACACTCCTAACGGTCAATTGACTCTTCAGCTACCTTTTATCCATTGGAAGTATTAATGAAGCACATTCTTGGTATCATATAAATAGTGCATGGTTAGAAACTTAAAAATAACTTTTGCACATTGAGAATACAAAAGATAAAAAGTAGTTTTAGTGAGAAAATACTCTCCAAGGAACATTTGTACTCTTTGTGGTGTAAGATTCTTTGTAAGCTTTTCCTTTGTGATAGAATACTTCAATAGTGTAGTTTTGTGAGAGTTATCCTGAGGTATTGTAAAACTTTCTAGCTTGACCGAGTGAAACTTGAGGCAAGGAGGAAGTGAGCCTTCCTTTGTACACAAGATTGGTTGCATTTCATCAATTTGAAGAAACTTGTTTTGTGAATTGATCTTTGAGCTCAAGAGGAGTTTGGTAGTCAATTGGTTTGCAATTCTTCTCTTTTATTTATCATCTTGTAAACTTTAAATTGCATATCTCTTCTACTTCTCTTAAGTGATATTGCTTCTTTATTGATTGATTCATTGTGTGATCACTTAGAAAAGATGGTAAATTTCGTATTGAGCATAAAGTGCCCATAACCTGATTAGTTTTTAATCAACCTAATTCAACCCCCCTCTTAGGTTGTCTTCGGACCTAACAGATTGGATATTAGTAGTCATTCTGCCAGAGAGAACTATATGTATAAAGTAATATAACCCATTTAGTTAAAGCATCAAATTTCAAGTTTGGTTACTTCATTTGCCTTGAAACTAATTAGATAGATTCCATGCAAATCATGAACTCGCAACTGGGATTCGACAAACAGAAGAGACTCACGAATCAAGCAGACTTAGACTACACCCACTCCAACCCTTAGTTGGGCTGGAAGCTACTAATGCTATAAGTACAGCCACCATAGCACAGCAAATTACCCTGAAATTTGAATGACAAGTAATTAAGTCAACCAAAATTTTTTTATGAAACTCTTAGCTACTACTTACACACTATAACAGCAAGCAAATTTCTGTACAAACTACAAGTAAAGGCATTTACAGGCCAACTAAAAACACAAACATAACAGCCACTTTTAACATTCTTGGTGATAGAATCCCCTTAATATAGTAAACAAGAGCTACAACATGAATAATAATAAACACCTATACATGGCCAAGAATGGAAAAGTAAAATTAGAGATTAAAAGCAACATAAGGCATAAATTTGAAAAGATTGAGGAGCATAAAATAAGTAATAGCGAATCCCTGGCCACAGTCATAGAGAATGAGAAAGCAAGAATGGTAGGAAAACCAGCCCATTGGAACTAACCAAAAATGAAGCAAAATGCTCAGACATCATGACGGAATTAAAGCCCAAAACAGGGACCAAAGTAGCCAACAATGTTCCCAAGACAACTTGTATTTGAAATTACAAAGAAATTAGTACAAGGATGACTAGAATAACAACATTAAAGAGGCATACTTATCTTAAAGACATTACTAATTCAATATCAATCAAAACAGATTTGCACAATACTATAACCAAACATAAAAACCCATAATACAACACAAACTAAAACCATAGAAACAACTAAAAAGATGGAGATTGATGCCAACACTTACCATAAGAAAGTGTGGATTCAACAAATCTAGAGCTCAATTCAAACTCCTTTGCCATAACAAATATATCAAACCAGTTCTTTCATCACGTTCCTGAGCTCCCATTCCTCTCTCAAACTCATTATCAGACTGCAGATATATCAATCTAATCTCTGAAAATTTTCCAGAAAAAGGAAGAAGAGAACAAAGATGAAGTAATTGTAACAAATATGTCACCATTGAAAGATTTAAGTGGAAAATTTGGCTCATAAACTCAAGATTCAGTCTACCCGACCTACATTTGACAAAAAATAATGAAATTACATGGAAAATATTTAGATTATTTACCTCAAATTATGCCTTCACTCCCTTAGCTCTTGTTTTCCTTAAGATTCAGTCTTCAAACTTTGGCTTTCCCCCAAAATTCACGACCAACTTTTTGTGTTCTTGCCAGCAAGCAAGTGCTGCACCAATCTAGGGATTTTTTCTATCTACAAGGTCACTAAAGTTGCCCAAATCCTTTGGGTAGCTCAAATTAGGGATGAAAAAAGGTGATTTAAAGTGATTTTGTGGATAATTTCAGCAAGATGAGAGTAGAGCATAAGAAGAAATGGAGAAGATGATAATGTCTGAAACTTTCAATGAGAGAGAGAAAATGTTGTCTGAAAATTTTCTAAGTGTTGTGAGTGTTTTAGTTTAACTCTTGCCAAAATGACGCCGTTTCTATCTTATTTTGTTCACCCACTATCACACCTTGAAATTTCAGCTTCCCGCTTCCATTTTACCTTAGCACAAAAAATAACGCTTTCATCATCTTTTGTACAAACTATTTGAACCTTTCTTTACAAAAATAACGCCTTCTCTAATATCTCTCTTTTTTTCCCCATCTATGCGTAATTAAGATTGTTTATTATTTTGAAATTTTTTAGCTCACAAGTTGTATTAACACTTTATATGTTATATTAAAACTTTAGAATATGAAAATTTAGTATTTTTGGATTTTTTTTGGATTTCTACGAAAAATAATGTTCAAAACTAAAAGTTTATTAAATGTATGTTTTTTATTCAAAAAATATTTTAATACAAATTTTTTTGTATCAATTTAATAATTTTATTAATTATGTACGAATTGTGGTCTGACAATACCTAACAATTAGTTTAGTTGATCAAATAACCAAAATAGTTTTCTAATACATGCATGAAACACTAAATGTATTTGGTACAAATACCAATTCATAAGCCATAACTAATTTGACTATTGTAATTAATAATAAACTCTAGTCATGCAATTGTGAGGATTTTACTTAATTTTGTCTTAAATTTTACTGTTCTTTGCCATCATTTTCATACTATGCTAATCACTAATTTTCCATGTGTTGTCAAGAGAACTATATAGGGAATCCATAATATTTTTTTGCCTTCATAACAAGTTATTAACTAATTTTGGAACAATTATAAAATATGTATACATTTTTTATTACAATACCTTCCTCATTTTACTAATAAAAAACATAGGCTAAATTATAAAGGATAGGGTGCCATAATATAATTAATGAAATTGGTTTATCATATACGAGGCTAAATTGTAAAAGATAAGGTGTTATGGTAGAGTTAATGAAATTAGTTTATCACATACAGGGCTAAAATGTAAAAGTTAGGGTGCCATAATAGAATTAATAAAATTTATTTACAATATTTGGGGCCATATTGAAAAATTAGAGTGGCATAGTAGAATTAATGAAAGTGAGTTAGGAACAAGTACTTTAGACAATGACGACTAATTGTTGATACTAATTCTGAACCGGTAATCACATTGTGACGATATTACAAATAATCACTGTAGGCCCATTTTAGTGACAATGTTTTTGCAAGTCGTCACAATTGTGATTTCCCACTACATCGATTAGTCGCGCGCCACTCATATTGTGACGACTAATCCCGTGTTGTCACTGATTGATGAGTCTACCCTCGGTCAACTATGACGATGTCAAAAGTCATCGTTGAATTTGCTCAATTGTGACAAGTTTTTCTGTTGTCGCTGAGAATGTTGTCACAAAAGGCCAAATTTCTTGTAGTGAGTCAAAGGTGGTTAAAGGGGTGATTTTCCAGAAGACTTGTGCACAATTTAGCATGGGCATGGTCAAGACCTGCTGTCAAGTTCGAAAAATTTGAGATTTTCCTGCAAGTGGAGGTTTTCTAATTCCAGTCAAATTCTGAGCAGGTCTTGGCTGAAGATTGAGAAGATTTCTGTCTATTTTAGTAAGAGTATTCAATTAGGAAACAAGGGATATTATATTTTGTAGTTTTCCTTTTCCAATTAGGAAGTAGACTTTATTTTAATAACTATAAATTAGGAGAGTAAATAGGAGAAAGAAATGGCTAGTGATTGGGGGGCTATTACTTAGAAATAAGAAACAATTGGTATCGGGTCTTTTTGCTGGAAGAAAAACTAGAACGTATCCTTCTTCTCTTGGCCGAATGTCCTTTGCGATGCACCATACTTTTCCGCTGGGATTCTTCTCAACGATGAAAATCTAATTTCTTTTTTAGCCAGGGGTCAATTAGAAAAGACGGTTCCAAACATCAACGAGATTGAATTGATTTTTACTTATTTTTTTAATTCATTGGTATTCTTATGATTATTTTGTTATTTGAATGTCAAGAATCCGATATTTGAATTAACCTGATAATCTACTGCCATGTTAACCGATTAAATTTGTAATTATTTGATTGGTTAATATTGGTGGTAACTATCGTGATTGATTTCATGTTAAGGAAACGTATGATCTAATTTAAAAATGCCGTCGTGACGTGTTTGCTGGTTAGGATTGGGCTTTTGTAGCTTTTAATGCAATCGAAAAATTAAATCCTACGTTCGTACCTAAGGTCATTTCTTGATTAGAGAAATAATTAACGGTCAAACTTTGATTATCAATAAAATAAGCAAAAGTTGGCTGTCAGAACTTGTTAATGGCTATAACCGATCCATTAATGAATAACTGAACTATTTTTGTATCAATGATCAATTGTATGAATCATATCTAAAAAGTTGCACCTTTCACTAGAGTCGTGTCTATTGTTGATTTAATTCTTATTTATTTTCGTAAATTACTTTTCTAATTAGTTAATTAGTTATATTTGAATTTTCCGAAAATCTCCATTTTATTTAGTGCTTTGGAAGGAAATAAATTACTCAATTCCTGAGGAGACGACCCTACTCACCGCTATACATGAATTTAAGTTTTTAGAGTAAGAATTTTAATTTTGGTGGTTTGACACCCATCAGACCACATTAACAAAAAAAAATGTAAAAAGTCCATCAATAAAAGAACAAGAACTATGTGATGAATACATGGCTCGGAACTTCAGTTGCCATCGCGGGACATCACTGTTCTACATTGGTCACGCGGAGTACCGATCCAGTATCGTATTGGATGACACACCATGTAGATAGATGAAAAAACATATAATGGATTTTAAAATCCTTTTTAAATCATTTTCACAGTAAAAAAGAAAATTTCTAACAAAAAAGGCTCAGAATTGTGCCATTTGCTCACCAAACTTAGAAAACTGAGAAGGTTCTTAATCTTTTTCCAATATATACCAAAGTTCGTGAGATATTTTTGCCACTGAAAACCTAAGCATATTACTCAAGCTTTTGCATTTTTAGCTATCTTAACACTGGAATTCTATAAATTGACCAAAAAAACCACAATTTTATGAGTTCAGTTGCCTTCTCGATTAAAAAAAAAAGTTTGGTGACCAAATGGTATAATCTTAAATAGTTGAGTGTTTCACCATCACTCAAGAAAAAATAATTATCTTTGACTCACTTTGGAGCATAGTTATGTCCAATAACCACTGATAATCAATCAAGAAAACAAACTCACTATTATAGAATATGCGTTAGTGGTTCTTTTTCATTTTTTTAGATTTCTCATTGTTTTTATTGTTTTTAAGTTCATATTTCAGTATCCATTATAAAATTTTGAAACCATAGTAACATATTGTCCACAAGTGTATCCTCTTATCTAAGTATCAAGTCAAAATTTGAGAGGATGTCAATATATAAGGCTTAACGAAGTTCTGTCTCCTTGTCCGTGAAAAGAACCTGAAGGGCAATCTTAAAACAGTTTCACAGAAAAAAAAGAAAAACCTACTCTGAAAAAAACCCGAAGAGTAATCTTAAAATAGTTTTGCAGAAAAGAAGAAAACTTACTCATTAATTACTAGATAGTTTTATTCCCCAATTTCTAGGATTCATTGTCTAAGTTTCTTTCTTTGAAGCATACGGCAATCTATTTGCTACCGTTCTAGGATGCTTTGCACAGGTTACATAACTGTTACAACAGCAAGTATTCTCATAAGCAGCAATAGATCTTTCCTGGCCATAACCTTAGCTTTCACATCTTGAAGTGTTCTAGTGCGGAAATCCCATCCTTGTTTATGAGGTTTGAGTAGTAGAATTCTGCATATTCTTTCGTAGTTGTTTCCATGTAAACTGGGGGATTTTCTTCTGATATCAACTCATTGATCGGCCCATATATTCGTGATTCATATGCTTCGCTGTACTGAGGTCCCAGAAAGCTTGCCACTGAAGTTCTAGGACCCAACCTTTTTGACACTACCCTATGGTCCGCACTCTTGAATCTTCCATTTGTTATTAGCTGCACAAAAGGAAAATTCCAAAGAAACAGATTAAAAATTAAGGCCCACTTGGATTCTTTAACTTCTAACTTGACGGACTAGGATTATGTAAATTAGCATTTTCAAAACCTTTTGGCTAGTATTTTGCAGTCTTGATAAAAGTTTCTAGTAGCATCACCAATACTTAATTTTAAAATCTACACACTCTTGTGAAACCCTCTCAATCTTACTTTTAATTGCTTGAGATTTTAAAGGTTCGTGTGAGTAATTGAGTATCTAAATATCATGGGCTAGAAATACCCAAAAATTTTCAGGATAAATGGGTAGAATAGCTATGTGTTGGGAGAATTACTGATTAACAGTTTTTTGAAAATTCTAAACTCACAGCACCTATAACTTTTCCATCTTCTTTTGACAAATATTGAAAGCCTTTGGGGAGCTGGTTTTCATAAGTCCGGAATAGCGGTCATCCATTCTTCCGGGAATTATGTAATAGGAAAACCACTGAAATCAGTTTCAGTTTCCAAGAATTAGATAAGTAAAGAACAAGAAATGCAAGTTTTGTAGGCTTTAATTTCTCATCAAGAAGGGTCCCTGTCCCATGATACCTTATGATTATGGATCTCCGAGTTGATCAAATTTGACTAGCGTGAAAAAAAAATACCTGCATCATATCTCCAAGGGTTACTACTAGAGCTCCAGGCAAGGGAGTCACATCAACCCATTCACCATGGTGAAGTACTTGAAGACCACCTACTTGATCTTGTAGGATTATATTCAGGAATGCAATATCTGTATGGCTCAGACTCCCTAGAGTTTTTTCGGGTTCCGGACAAGGTGGGTAATAGTGACCAACGAAAGCAAGCCCGTCAGCGCAGCCTATGTCTTCCAAATGGCTTGCTTTAAGTCCCAAACCTTGTGAGACCAAGCCATATAATGTACTGCCTAATATCTTGAGATGGCTTGTGTATTCCATCATGGGATCTCTGCAGTATACCAAAATCAGAAACTGATTATAGAGATAAACATTAATATTTTTAAAGGATTAGCAAAAGATTTACAAAGTTTACTCATGTCATAACTTTTGTCGTCGTCATCTATGTTATGACATGCCTTTGTGGGATCAGATGTCATTGTAGTTTCAAAGAGCTTCTTGACTCCACAGATACAATATCAGCAGACCAATCAAGTGATGTTGCATATGAGGCAAACAAAGAAACAGATACTTTTACATACCTGAACTCCAGAGGTAGTGCTTCAAAGTTTTGTGGAAGAGGATCTAGTGAGGAAACAATACTGTCGCTCCAGCCAATACCCCTTAGTCGAGACCCATCAGATGGCACGCTATTATATCTGAATATATTCTTCACATTCTGACTGCAGTATTTTGCTTTATTTTCTACATCTTGTTCAAAAAACTTACGTACTGCGTTGATCATATTGTCCATGACATTAACTGGAATTCCATGATTAACCACTTGAAAGAATCCCCATCTCTCGCCTGCATCTAGAATGTTAATGATGACGCGCGTCAGCGAAGCTGCATCTTGGTTGGCGCCTGCAATATCTATGATAGGGATGGAAAGCTGAGACTTCTTAGCACCAGGCTTGTCTTCTGGATTTTTAAAATCATGGACAAACATGATGGGCAGTTGCTTTACTCCTGCATCAACTAGTCCTTTTACACCAGCTCTAGGATCGTAAACCACTTGAACTTCTACACTGCTCGTGACCACCATTTTCTTTATTCAACGAGAGAGAGAGAGAGAGAGAGAGAGAGAGAGGACTCAAGTTTATTGTTCTTGATTTTAATGAATTTTTGATCAAACGGTGTTTAGACTGAGTGATTTATAGGAAGTCAATTGCAAACAGGAGGATAGGATTTCTTTTTCTTTTTCTCTCTTTTTTCTTCAAATGCTTCCTGAATGGTTTTGCATGACTAATAGCTTGAGCATCCTATTCAATTCTTACAAGCAAGGTATTGTTTATAAAACCGTTCATTTATCCGGAAAAAAGACTAGGTCACCGGTCATTGTTTCAATTGTTAGATTCACCATAATTGAAGCCTGACATCATAAATACATTATACTTTGTCTATCTCGAAATTTTTTAATGCACTTCGAGAACGAAACTTTTTATCAAGACCAACCATTGAAGAGAGATAATTGCTGAATCTCCCGAATATGCACTCTTCAATTAGTGGTCACAACTGAAAAGATTTCATGAGTCTTTGGAAAGAGAAAAATGATTGATCCTTGTACTTCCATGCATAATTAAGTACACATGAGGGAGGATTAGGTTAGATGGTAAGATGGTAAAAATTGTAAATAGAAAATTCTTGGTTCAAGACCTCCTATTTATTAAAAAAATACACATGTTGTGAACTTGTGACATGCATGTGCAGGGACTTCTCTTTGTTTTAAACTCATGCATCTTTTTTGAACTTGAGATTTTGTGGTAATTTGTGACATTATTCCTGAATATGGAGATTTCTCCATTTGTATCTTATGAAAACATTACACAATTCATCCTTATACTCTTGCAGGTATACAACATAGTAACCAGAGAACTTCAATTCTCTATAGAGAACATTTTGGCTCCCACTGTCTCAAAGATAACTCAACCAATAGGTTCAAATTGGATTTTTTTTTGTGTGTTTATTTGACAAGGAGTTTTTCAATTGATTGCTTATCTAAAATAATTAAATAATTATTTTGAGGAAAGCTATCAATTTTCCATATGCAAAGGAGTCAAATATGAATCATTACCATTTCTAAACTCCATTCTAGAGTCAAAACACTCCCACTTACTTCATGTTCTTACAAAATTTAATTCTCCAGTTCTAATAATTCTTGAAGTGTAAAGGAATCTAATTTTTTTGGAGTAAGATAGCCTTGTTTCCTTTGTAAAGCTTCTTGATGTGTAGGTTGATTACCCTCACAAAACTGAACATAATATTTTAAACTTGATTTCCATCCATAACATAATCAAAGTGGTGTTTAAACAACATTGGAGCAAATTGTTTAAGTATATACTTCAATTTCAAGGCATTACTCACAAGTTATAAAGATTGTCAAAATGTTATATCCACAGCTATCTCATTATTTCCTTAAGGTACATCATTTGGATGTAACTAATCAGGCATTGCTTTTACTCATTAGCAATGCTTCATAATTAAGGAATTTATAAAATGAGCACAAATAGGTACTTGTTCTTGCCCATATGAGTATTTGGATAGTTTGGCTAGAAGGGAGTGTTGTCTAAGTGTGTCTAGGACTATTTTCAATTGTGTCAGGTGAGTTTCAAAATCAAGACTGTATCAGTATGTCATCAACGAGAACAAGAACAAATTTCCTGATATATGGTTCAAATATGGAGTTCATGAGGGCCTAGAAAGTGTCTAGGGCATTAGTGAGTCCAAAAGGTATCACCACAAATTCATAATAGCTTTGATGGG
The DNA here is from genome assembly GCF_003713205.1 of Coffea eugenioides. Lineage (NCBI taxonomy): Eukaryota > Viridiplantae > Streptophyta > Magnoliopsida > Gentianales > Rubiaceae > Coffea > Coffea eugenioides. The sequence goes on along the minus strand of NC_040040.1, from coordinate 24,365,340 downwards.
TTCTAAAAGTAGTCTTAGCTATATCTTCTGGACACATTTTGATCTAGTGATAGCCAGATCTCAAGTCAATTTTGAAAAAAGTTTTGCTCCACAAAGCTCATTCAACAAATCATTGATAATTAGGATTGGAAATTTGGCTTTAATGGTAAGGTTGTTTAATTGTCTATAGTCAATACAAAACCTCCAACTCCCATCCTTCTTTTTGACCAATAGGATAGGTAAGGCAAAAGTACTGTGATTGGGTTTGATGATACTACTGTGAAGCATTTCTTTCACTTGTTTTTCTATTTTTTTGTGTGTGAGGGTATCTCTAGGGTGAGATTTTGAAGGGCTTACCATTAGGTTTGAGTGGTATATGATGGTCATATGCTCTGGAAGGGGGTAGCTGTTTAGGTTCTCCAAACACATCACTATAGCTAGCAAGTATTTGGTCAATTGAATTATGTAATATAGTTACCTAAGTTGTGTGGAAGCCGATCTTGTCAGATTGTTTCAACAGTCTCTTCCTTCTATTCCTATTCCAATAAGGTTTAGAGCTTCCTTTATTCAGTGTCACAGCAGCATCTTGGCTATTCCTATGCAGCACCACTCATCCCCCCTTATAGTCAAAGGAAAGATTGAGTTCCTTGAAATCAAAAGTAAGAGGGCTATACTTCTTCATCCAGTCCACGTCTAGAATGAGAGCATACGGTTCCAAATTTATGATATACACATCATGAGTAAAAGAATAGCCTTGTATTGTCCACTTCCATTTTGGAATCCAACTAGTACAAGTTAGTTCCTTCCCATCAGCAATTTTGACCTTGAAGGGGCTATGAGCCTATACTAACTCAATAAACTTCTCTGCAGTGGCTTTTTGAGGAAGCAATGTGTACTACCTCCATCTAATAACAATTCCAACTTATGGCCCTGACTCTGCCCTTGCAGTTTGACAGTGCTGCTAGACATCATGTCACCAGATAGGCTATGAATTGTTGACTCTACATCTGAGCCTTGCTTTCTCCTAGAAGTTTGCATGTTGTGCCCCTGCCCTCTTCCACGATAGTGAATGATCTCCTCTTCTTCACTCCCTCTAGAATCTTCCTCCATTTCTTGTATCAAGATCATGTGGATCTCTTTGTTCTTGCAAGTGTGGCCAAGAACAATTTTATCTCCACATTTGAAGCAAAGATTATGATCCTTTCTGTATTAGAACTCATTGGGAGATATCTTCTTGAACATAGAATTGTTAGAGGTGGTAGCAGTTGGTTTCTTGGCTACATGTTCTCCAATAGGTTGAAAATTCATGTGCTTCTGTTCTCCTCCTCCTAAAACAGAAGATGTCATTGATGCCCCTGCCTTAGTCACGAGTTTATATTTCTTGATATCAGAAGACGGTTGGTTGGTAGGTTCATTCATAGGAATGGTGGATTGGGGTGTAGTAGGTTGAGGATTAGGAGTTCTAGACTTAGAAGTGGACTTTTGCTTAACCATTGTCTCCACTAATCAACCTAGTCAACAAAAGAAATAGAAATTCCAACACCCACCAGAAAATCAACAGTGAACTAAAATTCCAATGAATATATCAATCAAATAAATCAGGAGTAACAACTATGTCCAATGAAGCCAATAATCTACTCAACAAGTACTGTTGTCTCCCAATTTGACAATTAAATGTCCAATCTTTTGCAACCAAAATCTAAACAAATGCCCAAATAAATCAGCACTTCAATCAATAGTCAGATTACTCCCAACAATTCAATTCAATTCAACCAATTAATAATGCAGCAAAATAATCCTCAATTGAGTCCAGAAAATGACTCCAACAATTGATACTCCAAAGAATCGGTTAAGGGTTGAGATAACCAAGTACCTCCACACCGACGACAACAAGAAGCGATGGTGCGCTCAAGGAGGCGGAGTGGCACGGCAAGATGACTGCGCGGTGGTAGATACTTGGCATACGAGACGGCGGGTAGCTGCAAAGGCCGTGGCGGAGAACATGATGACAATGGGCGGTGACGTTCAACAGCGGAGCATAGCGAGCGAAGAAGGATCGTGCTCGTGGGTGGCAAAATGGACAGCGGTTGAGAGAAAGGGAGAGAGAGATGGCGCGTGGCGGTCGGCGTAGGAGTAGCAAGACGTCGGCGAGGAGGGGCAAAGAAAGAGAGATGTGAAAGAGAGAGAGAGCGACGCGTGCAGGTTGTGGTGGCATCTCAGGCAGAAGCAGCGGCGGCGGCGACCGTGGAGCGACAGCGGGCAGTGAGAAGGGCGGCGGAATGCAGTGAGCGAAGGGGGACGGTGCTTGAAGAGTGTGAGGCGGCGGTTTGGTGTTCAGCTAAGAGGAAGAAAAGAAAGACAAGGGAGGAAGAAAGAAAGAAAAGAGAAAGAAAGAAAAGAGAAAGAAAGAAAGGGAAAGGAAGAAAGAAAAAAAAGAAAAAAATAATGGTTTCTTTTTTTTAATTTAAAATTTAAACCAAAATATTTTTTTTCTATTTAAAATTTAAATTAATTTATTTTAAAAAAAATTTTACCTTTTTCTAGGACACGACGTGGGCACGTCATAAGGGTAATAACCCTTCTAATGAAGATCTATTGAATTGAAAGTTACCACGTGTCCTGTGCCCGTTGACCCGGGCAGATCATGGGGGTTGGAACCCTTTTGATGAGGATTTCAAGAATTGCTCATTACCACATGTCTTGTTGATGCGGGCACATCATGTCAGTCAGTCCACTCTAGGATCGAAAAAAGAACTCTCTAGGCGACTTGACGCGGGCACGTCATGAGGGTAGCAACCCTTCTGAAGAAGAGTTTGGAAATTGCACATTACCACGTGCCCTATTGATGCGAACACGTCATGTCGGGGGACATCTACTAATCATCAAAAATGAAAAATTAAACCAAAAATTTGTGAAAATTCTAAGAAAACATATTAAACTATCAAATAGAATTGAACAAACAACTAAAACAAATTGGGTTGCCTCTTAATAAGTGCCTTTTTTTAACGTCTTCGGCTAGACTTTATCAATCGCTCCTAATGCTCGTGGGATGGATCTTCGAGATGCATCATCTCTACCTCTTCTACTAGAAATCCTTCATAATAATGTTTAAGATGGTGTCCATTGACAACAAACTTCTTCTCGGTCTTTAAACTTTGTATTTCTACTGCACCATAGTGGAAAATATTAGTAACTATAAAAGGACCAATCCAACGAGAACGTAATTTACCTGGAAATAACTTAAGCCTCGATTACTAGAGAAGAACTTTTTGGCCAACGACAAAAGTCTTCCTAGAAATTTGCTGATCATGAAAAGCTTTATTCTTTTCCTTATAGATGTTCGCGTTCTCATAGGCTTCGTTCCGAATTTCTTCTAACTCCTGTAATTCCAACTTCCGATGAACCCCTGCTTCTACTAGATCCATGTTGTACTATTTTACTGTCCAAAACACCCTGTGTTTAAACTCTACTGATAGGTGGCATGGTTTCCCAAACACCAATCTATAGGGAGACATCCCTATAGGTGTCTTATACGCTGTCTGATAGGCGCCCAAAGTACGTCTTCCAACCTTTGACTTCAATCCTTCCTATCGGGTCACACCATTTTTTCCAAGATAGACTTTATTTCTTTATTCGAAACCTCGACTTGGCCATTTGTTTGAGGATGATATAACGTAGAGATCTTGTGAAGGACACCATACTTCCAAAATAATGCCGCTATCATTTTGTTACAGAAGTGTGTTTCCCTGTCACTAACAATGGCTCTTGGCATTCCAAAATATATGAAAATATTAGACTTAACAAAATCTGAGACCACTCTCGAATCATTAGTATGGGTGGTTTTAGTTTCCACCCATTTGGAAACATAATCAACTATCAATATTATATAAAGGAATGCAAACGACATGGGGAGAGGACCCATAAAGTCGATCCCCCAAACATCAAAATTTTCAATAAAGAACATGGGAGTTTGAGACATCTAATCTCTCTATAAGAAATGTTACCTACTTTTTGACGTCTTTTACAGGATTTACAGAATATGTAGGCATCTTTGAACAGTGAAGGCCAGTAGGACCCATTCTCTAGCACCTTACAAGCCGTCCTCTTTGCTCCAAAGTGACCTCCACAAGCAAAAGAGTGACAAAAAGTTAGGATTGAATGATATTCATTTTCACTTATGTATCTTCACATTATTTGATCCACGCAATCCTTCTACAGGTACGGGTCATCCCATATGTAATATTTGGCGTCACTCCTTAGCTTGCTCCTCTTCGCTTTAGGCCAACCTGCAGGTAATTTGCCAGTTACTAGGTAATTGACTAAATTAGCATACCAAGATAATTTAGAATTTAGAGAAAATAATTGTTCATCAGGGAAAGTATCCCTCAATGGCACATTCTCGTCTTCAACTGGTATGCGAATCAAATGGTCAGCTACCAAATTCTCCGATTCTATTTTATCCCTGATTTCTAGGTCAAATTCTTGTAAGAGCAATATCCATTTTATTAGCCTCAGTTTTGCGTCTTTTTTCATCATCAAGTATCTCAGAGCTGCATGATCAAAATATACAATGACTTTAGTTCCTAGCAAATACGATCTAATTTTTTCTAAAGCAAAGGCAATTGCTAAAAGCTCATTCTTTGTGGTAGAGTAATTCAGTTGAGCTCCATTCAAAGCCCTTGATGTATAGTAGATTGCATGGGCTGCTTTTTCTACTTTCTGCCCCAACACTGTTCCTACTGCATGGTCACTGGTATCACACATGATCTCGAATGGAAGATTCCAATCCGGAGGTTGAATAATGGGGGATGAAGTCAAGAGTTCTTTCAATTTGTCGAATGTCTCCTTGCAATCTTCATTGAACTCAAATGTCACGTCCTTTTGCAATAGTCTGAATAGAGGTGCTCCAATTTTTGAGAAGTCTTTGATGAACCTACGATAGAAGCCGGCATGTCCAAGAAAAGAGCGTACTTCCCGCACACTTGTGGGATAAGGTAAAGCAGAAACAATATCTATTTTAACAACAAAAGGGGCATTCTAATCCAGGTTTTTTTTGAAGCTATTGCAATATGTCACATGGATACCTGCCAATGGAACCATGATCACCTTTCCTTCCGAGTGCTTGGTATCGAACCGGGCACTGCCCCTGTTTGCCATCTCTTCCCGGCAGAGAACTTTGTATTGGTCCCATCTACTTCTTCAATCTAGTAATATCCAAGAGCTCAAGTGCTTTCGGCATTTTAGTTTTTTAGCTTAAGTCACCTTGTCTGAATGTGTACTAGAAATCACTAAATTCGTATGCCTCATGTTTGATTATCTGTATTCGAATAAAACTCCGTGGAGTAGTAGCGCTACTTTTGACAATCAAAGTTTTATATGTTTCAATTTCTTAGAGCATCTCGAACACGTATGTTACTAGATTGCAGCCTACAATTTTTTTCCCTATTTTCTGCATTATCCCCTAATGTACTATTTATTTTTCTTGGGGCGGAGGTTTGTTAGGAGAGTATCAATTCAAACAATTTACTTAGAGGACTAATTTTCATGAACCTGGATTAGAATGTTATTTTTATTTGGTGAACAGGTGCTTATCTCTTCCTAATTAGTCACTTTAAGTAAGTCCTGGGAGGATGTTGGAACAATTGATAACTCTTCGTTATAATTATGAGTCACAAAAAAAAAATTTCTAATGAAAATCTCGCTTGTTAAGAATAGTATATTAATTCTTGTCTTCTCAACTTATCTTGCAAATTCAACATCAAAAGGGTTACTACATGTCATCCACAAAAAGACAATGATTAAGAATAGAAAAATAGTAAAAATAACGAGCATGTGAACCTTTTGGAAATGATAACATTGTGGACGATACAAAAATGAATAACACTTTTAGTGGGATGATAGAAGTAAAAATTTAATTTTGTGATCGGCATAGCTCTTATTTTGAGTTAAATATACATTGATTCCACCAATAATGTATCCTCTTAAAAGTAAACAGTTTATTCTCACTATGGTAAAATGGCAAACATCCGTGTATGCATTGATTGATATGTAGACAATTTTTGGGACTAATACACAGCAGAGTTTTGAACTTCAAGCTGAGACATCGACTCAATCCAATTTAGGGTCAGGAGTCAAGAGGTTAAAGTGAGTAATGTGAGTATGAATCCTTAGTATCATGCCCATACACGTGTGGTTATGTGAGTAATGAATCCTTAGTGTCGTGATTTTTTAAAAAAAATTTTGGCAAGGAACATGTTAAAAAAATTTTAAAAAAAAATTGGTCACTTCTCCTAAATGTGCTCCAAATTTAAAATATTAGGGACGAGATTTACTTTGACTTAACCTTTGAAGACTAAAATCGCTCTTGTACTAAATTTTAGAGACCAAAATTGCATTTTTTTTTTCCTATTTTGTGAGACAAGATTTGGAGAGCTAGCTGGAAAACTTTGATTTATTAACTCTATGATTATCCGTCTACTAGGGCTGCACTCATTTTATTATGCATAATAATGGCTTCTGGATATCGATTTTTACATTTCTTCTGACCTCTGATTTGCCTCTTACGTGGTATGCATATTCAATTGACTTCATATTTCGTACCCCACAGATAATCAAAGATATAACTTGGTAATTCGTACCGACAGATGATTCGCGAGTTCGTAGGGTGTTTCTAAATGATAGTTGCACCTCTTCATCACATGATTCTGGTTGCTGATCAGAATCCAATCTTCTTCCAATAGCTTCGTTTGGTTCAGATTGTGTCTTTCTTGTGCCTTTCAATCTTTACAATTTAATAATTGTTTCTTAGATTAATAATCGTCTTTCTGACACCATTTTGTTGAAAAAGTGGTACCAAGAAAGACAAACAGATAATACAGTAAACTAAAGCTCAAGATAAAATTTTCTTTACTCAAGTACCAATTAAAAGAAACATCCAAATTTACTCTGTAGTTGTATGTTGTCAATATAAAAATAAAAAAAAACTGTATACTTTCAAAGAAATGAAAAAAGAAAAACACACACACACGCACGTGTTACTGCCTTGCTGAGGCTTCAGATCACTAGTAAGGCTCCAAAAGACCTAGATTTTGGATAGAGTGCAAGAAGATATGGTACTCTATTATATATCTGATAATAACAACGGAATTGATAGGGTCTTAATTTGGCCAGGTCACGTGAAACCACAATGTTTTGATTTTCAAGTACATGTCTTGTGAGACTATGAGCTGGTTCAGATTGTAATTTTTGGGAACTTTTACAGAAAAATATAATCGTACCAACAAAAACAAATTAATCAAAGATATAACTGGTGATTCATGAGTGGATAAAAGAATTCAGTGTTTCCTAGTTGATAGAGTTTTTCTTATGTAATAGCTGCACTTCTTGAGCGCATGATTGTGGTTGTTGATCTCTTTGATTTGGATTCCAATCTTATTCAAATATTTTTTATTCTTTCAGATTATGACTTTCTTGTGCATTTCAATCTTTGCAATTTAATAATTATTTTTTAGATTGGATTTTGATTCTTTTAGATTATGTTTTTTTTGTGCATTTCAATCTTTGCAATTTAATAATTGTTTTTAGATTGCATTTACATGTTTAGTTCTGAAGAGGCCCCCTGATCTCGATTCAAGGCCTAACAAGTTGTATTTCTACTCGATTTCAAGTATTTAGTAATTTCATATTTTATTACACCATTGTTTCTTAGATTGGATTTTGATTATTTTAGATTATATCTTTCTTCTGCATTTCAATCTTTGCAATTTAATAATTGTTTCTTAGATTGGATTTACATGTTTAGTTCTACAGAGGCCCCTTGACAAGTTGTATTTCTACTCAATTTCATGTATTTAGTAATTTCATATTTTATTACACCATTGTTTCTTAGATTGTATTTTGATTCTTTTAGATTATATCTTTCTTGTGGATTTCAATCTTTGCAATTTAATAATTATTTCTTAGATTGGATTTACATGTTTCGTTTTGGAGAAGCCCCTGAACTCGATTGGAGGCCTGACAAGTTGTATTCTACTCGATTTCAGGCAATTAGTAATTTCATATTTTATTACCCCATTTTTCAACTCAATCACATCATATTTCAACCATTGATTGTCGCAACGGATCTTCTGTCCCACACCCTGTGCCATTCTCTGTCCCACTTTTTATTATATTGCTATTTCTCCTACGTAAATATCATGTTTTAGTTCTTTTTTGTTTCCTTAAGATCCAATAACTATTAATTGAGTTATACACAAAATTTAACATACTCAAAAAATCAAAATGCATAAAAAATGAGATTTTTTATGAATTTTCTGCTGTATTTTTTAATTTTTTATTATATATTACTTTTTTGAAGCTACTGTATTTATTTTTTACTCAATTAATAGTTATTGGATCTTAAGGAAACAAAAAAGAACTAAAACATGATATTTACGTAGGAGAAATAGCAATATAATAAAAAATGGGACAGAGAATGGCACAGGGTGTGGGACAGAAGATCCGTTGCGATTGTTACACTATTTTCCAACTCAATTACATTAAAAGGCAAGCTTGTGAGACCCCATCAACCGTTGATCCTATTAATATTACACACGCAGATTATATTACAATAAAAGAAAAATTGCTGAATTGGTCCCTTAAATTTTTTGTAAAAACATTTTTAGCCCATCACAATTAGAATTAATCAAAATAGTCCATCAAATATAAAATGGAAAGCGCCCTTTTAGTCCGCGAGCTCATTTTTTGATTGGTTTTCAAGCCAAAAAGTGCGTGCCTTTCTTAGGTACCCACAATTTAAATAGTAAAATGGGAACACAAGTTATTTTCTTCCAAAAAACACATGACAATCATATGACCATCTCCTGAATTGGGAATCCTAATTATTATCCACCAAATTCATAATCAAAGAAAGAGTAAACTATAGGTGACCTTTACACTTTCTTGCTTGATTATGGATCTGGTTAAAATGAAATAAGGTTCCTTTGTTAGAGGAGTGGTTATGTGATTGTCATTTTTTTTTTAAGAGAAACTAATTGTGTTTCCATTTTTGCCATTGATATTGTGGGAACCAGAGAGATGGTGCACTTTTTGGCTTAAAAATTGATTGAAAGTGAGTTTTGGGACTAAAGGGGCACATTTTTTATAACTAATTTGATGTTTCTATATGAATTTACACTAAATGTATTAAAAATTATACAAACTGATTTGAACTAGATGGAATTTAACTTGCTATATAAGACAATTTATTATGCACAATAATGGTTTCTGGATATCGATTCTTACATTTCTTCCGAGCTTTGATTTGCATCTTATGTGACTGATACATTGAATTGACTTCATAACTCGTACCGACAGATAATCAATAATGCAACTGGGTGATTCATGAGTTGATAAAGAATTCAGTGCTCTTAAGTGGTAGTTGTACCTTTGATCACATGATTCTGGCTGTTGATCTCTTCGATTTGGACTCCAATATTTTTTCAATAGTTTTGATTATTTCAGATTATGTCTTTCGTGTGCCTTTCAATTTTTGCAATTTAATAATTGTTTCTTAGATTAATAACTGTCTTTTTGATGCCATCGTGCTGAAAAGGAGGTACCAATAAAGACAGACTTAAGAGTAAATCATAATTGAGGACAAAATTTTACTTCCTCAAGTACCAATTCAAATAAAAACATTCAAATTCACTTAGTAGATGTATGCTTTCAAACAAAAAAACTGTATACCTTTAAAGCAAAAAAAAAAAAAAACACGTGCAACTGCCTGGCTGAGGCTTTAGATCATTAGTAAAGCTCCGAAAGACTCACACGCTAACATTTGTTGTTTAGCATATTTTATTTCAAACATAACTCGCTTATTATACATAGACATGCTTATTATACATAGACATGCATTTTTGTTCCCAACATGCATTTGCATACATAAACACCATACACTATTCGTATTGGAATTTCAGTTTAACAATATTAATGAGTGATATTTAAACTTTATAATTTGTGTATAATAAAATTTTCTCATTCAGTCCATATAATTTATGTATAATAAAAGTTTTCATTCAGTGCTCAAATTCAGCAGATTATCAAACCGGTTTGACTTAATGAAATCAGCAACGTCAGTACTTAAATTTCAGCCTTCAAATTTCAGTTTTATCAAACACCCATAAATCAAATGAAATTGAGCCATGGATCAGCCCAACCCCAGATCCCACCATTCCAATCTACTCAACTAACCCACAGCAAACCCCCCCCAAAAGAAAAAACTCTCTCACCTGCTCGCTAACCCTTCCTCTCCTTCACAAACTTGCCTGCCACCCATTGACCCCAGTCTTCCCCATGCTTGTCCCTCTCCCTGAAAAAGAATCTAAGCTTGATTTGCCACTTCATGGAGGCATATATGGCATTGACATTATTCTTCTTGGTTTTGAGTGATGATATCAGGTGGGGTAAAAACTATCATACTGAGGCTAATGGCAGAGGCTGAGGATAGCACAAATGATCAGTGCCAAGTGTTGCAATATTCCCTAAGCAATCAACCAGGCATGCAAACATACTCAGGTATACATACATACTTAGGCAAACATCAGATCATAGAACCAAATAAGCATTTTAAGTGAGTAATTGCCACAAACCTCTCCTAAGCTTCTCGGCATAGTCCTTCCCACGTTGCAAGTAATCTGCACTATAACTTGAGGGAATACTAGAGTCAGTTTTGGTGCGACCCATGAGCCTTTTTTCTTGTAAGAGCTTTTTGGCAGCCTCAGTTTCCTCAATATTCCTTAATTTGTATCTGTCACAAATGGGAGAATTTGAGCACAACTTATTGCATAGAGATCTGCAAGCTGAACCTATCTGTATAATATTTCAACAGAAATTAAGATGTTCTATTCTTGACACAGACAACAAATGCCACCTCAAGACATTTTAGTTTTCCCAACCAAAATTAAATAAAAAGTTTGCAGTAGAGATACATCATGTTGTATAAGACAAATTAAGATATGCCTAGTCACAGTGAGGAAAATTAGCATACTCCATGGGAAGCTAAACCTCGGCAATACCAGTAGTCCACTGCGTAGAGCTTTCCTCTGAATTTCGCCTCTTAACCTAAGGGAAACATTAGGACACTTCATAAAAAGAATATTAAGTAGATAAATCTTAAAAGGATATTGAACACAATAAAGTGGGAAAAAATGACTAATTTCAGTGACCACAACTCCTTAAGTAGATGGTAAACTGAACGCCCCATGTACAAAATCTGCACTTGATTAGGGCCAAAAAAGTACATAGTACAATTTCTTTGCTTTCGATTGATGCTGCAGTAATCATCTACAAAATCTTACTTTTACAGTTATACGTATGTGTTATGTGGTATGATACCAAAAAAGTTCTTCACTAAGTTTTTATGGCCATTCGTCACTTTATGAAAAGGTTGTTTCTGTATCCCCATACAGTTTTCAGCCATAAGCAGTGACTAACTATTTTTGGAAGGTATTGATCCTTTTATCCAAGAGGAATAGCTTCTCATCACATTGCAGCAGGGACATTGGGCATATTCACTTTTAAATTAAAATTCTGTCCTCTTAGTATTAATCCCTCAAGAATAAACTATTTCCTCTGTAAATCTCCCACCTTTATTTTCTGTACCATCTAAATACTTGGGGTCTAGGTAGTTCTTAATAGACATCCAACTCCTATCCATATTGTTGCAGCCCTTTATCCTACCATAAAGAATATGACCGTCACATTATATAGAAAACAAATGCAATGTAATATGAACTAAATTTAAACTCCTCAAATACCAGCAATGGGATCCAAGGTGTAAAACACATTTTTAGCAAAAATCAACCATCTCAAGTACAAATGCATTAGTAAGGCAACAAACTAAATAGAATCTGCAGCCACAGTATACATGCAAAAGTTTAGCAAACAAAAGATAAAGCCAAAAGATTTACCTACTTTCTTATCTCTTTTCTTTTTTAGTAAAAGAGGTCTACTATAATGCCAATTCCGCATTCATTCGTTGGAAACTAATTCGCAGATAAACAATTCACCATTAAAGAATGCTTATTTTGCTCTTTTGGACACTTGCTTCTCAATAAATATTCATTCATTGGCTTTTAGAACTATCCAAATTTTAAATTTTTGTCTACACTTGGGAATTTGCACTGTAGTACAAAATAACAAATGGTGAAAAGTTGGCAGGACAGTAAAGAAGGAAAAGCAAAGAAACAAAACAAAGACAGCCGGCAATCTGAATAGTAAAACAATTACAAAGAAAAATTAGTTTACCAGATCAGCTCCCACTGTCCTATGCATGAGACCTGACTGGGTCTTCCAGTCAAACATCTTGAGCCGACTGCAAAATTTCAATTTCTAATTAAAATACGAAACATTTGCCAGCATGCGCTGCGCTGCCCATCGTGAACAATTGGACTCTTATTTTCAAACCTTCAACGGTCAACATTCAAATACCACAACGTACATCGCTTTATTATTCTCGTCTATGATTTTGAACAATTCCCTCTTTTCCCCTACCTATTCCTACCTTTGAGTCTTTGACCTCAATAATTTGGCAAACAAAAGATAAAGCCAAATAAACTCGAATAGACAGCTTCTCAAACCTGATCGATGCACCAATCAAGCGGACTCCTCTTCGAAATAACGGACATCCAACTCAACGACCAATCACGCTTGCAGAAATGAACTTGAAACAAATCAGCCACAGGTTAGATGAATCGAGTCGAGCGGGGGGAGTTCCGAGTACAACATAGCTATGATAGCATCTAATAATCAAGAGCTGCTAAAAGATTTTGGGCAGAAATTTGCAAAAAATATTGTAGAATATTAGGGATTTGGAAAAATTGGGGAAAATGTATAGGAGAGAGAAAAACGAACCTTTCCAATGAAAACCTTGCCCTTTAATGCTGGACAGCCATGGTGATGCTAGTGAGAAGCCAGAGAACGGATTTGTTGTGTGGGTGAAAGTATCAGGTGCCGTGCGGAAGCTCTGTTTTGTGCTCAGTGCAGAAGCTTGTTTGTTTCAGCTCGGTGAAAGTTTGTGTTGCTCAAGTGTTCCGTTGCTTTAACTCAGACCAAGTGTTCCGTTGCTTTTGTTTTCAGAATGTGTTCCGCTGCTTTGGTCTTTGCTTTGCTTTGGATATTGTTTTTGTTGCGCGGCACTTTCACTATGATTTGATCAAAATTTTGACTTCACTCATTTTCCCTCCATTTGATACCAAAAATCATGTTTTTTTCTGGATTTGTAATATGGTTTGAACCATAGATTTTAATGCTATAGTATTATTCTTTATTTTTTAGCAAAAAATAAAAATTTTCATCAACATAGGTGGCAAAATTTGTTAATTTCATATAATTGAAAATGTACTTTTATAATTTGCTAATATTTTATACTAATTTCTTATAATTGCAGCACTAAAGAACATCATGTAATTGAAAATAATTAAACTCAAATTATATGGTTATAACATAGTTTCAATAAAAATAATCATTTTCCCAACATTTGAGACCAATCATCATGCTTTTTTTTATTTTTAATTTGGTTTGAAGCATAGATTTTATTGCTATAGTATTATTCTTTATTTTTTAGTACAAAAACACAAATTTTCATCAATATAGGTGGCAAAATTTGTTAATTACATATAAGTGAAAATATACTTTTATAATTTGCAAATATTTTAGCCCTGCAATTTTTTATAATTGCAGCACTAAAGTACATCATTAATTGAAAATAACGAAAGTCAAATTCTATGGTTATAACAGACTTTCATTAAAAATAATCAAATGCTATTAATAAGACATTATTGTTAAGTCAAAATCAAAGAAAATTTAGTGATGACATAATGTTATCACTAATTTATTCAAGATTATAATGACAAGAAAAGTCGTCACTAATTAAATTGCTAGTTTTTAATATTGTCAATTGCTAGTTTTTAATACTTTTGTGAAAATATTGATAATGGTTGAGAAAATTTTGTTACATTACTGCAAGTGATAAATGTACTTTTGTTCTTTTTCAAACATTTATTTTAATGTTTAATTTTGTTTAAAACTATTGTACTAGTATAGATTTGCAAGACAAAACTTAAGTTCTCAATAGTTAAAAAATTCATTACAGAGAAAACACAAAGTAGTAGTTGCAAAATGTGTATAAATTACAGATATTTTAATGTGTATAAATTACAGTTTATTTTAATGTTTAATTTTGTTTGAAACTATTTTACTAGTATAGATTTGCAAGACATAGATTTATGGGTAATTTCTTTTTTTTTTGCTTTCACATATTTAATTTATGTTAAATACAAAACCTACCAGTTTCCCTTTCATAAAAATATTAGTGCAACACTTTTTGAATTTTACTTACAAACATTTATGTATTTAACATAAATTAAATGATTCAGAGTGAAATGCCCATAAAGAGCAGAATATTTGTTCATGTAATGGAGGAAACCCACAAAGAGTTGGTACTTTATGGGCCATTTCTTTTTTTAAAAAAATTTAATTTATGTTGAAAAGATAACCTGCCAGTTTTCGTTTTGTAAGAAATCAGTGTAACACTTTTTGAATTTTACTTACAAACATTTATAAATTTATCATAAATTATATGTTTGAGAGTAAAATGTCCATAAAAAGTTGGTACTTTGAATAGATAATGCTCATTTGGGCATAAACTACACTCCCTGAAGGCTATTTTGTTAATTACTTTGTAGTACTTTGTTATTCCTTTGCTAATACTACTTGGCATGTAGTACAAAGGATAAATCTGGCATAAATTTCTTATTCCATTGATAAAAAACCTGCCTGCCTTATAACTATTGTAATGAAAGATATATCTTTAGAGTTTATAACAAATTATTACTTAAGTTTGAGAAAATTATAAAATATTTATGCATAGTTTATCAAGATACCATTCGCAATTTCCTAATAAAAAAATAGGGGCTAAATTGTAAAAGCTAGGGTGCCATAATAGAAATAATAAAATTGGTGTATTACATATGGGGGTTAAATTGCAAAAGTTAGAGTGCCATAGTAGAATTAATGAAATTGGTGAATTACATATGGGGCTAAATTATAAAAGTTAGGGAGTAATAATAGAATTAAAGAAATCGGTGTACTACATATGGGGCTAAATTGTAAAAGTTAAGGTATCATAATGGAATTAATGGAATTTTTTACAACATTTGGGGTTAAATCGCAAAAGTTAGGGTGGCACAGTAGAATTAATGAAAGTGACTTAGAAATAAGTACTTTAAACAGTGACGATTAATTCTTGTCACTAAATCCGAATCGGTAGAGTGACAGTGACGATATTAGAAGTTGTCACTATATAGATCATTTTAGTGACAACTTTTTCAAGGTCGTCACTGAAGACTTAGTTGCTTTGAGCAATTATGACAACTTTCCTTGTCGTCACTAAACAACCACGTTTTGTGACGACTTTTGTCGTCACTAAAAAATGTTGTCACTAATGACCATATTTCTTGCAGTGTAGTTTGTGACGAAAATAACGGGTCGTCACTAAACATTTAGTTGCTTTGATGCAATTGTGACAACTTTAGGTGTCGCGACTAAAGAAGCTCCTTTTGTGACGACTTATTGTCATCACTACAAAATGTTGTCACTAATAACTTTTTTTTTAGTGATAAGTGACGACAACAAAAAGTTGTCCGTAAATAGGCCAAGCAATAGTGATGATGTTCTTAATGTCGTCACTATTGTGTGTTCTAAACACTCCCGCGCTCTTGCTAAATCTTGGCGGGAATTTACTAGTGACGACTTTTCTAAATCGTCACAAATGAGTTGGCTCCCATTAGAGGTTTGTGACGAGTTAGAAAGTCATCAATAAAGGATCCACTTTTGTGACAACTTTTTTTCGTCACAGAGAAAAGTTGTCACTGATGACCAATTTTCTTGTAGTGACAAGAATTGAAATTGGGGCCCCAATTCCAATTCTACACTCCAATTCCATGGAGAACCAAACATACCCTTAGGATTTTACATAATATCGTTACAAATCTCGTGGAAGACTTTTGTGATTATCCCAATTGCATATGCCTCCAATTGTAAATCTCTTTTGCTTGACTGGCAAATTTTATACCCATGTAATATAGGGACTATCAAGTCATATCCTAACCAAGACGATGCACGATTGCACAAATATAATTGAACTTTCAAAATTTAGCTTCTTGTAGACTGTAATCAAAATTTAGCTTGCTCTTAGGCTGTAATTTATCGTTCTTCCTCCATAGGAGGGAAATCTTGGCCTCAAGCTAAGTTTCCCTTTCTTTTTATTTTATATTTAATAAAGTCTGTCTTAAGGCATTCTAGTAAGAGTTTTGTCTCTTCTAATATTTTGCTAGTGAGAATTTTCTTCTCTTCTAAACTATTCGAGTGGGAGTTTTGTTTTGTTTTTTTTTTTAACTTTTTCCTCAAATCTAAGAGATTTTTTTAGATCTATATGTTAAATTTGAAATTTCTTGAATCTTCTCATCAGATCTTAACATTAGTTTTGAGTATGAACTAGTTGAATAAAAGATATGAGGGAATAGACATACACAAATATCTATTGGAACAATCCATGCAATTGATCAGATCCGATGCTTTATGACTCATAATGTAATCTTTTATATTTTGTAACTCTGTTAAATCTAATAATTTTTTAAATCAAATATATCTGTAACATGTTTTATGTATATTCTACCATTAGTGTAGATTGCTTTATCAAACAAATTATGTTGGATGATTTTCAACTACATTATTTGTGACGCCCCCACTTCTCCCAAGGACGAACCCAAACGTATTCGCGGGACGCCTGCCCAGCTCTCACCAGGATTCGGTACAAATTCAATTCAAACTTAAGAATAACCAATCGATACTAAAAGTCGAAGATATAAATGAAGGTCAATTCCTTAATAATCGTTCAAGTCTTACATCATAAGCTATCAAGATATCTTACATTTCCCAAAAATATAAAACTTTTAATAGTTGTTTAAACAAATACATTCAAAATTCTACTCAAGAGGGCCATCAAGATGACTTCCCCATAATTTCTTCCATTTCATCTCCTGTTAAGGAAAACAAGTCTAACGGGGTGAACGAACGCTCGTGAGGCCAAGAAAGCATGTAAAACACGTAGATCAAATAACAATATCATTTAAGTGAGAATTAAACCTGTAACATTCAAGCAATTCACAATTTTCAATTTAACACATTCACTGAGGATACAGGAGCTCTCAAGAGCTAATTCCTACTTGCTTTACCAAAGTTCAATTCAATACTTTTTCGTGATGACATTCCGTCACCCGGGTAGATAATCAAGTCCGTAGAACTTCACTTCTCCAATTATGGTTCTGAGTCGACATGAGAGGTACCTCCCACCCGAATCGGTGTGGTACATGCTATCGCTCAGGGAATCGATTATACGTTTATGGTTCTGAGTCGACATGAGAGGTACCTCCCACCTGAATCGGTGTGGTACATACTATCGCTCAGTAATAGATGAGACATCGCTCCAATCGACTTATACTTTATTTATAGTTTTGAGTCAAAATGAGAGGCACCTCCCACCCGAATCGGTGTGGTACATGTTATCGCCCTGAGAACCAATTATAGCACTGAGACGGTATGAGAGGTATCTCCCACCCAAATTGGTGTGGTACATGCTATCCGCTCAGAGCTCACGAGTTAAACAGATTCATGTATGATTACCAATTATTGCTTACGGTTCTGGGTTGACATGAGAGGTATCTCCCACCCGAATTGGTGTGGTATATACTATCGCTCATGGAACCGATTATAGCACTGAGACGGTATGAGAGGTACCTTCCACCCAAACTGGTGCGGTACATGCTTCCGCTCAGAGCTTACGAGTTAAACGTGTTCATGTACAATTACCAAATCATATGTATTCAACTCTTAAGTACCACGTAGTTCAGAGAGAGAGAGAACAAGGGCGTCCCCATGAGTAAAATATGATTGGTCGATAAGATTTACTTAGATCGACATCGAGTCAACACAAATGTAATTTTGCAATGGCAACACTTCACTTAGTTCACATAGCAATTCACTTCACACAATTTGAATACCAATTCACATAGCACAATTCAATTATAGCATCACTTAAGGGAGAACGAGTGCGATAAAGTACACACTCGTCTCAATAATTCCATAACACTCAATTAACAATTCAGGTATTTATCAACAACTCATGCACTTGACACTCATCAATCAAAAACAAAGGAGTAGTGTCCAATTGAGGGTTCAGGCGTCCACCGTGGAATCCTCTTGAAGGTCCTCTTGAATGCCTGAGCAATTAATATTGAACTATCACTTAGAAACCCCATTTATCACGGAAGATTGCACACTTGCACAATCTAGAAAAATATCATGAAAATGAGCATTAATTACTCGTAAATCGAGACTCAAAAGTGGGGTTTAATAATACAAGGAAAAATCCAATTTTTCATCTTTGGAATCATTGGATGGAAACAAGTAGATATAAATCATTTTCCAAACGAACAATCGGAGATGGACTTCAAAAGACACGTCACAATCCGGCCAAGAATTGGCCGGATATCCGGCCGGATTGTCAGCCGGATTCAAGGCAGTGGCGAATCCCATTTTTTTTTTCAAATGTCTCTACTAATCCGGCCATCTATTCTGCCAAGAACTGGCTGGTTATACGGCCGGATTCTTTGAAAACTTTCCCGCGCGGAAATTTTACAAAATGGTCAAGAATTATCGAATTTGAGGTGCATTCTTTGAAAAAATGTAACTCACTCTCTATATGTCCAAAATTGGAAGACTTGGTACCGTTGGAAACTACTCCTAAAGTACTACAAGTTCCTAGAAGACACTTTTCCATGATTCAAAATGGAAGATATTCGAATTTTGGCTTCAAGTTGTTGTTTTGGCTATCAAGACAGTTTTGGGGTTGGTTTTTGGCCAACTTTGAAAATTCGGCAAAATTCATACAATATGAACTAGTCTCTCAAATTTGAAACTCAATTAGAGTTACAATCAAATTTTAAAACACAACAAGCAGAACAAGAATCGGAGTTTTGAGCACCAAAATATAGCTGCTCAAAATTTACTGAAAATTTCTCACTAAACAAGGATTTTCAAGATTTAAAACATGAACTTTGAGGCTTTGGTTGGGCATCGAAATAGACTCAGAATGATACCAAATTTGGCAGTATTATACTACCATATAAGGGCTATTCCTCTGTCAAATTGCATGCAAAAATTCATACGGAAAGTCAGTTAACAAAGTCACTAAAATTTCAAGAATTTCTAAGGCAAATCTGCCTTGTACTTCAATTTTCCTTTCCTCAAACATTTGGCCAGTGAAAACATCTCAATCATGGTTCATTTGTGAAGACAATGTCTAAGAAACATCCGAAATGTGTTTGATAGAGGATTAACACCAAGAGTTTCAAAATAACAAGTCCCACTCAAGATTAGCCATTGATCAGTCCAAAAATGAGGGTTTTCAAGCAATGACGCAGGTCTGTAATTTGGCCATAATTTACTCAATTCAATTTGGAATTGAGCGTGGTTGGTGGCATTGGAAACTATATTTATAGGGCTACAATTTCTCAGAAGAAATCATTTTAAAATTCTGTCCATAACTAGCTCATATTCAAGCAACAATTTCCAGCACATAACAGGCTCTCTAACACAGCCAAGATACAGGACAGGTGACTTTGAAAGGGTGGTACGGTTCATTCAAGTGGAATCAGGCGATACATTTTATATCTTTGGAAAACTGGAAGTGTCTAGTTTCTAATGCCATTAATAGTACTCAATTTTGACGTCGGACCAAAGAGTTATGGTGGATTCAAAATCGCTGCCAGAGCAACTCTGGATAGTTTTCCAGCCATGAACTAAATTCGAAATTTCAACCTTTGGACAACCAAATCAAGTGATTTTTCGTGGAAACCTTCCACACAACCTATACAACATATCTACATCAAAATCAAGTCAATTGGACCACAGAAATTTGCACCAACAGGTGCGGCAAAGCAGGGGCAGAACCGGCACTTTTCTTCCTTTTGTTTCCTTTGAGTTTTCTTTCCACTTTTCAACTTATAATCACTAGTTTAACCATTAATTCAACATAAACAACACCCAATATCATCACATCTATTCATCAAGTCCATTGTGAGATTTCATAGAGCCCACTCACAAGATCTACAACAATCCAAGACTACCCCACATGAAGCTACAAGTTTCTAAGTGCAATTTAACCTTCGAAAGCTAAGACACTACTACAAAAATGACCTTTAGTCACACACTTAATATGACATTTTTCTAAAAGTGTCACAACAGAAAGTTAAGGTAACATGCAGTAGGGAATGTCATTAAAGTGACAAAGAAAATGAGGAGTACGACGTCGTATCAATCTGACTTGTCCAAATAGAAGTAAAAAGTGAAAAACAAAAGCGGGAAAGGGAATGGCGCTACACTTCAGCGCCATATTTTTTGGGGAAAAATTCTAATTACTCCGATGAATCCAATGAACTTTACTCTTTGTTCATCCTAGTTCTCTCTCCTAAAACCTTCAATCACGTTAACTCTCTCTGTAAAAAGCCAAAATCCTTCACCCCTCTCACAACCGAATCCCTTGTTTCTTTCTCTTTCTTTCACCCGATTTTTAATTCTCCCCAATTTGAAGACAAACATGTGAAGGACTTGTTCTCCTACTTACAACAACATCTGAAGGAAGATTACTACCAGGTAACCTATACATTTTAGACAAAATTGATAGCTTTTTTTTTTATTACTTTATTTCTTCTCCGGGGACTGCGTGGGAAATGGGGCAGGAGCAAGGTGGGTGACGGAGAGGGTGCCCAGGCAGTGCTAGAAAGACATGAACGTGGTTGAAGTGCCCACGTTTTTGTTCATAAGAGATGGAGAAATTTGTGGGAGATAAGTGGGATCTGGCAAGGGAGAACTAATCGGTGAAATTCTTAGATACCAAGGAGTTCGAGTGACTTAGGTCAAAAGAACAAACTGGAAGATTCACCAGCAAATTACACAATTTAATTGGCTGTGTGAAACTTTGTAACATAAAAGCAAAAGGGATATAGCTTATTTATTTATTTATTTTTCTGTTTGTATAACTGCGGCCCTTACTTTAGTTACTTATTTCATGTGTTAATCAAGCTTTAATTTTATCACGCCACAATTCTGTTTTAAGACCGAAAATCATATTTGTTTTTCTCCTTTTGGTTCTCCATCGGAACTAGAATCGAAAGCTTTCAATTGGAGTCGATATGCCATAAAACTGAAGCTTTATTTACTCAATTGCAATTCTGATAGGAAATCCTACGCAGGATTAATAGCAAGCAACTGATGACTAAAATCGAAAATCCCTTAAATATTCCATTTGCTAAGATGAGGAAAAAAGGGGGCTAAGGTTATTTGCTAGGTATTCCATTTGCAAGCTTCTTGAGAATTTTTTGGTTGACATGTATGTTAAATATGTGCTGATTCTACAACGCTTTCTCATTTGGTAATTTGCTAAATGCTAATAAAGACTATAAGCGTGGCTAGTGGATTTGCCTAGAAACATAGTAGTTATTTGGTTTTTAGCAATTGTCGATACTAATATTGATATCTTTGTTTTAGATTGAAGAATTATTGTTGAGGTGTCAACCTGGTTTTTGACTTGTTAACATTTGCATTATTGGTATTGAACTTGATATAGAATGCTCTACCCGTAGGATTCTAATGCAAAGTGCATCTTACATACATAGCATATATCAAGTGGTGACTAAGTCAAGCTTATTCCATCAATGCAGTTTCAAGTTTGTAGCGGCCATCATCTTCGATTCCATCTAGCGAGCATTGATCGTTGATTCCCTTTCCACTTGGAGCAAATTGGAGTTGTTGGTAACCAAAATTATACATTAAGTTTCTGCTACTCTTAGGTTACCAATACATTAAAGTTCGTGGCAGTTATTTTCAATTGGATAGAACTTCTATTGCTGATTAGTTGGGTTGCTAATATTTTGTCCAAGTTCTCTATCTCAAATTGATATTGGCTACATTATTGGACTAATTTTGTATTCCGTAGACTGTTATTCTTTTGTGCCTACCATCTGTTCGATAGTTTGTGTCTTACAATCTGGAATTGAACTTTTGTTGTCTTTCCTTTTGATATCATTCTGTTTTGATACTTTTGGATTAGTTCTTATTACTCAAAAGTCTAGAACACCTGGATATGTGAACATTCTGTTTTGATATGTCTAGAACACTTGGATTAGTTCTTACATTCTGTTTTGATACTTGGATTAGTTTTCTTATCTAAGTAAATGTTTGATGCAAAAATCAGTAATAGTTTAGGTAGAATTATCTTGTAGATGCTAATGAAGCTTTCTTTTTTTTTTTTATATAATTAGAATCTATGTGAACATGGATAAAAGATGGATGAGTATGTCACGATCAAGTGATGAGTATAAAGCTGGTTTAGAAGATTTTCTTGATTTTGATGAGTATATGCTGCTCACCATCCATTGTTTGATTTGTTGCTTTTCACTTTATGTCTAGCATGAGGAACAGAGGAAATGGAAAGATTAGGATATTCCTGTTGTATAAACAGTAGCGTTCAATTGCAGTTTGTATTTTTTCTGCTACAAGTTCAGTTAGGTTGATTCAATACCTGTAAGATTTTCTCAATAGTATTTATCCCAAGCATTTTCTGGATACTAGCTAACCAGTAAACCTTCATTGAATAACCTAGATCTGGATTACATTTTACTCTTTTGGTTTTCTAATTGACGTTTATTACTGATTCCTTTGTAGTGTTTGTCAAGGGCACTGCACACTGAGAACCCAAAGTTGCTCATGGCAGCCTCTGCTGTATTCCTTCCAATCCCACTGAATTCTGGTTAACATAATTATAGAGCTGGAATTAGTGGAAGCTGAAACACAGTTTACTACATAGCTTGTAGTGCTTTAATTTTCTTGGTTGTTTATGCTCATGTCCTCATCTAGCATGAGACACATTGAAGATTTGTTGCTCTTCTGGTGATAGGAGGAGAGAGGAGGCAAAGGGAATATTGCTCGTGCCTTGGCCTGACCTAAAGTGTCTCTCACTTGTTTGAAATCTAATATTGTCCAAAGTAGGTTATTTTAGCATTTGGTCAGATTGTAATTGATTAGTAGACAAGATATCCATATGCTACTGATTATTGATTCAAGAATTTGTCTTTACATCATCAATGACCTCCGCATCCTTTTTAGAACCCAAAAAGATGAAGCCAAGTTAGCTGCTTAAGTGATCTGTCAAATGTGTTTCCTAGTCCTACCATCATAATACCTGAGAAGTATAAAATATTGTCCACAATTGACCTTCCTTGGGCCTTCTCAGTTGCTGCACACGCTGTCCTGGATCCATTGAGATTCCATAGCTTGCAACATGCGAGTTTAAACCTAGTAATCTTTTTATCTTATCTTTATCATTTGTTTAACTTAGTTTTTATTTATTTTCTAACATTAAAACTGTAAAAGAAGAGTTGTAGATGTGATTTGTAACTCCTATTTCTTGGTTTATGACACTTGTAGATGAATCTTGAAGAAAACTAAAGGATCCTTGGGTCAAATGGCCATTTTTTGAAGACATTGTCAAGGCGTTTTTTGTTGAGCTCTTGTTGAACTATTGCTTCTTTGATATGTATTGGCAATGCTATTGCAATACTCATGACTGTTGAAAAATCTCTGAATTAGCATGTAATTTGTTGACATAGCAGCCATGTAAGTTGCTTGGATGATGTACTTTTGCACCAGTTTAGTTGATTGTATTGCACTAACTACTATGAAAATGTAAATCACTTTGGTTTTCTTTTATATGGTGGTACTAATAACTTTACTATTCCAAAAATTAGAATCTACATTGTGCAGGCAGGATGAAATGTGATTTCTACTTTTGGGTATAAAAATCCGGATGGTATACAGGGCTAATGCAATATGATGTATTGACACTTAAAAGTGTCACCACTTTGATTTTTGCGGTTCATAATATTCACAAAATTTCATGTTAACAAGTGTCAGAACAACCTAATCTAGTTACACCATAAAAGCGTCATAATATTTCATTCTACTTATACTGCAAATGTGTCATAATATCTTATTGTACTTACACAATAGAAGCGTCAAGATAGATCCAATATATGACAGTTAAGAGTATCACTTTAGATTCATATAACCTTAACTCTTCTCTAGCATTTCTTGTCATTTGAAAGTGTCATTAAAACGATAAATAATGACGTTTACAAATGCCAACAGAACTATAAATTATGACTCGTGTAACTGTCATAAAACTTATAGTGACGCTGAAATGGACGACGTTTCTAGCATAGCGTCATTATAGATCAAACGTCATTACATCAAGCTATAATGACGCTTTTAAATGTCATAAAAGGACATTTTTGTAGTAGTGAGATTTGAAGAGTAGATGATCATATACCTACTTAGATGTTAAGACCAGAAATTTTCGGTCCTTCTTAGCTCCAAGAAACCGTGAGAATGAAGCTCTTCTCCTAGCCCAAGATGATGTCCAAGTTATTTGCAAGGTGTAGTGTGAATTTGAGGTGATTTGGTGCAAGAAAGTGAGGTGAAATGAAGAAAATTTTTGGTCTTCTTCTCCAAGGTGATGCATGGCTGTTTGAGTGAGAAAGAGAGAGTTGTTGCAGCTGCAAAAGCTTCTTGAGGAAGCTTAAGAATGTGTGGCCAACAATGCTCCAAAAGTCAACCAGGAATAATGCGCATGCACGAGCGTTTCGTGCTCGTTTCCTCTCGGATTTGTTTAACTTATGCACTAAACCTTTAATGCATTTTCTTAAATATTATAATTATTCACTCTTAATAGTCTAGAATAAATTTCTTAAATCTCCGTTTAACCATTCCAACTCGATATTCGTGAAATTCTAATTCGCGCGAGATAGGGCAAAATTGACGAGAAATTCATATAACGATTATATAATTAACTACTACTAATGTAATTAATTATAAAATAACCATTTTAGAAATAAAATATGAGTCCTCAAATCTCCAAGATTATTGCACTCATGATTCGAATATAGTCTCGACGAACGTGTCTTCGCCATTTCTTATCGAACGAGCCTCCGAAAAATAAATTTTTCTAACAAAACATTTTTAAAACATAAAGGAGACATTATTCCATATAAATGAATTTAAAATGATTGAAATAAATTTTTCGGAGAAAACGGGTGAATAAATAATTAATTAAGCCATTAAAATAAGATTAAAATAAGTAAAAATTCGGGTCCTCACATCCTTCCCTCTTTAAAAAGAATTTTGTTCTCGAAATTGATACCTTGATTTATAAATAACCCCAAATACTTTCTCCTCCCGTGACCAATTTTCATCACTCTTAATTCTCCCATTCAAAACTCACACTTATTAAACTTAACTAGTCTCAGGTGTCATTCATAATCTTATTATAGGTCTAGAGACGTTGAGCAGTAGAGTACATATATATATAAACCGTAAAATCAATTAAAAGTAAAGTAAATTTTCATATGTTATAAAAGATCATAATAGTTACACTAAGTTACAATAAGTTCATCAAACTATTTCAAAAGAAAAGGGGAAACAACAAGATCAAAACATGCTAAGTCGCAATATACGACAAAAGGATGTCATCCCCTATACAAAATATTACAATCTCTAAAAGTGCCAGTCTATGTTAGGGTAAAACCACAATCCCTATTTGTCGAGTGGAGTCAGATTCACCCCTACTCGTAGAGTTTCCACTACTTGGATCCCTTTTACAATCACCGGCATTAATTATTCCTTCCGACACTCGATTGATTTGCAGTGGATTTAGCAAGTTGTTGAGAATTTCCTTCTCCCTTACAAGATTTAGGGCAATTCGAAAACTTATGTTCGATACTACCGCACCTCAGACATTTTTCTTGCTTTCTTCAGCACTCGGTCTCAGTGTGGTTAATCTTGCCACAGTATCCACAAATTACATGAGGAGTCACGGCTTGGTCAGTTTGAGATTTTCCCTTTTGTTGACCTTGCCTACTCTGATTTTCTTTTGGCGGGGTTTCGCTTGATGGAGTTTCTCCGGGTTTTTCAGGTATCTTCACTTCTCCAATCCCTTTTTCCATTCTAAGGGGTTGGGTAGACTTCTCGGACTGTTTAGGGTTATCACTTGGGTTACCCTTCTTTCTATCATGAAAAGCCTTAGATTGAGACTTAGCATTCTCTACCCTCTGTGCCTTATCCAAGGCATCCGTAAAAGTGGTAATCTGGGCACCTGCTAGTGATTCTTGGATTTCTACATTTAACTCCTGAATAAACCTCCTTATCCTTTTCCGTTCGGTGATTACAAGTTCAGGGGCAAATTTGAAAAGTTTGGTGAACCGTTCCTCATACTCGGCCACACTTAATAATCCTTGCTTCAATTTAATAAAGCCATCCTCCCTCTTTTCTTGTATAATTGGCGGGAGGAACTTGACATTAAACTCTCTCTCAAAGTTTATCCAAGTCCAAGGGGTTTGTTCTCTTTCCCAATTTGCATTAACAACATTCCACCATGAGCGTGCCGCCCCTTCAAATTGGAAAATGGCAAAATTCACTTGCCTTTTCTTGGTATAATCTAAAGCAGCAAAAATATCAACCATCTTTTCAAACCAATTTTCTGCTACCTCGGGATCAGACCCTCCATGAAACTTAGTGGAGCTAACTTCAAGAATCGTTCTAGGGCTCTATGCTCACCCCTCTCTTGGTTCCTAGGTTGGTTGACTGGTTCAGGTCCTTGGCGCTCAGTTAAGCGCTCGAGAATGTCAGTCATACGGTTAATGGCCGTAGCCACTTGGTCACCCTCTTCATTTCTAGGGTTTTGGTTCGGTCCCGTCGCAGATCCCTCACCTCTCTTGAGAGTGCGGGGTTGCCGAAACCCACGCCCACGCCCATGCTCTCGTCCATGTCCTCGCTGATCCATTTAGCAAGATTCTAAACACATAATAAAAGTAGAAAGCATAAGCGCATGAATGGAAAGACAGGTACACATTGCAAGAACACTTTGAATCAAAGTATAGCTATTTGCATAAGCTAGAAGTCATGGCACATGTCAATGTGCATACAACGAGTTAATAGTATCAAATACAGATTATAGGCAACTAAGTGCCACAAATATAGAAGTACATGTAGGCAAAATACAAAAGGACCTCACGGCATGCATTACCCCTACTATCATAGGCGGAATAAAAAGGAGAAAAATCATAAGTCTAATTAGGGCAAAACTAGAAGAATCCACGATTCCAAATCACATCATTCGAGTAATTGTAAATTTCAAATTCCATCCAAAAGCCTAAGCTACTTTCTAATTCTTAGCATTCTCACTAGATCCAAGGTGAAAATTCTTATACAAGTTAGGGTAATAAGTCAAACCAAATGGAATGCAAAAGATGTCTCATTTTCAAGTTCAAAGTGGAGTTCAAAATTGTTCAAATGGTTCAACTTTTCCTTCGGAAAGTTCGGCAAGCAAAATAATGGAGGAAGCAAGGTTCCTAACTCTTAAACTCACCAAATGGTTATTTAAATTTCCTAATCTGGACTCACCTCCAACCTAACTTGAAGAGTAAAGTCTTATAGTATTTTGTGAGCAAAATGGTGCTACAACCTCAAACACCAAGATCACATTGCACGTAATACACAATCAAATCCCACAGTCTAGCATCCTAAACTTTTAAGCCTATGACACTTTACAAAGATCTGAAGTTTAAGCTCTGATTCCAACTGTGACGCTCCCACTTCTCCCAAGGGCGAATCCAAGGGTATCCGCGGGACGCCTGCCCACCTCTCGCCAGGATTCGATACAAATTCAATTCAAACTTAAGAATAACCAATCGATACTAAAAGTCGAAGATATAAAAGAAGGTCAATTCCTTAATAATCGTTCAAGTCTTACATCATAAGCTATCAAGATATCTTACATTTCCCAAAAATATACAACTTTCAATAGTTGTCTAAACAAATACATTCAAAATTCTATTCAAGAGGGCCATCAAGACGACTTCTCCATAATTCTTTCCATTTGATCTCCTGTTAAGGAAAACAAGTCTAACGGGGTGAACGAACGCTCGTGAGGCCAAGAAAGCATGTAAAACACGTAGATCAAATAACAATATCATTTAAACGAGAATTAAAGTTGTAACATTCAAGCAATTCATAATTTTTAATTTAACACATTCACTGATGATACAGGAGCTCTCAAGAGCTAATTCGTACTTGCTTTGCCAAAGTTCAATCCAATACCTTTTCGTGATGACATTCCGTCACCCGGGTAGGTAATCAAGTCCGTAGAACTTCACTTTTCTAATTATGATTCTGAGTCGACATGAGAGGTACCTCACACCCGAATCGGTGTGGTACATGCTATCGCTCAGGGAATCGATTATACGTTTATGGTTCTAAGTCGACATGAGAGGTACCTCCCACCCGAATCGGTGTGGTACATACTATCGCTCAATAGTAGATGAGACATCGCTCCAATCGACTTATACTTTATTTATAGTTTTGAATCGACATGAGAGATACCTCCCACCCGAATCGGTGTGGTACATGTTATCGCCCTGAGAACCAATTATAGCACTGAGACGGTATGAGAGGTATCTCCCACCCAAATTGGTGTGGTACATGCTATCCGCTCAGAGCTCACGAGTTAAACAAATTCATGTATGATTACCAATTATTGCTTACGGTTCTGGGTTGACATGAGAGGTATCTCCCACCCAAATTGGTGTGGTACATACTATCGCTCATGGAACCGATTATAGCACTGAGACGGTATGAGAGGTACCTTCCACCCAAACTGGTGCGGTATATGCTTCCGCTCAGAGCTTACGAGTTAAACGTGTTCATGTACAATTACCAAATCATATGTATTCAACTCTTAAGTACCACGTAGTTCAGAGAGAGAGAGAACAAGGGCGTCCCCATGAGTAAAATATGATTGGTCGATAAGATTTACTTAGATCGACATCGAGTCAACACAAATGTAATTTTGCAATGGCAACACTTCACTTAGTTCACATAGCAATTCACTTCACACAATTTGAATACCAATTCACATAGCACAATTCAATTATAGCATCACTTAAGGGAGAACGAGTGCGATAAAGTACATACTCGTCTCAACAATTCCATAATACTCAATTAACAATTCAAGCATTTATCAACAACTCATACACTTGACACTCACCAATCAAAAACAAATGAGTAGTGTCCAATTGAGGGTTCAGGCGTCCACCGTGGAATCCTTTTGAAGGTCCTTTTGAATGTCTGAGCAATTAATATTGAACTATCACTTAGAAATCCCATTTATCACGGAAGATTGCACACTTGTACAATCTAGAAAAATATCATGAAATTGAGTCTTAATTACTCGTAAATCGAGACTCAAAAGTGGGGTTTAATAATACAAGGAAAAATCCAATTTTTCATCTTTGGAATCAATGGATGGAAACAAGTAGATATAAATCATTTTCCAAACAAACGATCAGAGAAGGATTTTAGAAGACACGTCACAATCCGTCCGAATTGTCGGCCGAATTCAAGGCAGTGGCGAATCCCATTTTTTTTTCAAATGTCTCTACTAATCCTGCCATCTATCCGGCCAAGAACTGGCCGGTTATACGGCCGGATTCTTTGAAAACTTTCCCGGGTGGAAATTTTATAAAATGGTCAAGAATTATCGAATTTGAGGTGCATTCAAATTCAAAATGGAAGATATTCGAATTTTGGCTTCAAGTTGCTGTTTTGGCTATCAAGACAGTTTTGGGGTTGGTTTTTGGCCAATTTTGAAAATTCGGCAAAATTCACACCGTATAAACTAGCCTCTCAAATTTGAAACTCAATTAGAGTTACAATCAAAGTTTGAAACACAACAAGCGGAACAAGAATCGGAGTTTTGAGCACCAAAATATAGCTGCTCAAAGTTACTGAAAATTTTTCACTAAACAAGGATTTTCAAGATTTAAAACATGAACTTTGAGGCTTTGGTTGGGCATCGAAATGGACTCGGAATGACACCAAATTTGGCAGTATTACACTACCATATAAGGGCTATTTCTCTGTCAAATTGCATGCAAAAATTCGTGCGGGAATTCAGTTAACAAAGTCACTAAAGTTTCAAGAATGTCTAAGGCAAATCTGCCTTGTACTTCAATTTTCCTTTCCTCAAACATTTGGCCAACGAAAACATCTCAAACATGGTTCATTTGTGAAGACAATGTCTAAGAAACATCCAAAATGTGTTTGATAGGTGATTAACACCAAGAGTTTGAAAATAACAAGTCCCACTCAAGATTAGCCATTGATCAGTCCAAAAATGAGGGTTTTCAAGCAATGATGCAGGTCTGTAATTTGGCCATAATTTACTCAATTCAACTTGGAATTGAGCATGGTTGTTGGCGTTGGAAACTACATTTATAGGGCTACAATTTCTCAGAAGAAATAGTTTTTAAATTCTGTCCATAACTAGCTCATATTCAAGTAACAAGTTCCAGCACATAACAGGCTCTCTAACACAGCCGAGAAACAGGACAGGTGACTTTGAAAGGCTGGTGCGGTTCACTCAAGTGGAATCAGGGGATACATTTTATATCGTTGGAAAACTGGAAGTGTCTAGTTTATAATGCCATTAACGATACTCTATTTTGACGTCGGACCAAAGAGTTATGGTGGATTAAAAATTGCTGCCAGAGCAACTCTGGATAGTTTTCCAGCCATGAACTAAATTCGAAATTTCAACCTTTGGACAAACAAATCAAGTGATTTTTGGTGGAAAATTTCCACACAACCTATACAACATATCTACATCAAAATCGAGTCAATTGGACCACAGAAATTTGCACCAACAGGTGCGGCAAAGTAGGGGCAGAACCGGCACTTTTCTTCCTTTTGTTTCCTTTGAGTTTTCTTTCCACTTTTCAACTTATAATCACTAGTTTAACCATTAATTCAACATAAACAACACCTAATATCATCACATCAGTTTATCAAGTCCATTGTGAGATTTCATAGAGCCCACTCACAAGATCCACAACAATCCAAGACTACCCACATGAAGCTACAAGCTTCTAAGTGCAATTTTACCTACGAAAGCTAAGATTTGAAGAGTGGATGATCATATACCTCCTTAGATGTTAAGACCAGAAATTTTCGGTCCTTCTTAGCTTCAAGAAACCGTGAGAATGAAGCTCTTCTCCTATCCCAAGATGATCTCCAAGTTATTTGCAAGGTGTAGTGTGAATTTGAGGTGATTTGGTGCAAGAAAGTGAGGTGAAATGAAGAAAATTTTTGGTCTTCTTCTCCAAGGTGATGCACGGCTGTTTGAGTGAGAAAGAGAGAGTTGTTGCAGCTGCAAAAGCTTCTCGAGGAAACTTAAGAATGTGTGGCTAACAATGCTCCAAAAGTCTACTAGGAATAATGCGCGTGGGCGCGCGTTTCGTGCTCGTTTCCTCTCGGATTTGTTTCACTTGTGCACTAAACCTTTAATGCACTTTCTTAAACATTATAATTATTCACTCTTAATAGTCTAGAATAAATTTCTTAAATCTCCGTTTAACCATTCCAACTCGATATTCGCGAAATTCTAATTCACGCGCGATAAGGCGAAATTGACGAGAAATTCATATAACGATTATAAAATTAACTACTACTAATGTAATTAATTATAAAATAACCATTTTAGAAATAAAACATAAGTTCTCAAATCTCCAAATTATTGCACTCATGATTTCGAATATAGTCTCGACAAGCGTGTCTTCGCCATTTCTTATCGAACGAGCCTCCGAAAAATAAATTTTTCTAACAAAATATTTTTAAAACATAAAGGAGACATTATTCCATATAAATGGATTTAAAATGATTGAAATAAATTATTCTGAGAAAACAGGTGAATAAATAATTAATTAAGCCATTAAAATAAGATTAAAATAAGTAAAAATTCGATCCTTACATTATTAATAATATTGGCTTTTGTTTTATATAAAAAAAAAAATTAACCTACATTGGTCTGCCCATTTCGGAACATTGACTAGCTTACTCCTGCATGTCCTTGCCACTAAGGGAAAAATAATAGTTAAACAGTACTAGAACCAATCAAAAGTTACCAAGTAATGTGGTAGGTCACTCCTTGTCTAGTACTTAGTAGATAATGACCGACCCACCACTATAATTTGACAATGAGCGATTTTTTTATTTTTTATTTTTTAGCAATGAGTGATTGACATTTGTACACTGTGTGGCATACCACATAGCGTACATGGTGTACATAATACCTTCTCAAACTAGGTTCGCTTGCTAATGTATATGGGACCAACTTGAACATAATTAGATATAAGCAACCAAATATTTGGGTTAATCATACTTTGGATCTTTTAATTATATTCGAATTCTTATTTTGATCCCTAAATTAAAAAATGGAATACTTTAATTCTTAAATTTTAAAATTTGTTGTGCTGAAGCCACTAAAATATAGAATTTGTCCATTTTAGTTCCTCAAGTATGCTCATTTAGGCATAAAATCTGTCTCAATTAATGATGTTATTTAAGTGGAACAAATTTTATAGTTTAGAGATTAAAATGTTTCATTTTTAAGTTTAAGGACTAAAGAAGAATTTAAGTATAATTAAAGGGTGTGAAGTGGATTTAACCCCAAATATATTTTGGGAAAGTTTGGGTAAGGGTAATAGTAAGTTTTTGAAATTCATAAAGAGGGTATAATTTTCACCTAGTTCACAAAAAGGGAATTGATTGCTATTTATGAATATCAAAGAATTAGGAGTTGTAACAAATTACCACCTTACTCTTCAAGGATGGAAAATGTGTACCATAGGCGGGCCCATAATGAGATGGATGATCACATGTCATGCCAGATAACCATATGGGACCTACCATTGAATTTAACTGCACCTTCCGATGATTTATTACTAATAAAAAATAGTGAAGTAGTTTGAACTTTGAAATTATTAAAATTTTTATATATTATAAATTTCCAAAAGCACAACTCAAATTGCATAACCACATAAACATTGATAGGAATCCACACTAACTCATACATCAACACGTATTTTTTGCCTATTTATAATCTAACATAATCAATCATGTTATTTTAAAAATAATCAAATGTATGTAAATTAATGTAAAATAAACAATTTCTTAAAATCAACATATTGTCGCATAAACTTTCAGGATTAATTTTTTCTACACTGACAGTGTATACATTGTTAGCGTTGGATGAATGATAATTATACAAAATTTAAATTTGAAATTCAATTATTGCGCATGTGCCATGAATCCACCGTTGATAGTGTATGTACTGTCAGTGTGTATAAAATTTACTCAAACTTTAAGCCCATCTTTCATAATTTGCGTACTCTGAAAATTACATACATATTCATTTGGTACCAAAATCAATTCGGGGTAGGTCTAGATTTTGGTCCATTATTTTTCTTCCAAACTCAGTATAGTTATGATCTAGAGCTGAAGAAATTTAGTGATTTTGGGTTTAGATTCACTAGATTGAGCCTAGTCTCACGTCTGTCAATTGATCTGATTACAAAGCGCGCAAGAAATATGGGCGTAAGCAAGCTTTGATAAGCCAAACACCCTAAAGTAATTTAGTGATTTTGGGTCTAGATCTACTAGAATAAGCCTAGCCTCATGTCTATCCATCGATGTGATTACAAAGCGCACAAGAAATACAGGTGTAAACGAGTTTTTAGAAGCCGAACACTCTAAAAGTTTATTTAATTATTTTAACAAGTTCGAAATTATATTTAAACTTGACTTGTTTATTTATTGAGTCGAACTCAAACGAGCTTTTATAAGCTAAGTACGAGTCAAGTTTGAGTAGCTTGAATTATTTATATTTAAATTTTATTTTATGATAATCGAGTTAAATTCAAGTCAAATTTGAAGTTGACAGATTACAAAATGCTATTTAAACTTGACTTGATTAGTAATTTTACAAGAAATCTTATTGAACGGAACTTGATTTGAGTATCAAATATCTTGGTTCATTTTTTAACCGCGACAAGAAACATGCATCTTTCAATGGGTCATATTCTAGTTATAGTATGTTGAAAAACAACCTTCAAAGCAAGTACACTTTATTTTTGCTCTTGCAAACACCTTCAAAGAGGAGTTGCCAGCTAGAGAAATAATATCTACCAACTGATGGATTCCAAAGGACTTGCTTGTTGGAATCTCCTCTTTCATCTGTTAATTGTTCTGGTAAGTTGCTTTCCCTCTATTTCTTTTTTGTGATATATCATATATGGTGGATTGAATTCTCACTTTCTCACAACACTGCACAACCATTACAGGGAACTTGTGATTTTGTCCCCGTTGATGGTACTAATGCAATCAGGCATCAGCGCATGGATGTCAATAATCCGCAGAGAAATAGCAAGAGAGATCATGTTACTCACGTCCAAGAAAGATGTCAATGCATGATCATTCTCACTCCTCATCCCACGGGATGCATCAGATGGATCCAAGTACAACCGTGTTTTTCGTTTTAGATGATCTCAAGTTAGGCAAAACAATGAGTATCCTTTTCCCTGACGGAGATCCTAGTCCTTTGTCCTCTCCTTATCTCTGGCCTAGAGAACAAGCCGATCCTATCCCCTTTTAATTGGTAAAACTCCCACAAATTCTTCAACACTTTTCATTCCCTCAAGGATCTCGCAAGGCCCAAGTGATGGAAGATACACTCCGAGCATGCGAGACTAAGCCTATCAAGGGAGAATCCAAGGCTTGTGCCACTGCCACATCCTACGAGTCATTGGTAGATTTTGCACGAATGATCTTGGGATTGAATACCGATATTGAAGTTTTATCAACTCATCACCTCGCAAAATCTAATGCTGCTAGATTACAGAACTATACAATCACAGAAGCTCCTGAACGAATTTCAAATCCAAAGATGGTCAGCTGTCACACACTCACACCATGCCATATCCTTTCATAGTTTTCTATTGCCACTATCAGCAGGGCGATAATCGTTTATACAGGATTGTTCTATCTGGAGAGAATGGTGATAAGGTTGAAGCTATTGCAATTTGTCACATGGATACCTCTCAATGGAACCGTGATCATGTTTCCTTCCAAGTGCTTGGTATCGAACCTGGCACAGCCCCTGTTTGCCATTTTTTCCCTGCAGAGAACTTTGTATTGGTTCCATCTACTTCTTCAATCTAGTAATCTAGCACTCTTATCCAAGAGCTCGGCTCAAGTGATTTCTGTATTTTCGTTGTTCAGCTCAAATCACCTTGTCTTAATGTGTGATACTGGAACCTGTTTCATTCGTGTGCCTCGTGTTTGATTTCTGTATTGAATAAACCTCCGAGAGTACTGGTGCTCCCTTGGACAATCAAAGTTTTATATCCTTCAATTTCTTGGTGCATCTCGAACACTCGTGTTACTATACTGCACCCGAAAGTTTTTTCTTTCTTCTGCTAATGTATCCCCCAATGTAGAATTTCTTTTAGTTTCCCGGCGCAGAGGTTTATGTTGGCATATTAAATTAAGTCTCAAAGATAAAAATTTCTATATTATTATTTAGCAATCTTTTAGTGAAGTTAAGATTTCAGTAATTCTGTTTGAATCAAGTTATTATGATTTTATTATTTAGGAATTAGTATTGTATTTGAAAATTTCTTATGGTTGTCAGATTTATTTACCAAATTAAGTAGTTTATAAATACAGAGTCTTATTATTGTATCAGTTAAAAAAGATAAAATTTGAGAGTCTTGTTATTATGTGTGATTAATAATATATTGTTGATATTTATTCCTCTTTTTCCACACATACTTGTATGGGTGTAAATTGCCTCCTCATCTATATTAATTTTATCAAATATATCTCCTATATATTTTTGTTGAAATTTTTTGAGTTCTACATTTATTACGAGAGTGTGAATTGAAACTTACTTTTTTTGGGGGCTGGGGGAAGGAGGGGGGGGGGGGAACTGATTTTCAGTATCGGGGATTAGAATGTCACGGGATTAGAATGTCACGCCAAATTGTTGACGAAGTGCTTATCTCTTCCGAATTAGTAACTTCTAGTAAGTAAGTCCATTTTCCCAACAAAAAAAAAAAGAGTTAAGGTAATAACGCTCGTTGGTCACGCTTAATTGGTACGTCAACAAAAGCCTGTATCATGTACATTAGAACGTTATACCATAACCAACTAAGATAATAATATTTATGTAATTGGTAACTTTATTTGTAAGAGCGGTTAGAAATTTCATAACCTTAAAAGCTTTCTATTGTTACTACTTTTATTTCATGTTAGTAGTATAATTTACTTGTTTTATTTGTGATAGTCTAAATAATAGAAAAGTTTGAAAATCATTGGTAATTGACAATCTTACCTATGCGATCACTATTTATGTTTATTCATAATACAAGTTTTGTTTTTATTTTCTTAATGTTTATCTTTTGATAGTTTGTATACCTAGGGAATTAATGAATTTCTATGATTTTCAAGTGAATTTTTCATGGTTATTTGAGTTGATTTTTTGAACAAGTTATTTAACACTTTTACTTTTTAAATCATAATTAACTTGGTGCCATAAATTGTAATTATCCAAAGGTATTGTTTCATCAATAACCACTGTGATTTAATACTAGTTCAATAAAGTGTTATATCTAGAGATTTAACTCACTAATGTAGGGTTATACCTTTGTCAATTTGGCGTCTTGTTCCATGTAATTTTATAAAATTTAATGAATCTAAACTAGTTTCATATTATGTTAGTAGGTGTGAAATAGTTATAGGTATGGTTGGTACTGTGAGAACCCGTAAATTTTTCGATTTTCTAGGCTTTATTTTATTTAATTGTACCCCTTTTATGCATTTTCTTTATTAAAAAAATTTTCTAAATACTTTTTATGAGTAAATATAGTTTTTAAATGATTTTTCTAGTATCGGTTAGTTTTTGAGAAATTAAGAGCGTATACCGGACGTGGGACCCGCTAGTGCGAAAAGTTCAGAAAAATTCGGCCAACTAGGTTAAGATTTGGATACTGAGTTTAATTTACCGGGTGTTAGGAGATAATTAGAGGTTACCAAGTGGATTGGTGTGAGAGGAAATAAAGTGGTATGCATGCATTAATTATAGTGACAAGTGTCACTTAGAGATTGGTTGTACTTTATGACTACTATTCACCTTTTACCATTTGACCAAATAAATCAAAAAAATTACCAAAAATTCACCATTTTCTTCCTCTTCTTGGCCGGCCACTTCAAGCAAAAAGAAAGGGAAAAGCTCTTCAAATTCTTGCTTCCATTTTGCTCAAATTCAACCAATCAACCATTTGATCTTGCATTTGTTCCATAAAACTCCTTCACTTAGTGATTGTGAGGTATTTAGTGGAGTTGTTTGGAAGGCTAAGGTGATTAGTTGCTCTCTCTCTTGTATTACTAAGGTGAGTAGTGAAGGAACCCCTCTCCTCCATCTAATGATGCTTAATTCATGACTTGTGGTAGCTTAAAGGATGATTTTTGGTGTTATTTCATGATTTTGGTTGAGATTGATGACATTTCTATTTATTCATGATTTTTTCTGTTTTCATATGATTCATGTTGTGTGGCCATGTGTGATGGTTGGAAATGATCTGGAATGAAGGCTTAGTGTGTCAATTGTAGTTATTTGCGGAAAATTTCCGCATTGAACGGAAATTTCGGAAGTTAGGGTTTCGATTACCCCCCTTTCTGCCCGGTACTGTTCATCATAGTTAGAGACCGAATTGGCATTGGTTTAAAACATGAAAGTTGTAGGGAATGATATTTTAGAGATTCCTGCAAAATTTCAGGCCAATCGGAGTAGCGTAACTCGTGAAAAGACTGAAATACCCCTGCTACCCTGTTTCTACCCGAACTTGATAATTGCTTCTATAATTGGTTAATTTGGTTGGGACTACTTCTGATTTGGTTGTTGACGTCTTCTTAAGAAATGTATCCTGGTGTCTTAGCTTTTGGATGGCTTTGGAATCACTTGATTTGGACTTAGGTAGCCTGAATTATGGTACAGTAACCAGAATGCGATTTGTTAACCTGTTTTTGCGGTTTTGGGTTAGTATATTGAATTTTTGACCTGGTTGCACTAGAAACTGGACTGAGTGGCCTTCTTCAACATTGTATTCCTATCTGTTACCTTCGAAACGGTGTATTTTCCACCTCTATCCGATAACCGTAGTACCATTTGTGTCCGTTCCGCTAAACGACCTCAAAACTGTCTTTTGGTTTTAGGGTTTATAATTGGGGCTTTTCTAGGGCTTCTTTGTTGAGCTACCATTTGGTTGTTTTGAAGGGTATTGTGGCTCTAATTAAAGGTGGTTGATAGTTTGTGATTGGGTGTTGACGTTTGGTTGGAAAAGTAAAGAAAGACAAGGGAAATGCTGTCAAAATTTTCGCGGAGCTCCTGCACAGTCTCGGGGAATTTGCTATATCTTGATGTAGGAATGTCGGAATTGAGTTCCGTTTGTTGCATTTTAAACTAGATTCATAGTGCTATAAACCGTGTAAATTTCAGACCCTGTTTCTGTCCGTGCAATTTATGGTGATTCTTCAAAGTTGACTGAAATATTGTACCTGTTCTGTCATCCACTGGATAAAGCAGCAACTTGCGACTTGAATTTGACTGACTTGCGTTCTGAATCTTATGAGGATGTTTTCTGGAAAGTTATAGCCCTTTGAATTTATTTTCCAACGGTATAACTTTTATTAATTTTGGACTTACAAAACTTGAGATATGATTTTTCATATAGGGTTGCGCGAAACTGGAAAATCCTGTTTTCTTAGTATTGACTTCACTTTCATTTTCTACTTCAAATTTGGAGTTGGTCAGTCATGTAGGTAGGGTTTTGAGGTTGTTCATGCCTTTAAGACTAATGGTTATCTTTTTACTCCGAGATCACCTCTTTGCTTTGCATGTTTCTGACTAGGCATATGACTTGTAACCGAGTCTCACTTGCGAATTCCATACTAGGTTTTAGAGTCGAGTCTTAAGTGTTTGCCTTGATTGTTCTAGGAGGTGCCGACAATTAAAGCCAGTTTGAAGTGAAAACTTTTGAAGTACCTGTACTTGAACCGGTGAATGTACCACTCCCTTCACTTGTTGTTTAACTCGGTTTCTGTACATGCAATCTCTGATATGAACGTCTGAACTATCTGTTTATTTTGTTTGAGACGAGGGTGTACTTTATCACACTCGTTCTCTTGTCTGTTCATATGCCAAATTTTGGTGCGAATCTGAATCTGTTATCTGTATCTGTTATCTGTCTCTGTATCTGTATCTGTATCTGTTCTGACGTCGTTTGGAAGCTTGTATCCAACGACCTTTCTGTAACCTCTGAGCTCAACACTTGTGGTCAGTTACTCGAGTCGGGCCGACAAGGGCCTGGTCGATGAGATAACCACCCACAGTAGTCTGTTTTAGGAATCTTTGGGTATTGAGACCCTTAATTCCGGTATACTCGAGTATTACCACTTCTGTTTCTGTTTGGAGTTCGGGCCCGGTAGGGGTATGTTTGGTGGACGGAATTTGGTGTAAAGTGGGGTCTACGAACATGTTGGTTCTATTTACGTTGACGGAGAGTCAACGGGTTCGGATCAAGTACCGCAAATGGAAATCTGGCTCCTGAGAGCCACTTGTATCCTTTCTCTTGGAATCACTGTGTTTAATCGCTTTCATTTATATCTGGTACATGTATCTGAGTGGTTAAATGTGAAAGGCCATGATTTTTCTCTATATGTTTGGTACCTCATTGAGCACAAGCTCACCCCTTTCTGTTACCTTTGTTTTCCTTACAAGGTTCCAAGTTTTGAAACCAAGAGTTTTGGAAGAAAAGAGTTGAGCTAGTTGTAGGACTTCTTTTGCTTATGCTCCTCTGTAACTGAAACCCTAATTGTATTTGTGTAGCATGAATACTTTGGCTTCTATTTTGGTTCATTTGTTCAAGACTATGATGTAAATATATGTAGTTTACGATTGCTCGTGTTCCTTGGAGCCTTTCGCGCGTACTATGTTGGGTTGGTGTGTATCGACTCTGTAGTCCTGGCGAGAGTTGGGCAGGCGGTCCGCTGACCCCTTTGGTTCGCCTTAGGGTGAGGTGGGTCTGTCACAGGTGGTATCAGAGCCACTTCGCGTGGTCTCTGCACGGAGAGAGCTTGGGCCAGTGGTGTTATGGTCCTGATTTCGTGAATGTGTCTAAGTGCTCGTTTGAGCATAAACTATGAACCATGCATGTCATAAATGTCAAGATTTTTATCATGGGACTTGAGGAAGCTAAGTATGTATGTCGGGTAGGAATCTTTAATAGGGATGATTTACGCTTGGGACCGGCCGGCTCGAGTTGTGAATTATCTTAGTTGGGATTCTTGTGCCCGGCTACTACGTTGATGAGGGCCTAGGTTAGAAAGGACTTGGGCGAACTTGAAATTTGATTCTATGGAACGTCATGTGATGTGTTAGGGTTTCATTATGGATGATTAGCCTTGCCTAAGATATCAATTGTATTATTCTCGTAGATTGTGCCCGAAACACTAGAGAGGGACAGCTTTTAGTTGGTTGCTTTTGTCCCTTTGGCTTAGTTAGTATCACGAAGGATGTTTCCTTTTGCTTGTATCTAATTGACTGCTACTGTGTGATCTGTCTGTGTTAGATGTGTTACATGTATATTGCCTACTTTTATTCCTCATACCTGCATACTTTGTTTTCATCTTATATTCGCGCTTCAACCCTAGACTGGTTAAGTCATATGGAAGGCACCCGTAGTGTACGTGATCGTGATCGCGAAATTAGGTAACCCCCTAAGACTAACCCTGGACAGTTGGAAAAGGAAGAGGCTGGATTGTAGGTACCGGCTCGGGTATATTCGTTAGGTACCTTAGATTTTGAAAGCTTCCGTTGATAAGGAATTTCGAGAACGAAATTCTTTTAAGGGGAAAAGAGTGTGAAAACCCGTAAATTTTTTGATTTTCTAGGCTTTATTTTATTTAATTGTACGCCTTTTATGCATTTTCTTTATTAGGAAAATTTTCTAAATACTTTTTATGAGTAAATATAGTTTTTAGATGATTTTTCTAGTATCGGTTAGTTTTTGAGAAATTAAGAGCGTATACCGGACGTGGGACCCGCTAGTGCGAAAAGTTCAGAAAAATTCGACCAACTAGGTTAAGATTTGGATATTGAGTTTAATTTACCGGGTGTTAGGAGATAATTAGAGGTTACCAAGTGGATTGATGTGAAAGGAAATAAAGTGATATGCATGCATTAATTATAGTGACAAGTGTCACTTAGAGATTGGTTGTACTTTATGACTACTATTCACCTTTTACCATTTGACCAAATAAATCAAAAATATTACCAAAAATTCACCATTTTCTTCCTCTTCTTGGCCGGACACTTCAAGCAAAAAGAAAGGGAAAAGCTCTTCAAATTCTTGCTTCCATCTTGCTCAAATTCAACCAATCAACAATTTGATCTTGCATTTGTTCCATAAAACCCCTTCACTTAGTGATTGTGAGGTGTTTAGTGGAGTTGTTTGGAAGGCTAAGGTGATTAGTTGCTCTCTCTCTTGTATTACTAAGGTGAGTAGTGAAGGAACCCCTCTCCTCCATCTAATGATGCTTAATTCATGACTTCTGGTAGCCTAAGGGATGATATTTGGTGTTATTTCATGATTTTGGTTGAGATTGATGACATTTCTATTTATTCATGATTTTTTCTGTTTTCATATGATTCATGTTGTGTGGCCATGTGTGATGGTTGGAAATGATCTGGAATGAAGGCTTAGTGTGTCAATTGTAGTTATTTGCGGAAAATTTCCGCATTGAACGGAAATTTCGGAAGTTAGGGTTTCGATTACCCCCCTTTCTGCCCGGTACTGTTCATCATAGTTAGAGGCCGAATTGGCCTTGGGTTAAAACATGAAAGTTGTAGGGAATGATACTTTAGAAATGCCTGCAAAAATTCAGGCCAATCGGAGTAGCATAGCTTGTGAAAAGACTGAAATACCCCTGCTACCCTGTTTTTACCCGAACTTGATAATTGCTTCTGTAATTGGTTAATTTGGTTGGGACTACTTCTGATTTGGTTGTTGACGTCTTCTTAAGAAATGTAGCCTGGTGTCTTAGCTTTCGGATGGCTTTCGACTCACTTGATTTGGACTTAGGTAGCCTGAATTACGGTACGGTAACCAGAATGCGGTTTGTTAACCTGTTTTTGAGGTTTTGGGTTAGTATATTGAATTTTTGACCTAGTTGCACTAGAAACTGGACTGAGTAGCCTTCTTCAACATTGTAGTCCTATCTGTTACCTTCGAAACGGTGTATATTACACCTCCATCCAATAACCGTAGTGCCGGTTGTGTCTGTTCCGCTAAACGACCTCAAAATTGTCTTTTGGTTTTAGGGTTTATAATTGGGGCTTTTC
Source organism: Coffea eugenioides (assembly GCF_003713205.1). Taxonomy (NCBI): domain Eukaryota; kingdom Viridiplantae; phylum Streptophyta; class Magnoliopsida; order Gentianales; family Rubiaceae; genus Coffea; species Coffea eugenioides. The sequence continues at coordinate 24,322,859 of NC_040040.1, read as the reverse complement.
TAGGGCTTCTTTGTTGAGCTACCATTTGGTTGTTTTGAAGGGTATTGTGGCTCTAATTAAAGGTGGTTGATAGTTTGTGATTGGGTGTTGAGGTTTGGTTGGAAAAGTAAAGAAAGACAAGGGAAATACTGTCAAAATTTTCGCGGAGCTCCTGCACAGTCTAGGAGAATTTGCTATATCTTGATGTAGTAATGTCGGAATTGAGTTCCGTTTGTTGCATTTTAAACTAGATTCATAGTGCTATAAGTCGTGTAAATTTCAGACCCTGTTTCTATCCGTGAAATTTATGGTGATTCTTCAAAGTTGACTAAAATATTGTACCTGTTCTGTCTTCCACTGGATAAAGCAGCAATTTGTGACTTGAATTTGACTGACTTGCGTTCTGAATCTTATGAGGATGTTTTCTGGAAAGTTATAGCCCTTTGAATTTATTTTCCAACGGTATAACTTTTATTAATTTTGGACTTACAAAACTTGAGATATGATTTTTCATATAGGGTTGCGCGAAACTAGAAAATCCTGTTTTCTTAGTATTGACTTCACTTTCATTTTCTACTTCAAATTTGGAGTTGGTCAGTCATGTAGGTAGGGTTTTGAGGTTGTTCATGCCTTTAAGACTAATGGTTACCTTTTTACTCCGAAGTCACCTCTTTGCTTTGCATGTTTTTGACTAGGCATATGGCTTGTAACCGAGTCTCACTTGCGAATTCCATACTAGGTTTTAGATTCGAGACTTAAGTGTTTGCCTTGATTGTTCTAGGAGGTGCCGACGATTAAAGCCAGTTTGAAGTGAAAACTTTTGAAGTACCTGTACTTGAACGGTGAGTGTACCACTCCCTTCACTTGTTGTTTAACTCGGTTTCTGTACATGCAATCTCTAATATGAACGTCTGAACTATCTGTTTATTTTGTTTGAGACGAGGGTGTACTTTATCACACTCGTTCTCTTGTCTGTTCATATGCCAAATTTTGATGCGAATCTGAATCTGTTATTTTTCTCTGTATCTGTATCAGTATCTGTTCTGACGTCGTTTGGAAGCTTGTATCCAACGACCTTTCTGTAACCTCTGAGCTCAACACCTGTGGCCAGTTACTCGAGTCGGGCCGACAAGAGCCTGGTCGATGAGATAATGACCCACAGTAGTCTGTTTCAGGAATCTTTGGGTATTGAGACCCTTAATTCCGGTATACTCGAGTATTACCACTTCTGTTTCTGTTTGGAGTTCGGGCCCGATAGGGATATGTTTGGTGGACGGAATTTGGTGTAAAGTGGGGTCTACGGACATGTTGGTTCTATTTACGTTGACGGAGAGTCAATGGGTTCGGATCAAGTACCGCAAATGGAAATCTGGCTCCTGAGAGCCACTTGTATCCTTTCTCTTGGAATCACTGTGTTTAATCGCTTTCATTTATATCTAGTACATGTATCTGAGTGGTTAAATGTGAAAGGCCATGATTTTCCTCTATATGTTTGGTACCTCATTGAGCGCAAACTCACCCCTTTCTGTTACCTTTGTTTTCCTTACAGGGTTCCAAGTTTTGAAACCAAGATTTTTGGAAGAAAAGAGTTGAGCTAGTTGTAGGACTTCTTTTGCTTATGCTCCTCTGTAACTGAAACCCTAATTGTATTTTGTGTAGTATGAATACTTTGGCTTCTATTTTGGTTCATTTGTTCAAGACTATGATGTAAATATATGTAGTTTACGATTGTTCGTGTTCCTTGGATCCTTTCACGCGTACTATGTTGGGTTGGTGTGTATCGACTCTGTAGTCCTGGCGAGAGTTGGGCAGGCGGTCCGCTGACCCCTTTGATTCGCCTTAGGGTGTGGTGGGGCTGTCACAGGTACGTCAACGAAAGCATGCATCATGTTCATTAGAACGTTATACCATAACTAGCTAAGGTAATAACACTTATTTAATCGGTAACTTCATTTGTTAGGAATTCCATGATCTTAAAAGCTTTCTATTATTATTTTTAGTAGTATAATTTACTTGTTTTATTTGTTGTAGTCTAAATAATAGAAAAGTTCGAAAATCACTTGTAATTGACAATCTTCCTTATGCGATCAATATTTAATATCCCTTATACGCGATAAGTCTATTTTTGGGATTATTTTCATTTTAAACTATTATTTATTTTGACTTAAATTAGATTGTGTTTTGAAAAAAGAACCTTTTGAATAAAATTATAAAAATGAATATATAAGAACATGTATTAGTATGCTAGAAATTATTATAGCCAAGACTAATCTAATAAATCATGAAAATAATGATGAATTAACATGTGAGAGATAGAGAAGAATATGAGTAAGTGAGTAGGAACAAAGTAATTAGTGCTTAATGGATCTAAAAATATCAAGAAGAATGTATGAAGTTAACTGATTAAGGGTACCTTGATATTTGATAAACATTTGCCCTGAAAATATCGCCAGCCCCGCTCGATTTTTCACTTGAATCGATTAGGAAGAGATTTTATTTCCTTTTTTAATTTGGATACTATTAGTTTAGGAACCATATATTTAGTTTCCCTTTTTATTAGTTTTAGTATTTATTAGTATTCTATTAAAAAGAGGATTCTTATCCTTTGTGTAATGGGGAATTACGCGAGTACTAGTACGAAGGATTGGTGATATGTTTCTGGGGATACGGCCGTGAAGAAACGAAAACAGCCAGAAAGAACGACGCGCTAATCTTTGGCTATTCTTTTGTTCGTTAGTTAGAAAAATTAATTTTCCCTTTGTTACTTTTCTTCTTTTTCTCTTCAACCACAAGCCCTAATCGTACTTTTGGCTGCAGATCAACCATGACAAGTGGATAAATTCCTGCTCTAGGCAAAGAATAATCAAAGTTCTGATTTATTGAATACTATGGGATCTAATTTGATTTTATTTACTTTATTCAGTTATAAATATTTATATTTTCCCTATTCATTCATGAGAATGATTATTTTATACAATTAAATAACTGATCACTATTTACTAGTTAGAATAATCTACTACGATCTAAAACATCAGATTCATAATTTTTTGGTAGTTTTAGTATTTGTTGTGAGTGAGATAATTTAATTGTAATAAAAACTTTTGAATTTATGTCACGCAAGTATACAATCTATGTAAATGAACCAAACTTATATGTTTGTTAGATAAAATTGGTAGCTTTTCTAATAATTTATGGTAGCTTTTCTAATAATATGTTTGTTAGATAGAACTGGTTGCTTTTTCACAATACCTTGATTAATTTATTAACATTTTATAAATGAAAAAAATCACCCAGTCTTTGAGAATATGACGCTACTTGTCACTACATTTGAGTTTGTATTTTTGGAATAGGAATTTTTTTTTTTTTTGGTTTTTGGTTTGACACCCACCATAAATCTTCAAGCATTTGGAGTTTTGGAAAGCACTTGGGGAAAAACAAAAATAAAGCCCTTGAAGGGTGAGTAATTTTTTTTTTTTTTTTTGCCAACAACAATACATTGTGCTCCCTCTGTCCCACTTTGATAGTCCTGTTTCTTTTTTCACACAATTAAAAAAAAAGTAGTTAACTTTGTTGGAAAAGTAAATTTAGATTGCTATTTTTCTAAAATACCCTTACATTAAATATGGTACAATTTTATGGGAACTTAAATTGATGGTTAAAAAAGAATCAACTCTCATTAAATGGGGTAGGTTTATAGTAACAACTACTTACATTGAATAAGGGTATTTTAGAAAAATTAAAATATAACTACATTCTTCAATTGGAAAAGTGGACTATAATTTGAGACAGATGAAAAAGGAATACAGGACTATCAAAATGGGACGGAGGGAGTATAATTTACTCTATCCTAATCTAGGGAGGGAAAGCCTAAGGAGACTTGTGTGTTGAGGGAGCCCGAAGGATGAGTAATGCAGGACAATGGTTTCTGCATATGGATTCATGCAGTTTTCTTCTGATCAGAGGCGACAGAGGGAAATCTTATCCTCATCTCACACGATAATGGTACCATATTTAATTGAAAATCATAAGTCAGAACTTACGGATTTCTGGGGTTGCACAATCTTCGAGTAAAGGAATTGAGCACCACAGATCTTCACGGTAGATTGCATTCTTAATTAGTAAAGTTGATTGACAGGACCATTCTTGTCTATTAACGGAATTTTGGGACCAGTCCGTACTGAACTGAATTATTGTACTACAAAAGACTGCGTTAGTGGGATACGGGGCAGGGACGGTCATCCCTGAACGGTTCCCTCACAAAACTGAAGAAGTGGCCATCATCAATCCACGTTGACAAAGCTCAAAACAGAGTCGTTTTGATTAATGAGCAAGGAAAAATTTTCTAAAAACTATGTCTGAGCTTAACACCTCCGTTACCAACCATTGAAACTCCCTTCCACAAAATCCCGCCTAATTGACTCGCTATGACTTCATTTCAATTCTTGGTACGAAAAAAATTTTTTAGTCTCCCTCCAAAAAATTGTCAATATTCATCTACAACTTTAGAACTAAGGCAAAATACAATCAATGAATAGGAAAGTTGCAAACAAGGGGCAGAAGAAGGGCAGTCAAAACACTCTTAGGAAAAGGAAGAACTACCTATTGAAGGAGAAAGTCTTGGAGGCCTAATATCTATAAAGGGTTGGGGAAGGTCAGGACTGAACAATGAAGCTAAAGATGATGGAGTCCAAAGCAGTGACACCCAATCGCATCTACATAAACCTTGCAGGTAACAATATTCCAAACTAATGACATAATTTCCATTGTTTGGTGAATAGCATCACATGATTTTATATCATGGTTGTCAAAACTCTATAGATGTTAGAAATTAGATATGTTCATGGGCCATATGGGAGAGTAAAGTAGAGAGAAATTTTGAACACCAAGTGTTTGCCAAAAAGAAAATGAGAACTTCCAAACCAATTAGTAGAGAGAGTTGTTAGGATGGGATAAATAGGGGTCATAACTCTCACATTAGTAGCAATAGTGTAGTCATTATACAACAGGGGTACTTGTTGTTTCTATGAATTTCTTATAGATTTTGTTGGTTAGCAGCGCCTATGTGCAGATTATATGTTATGTGTGGTTTGTACATACTATTCATGGCGACATACAAAACGAAAAAAAAAGTGCTACAAAGATAGTTCCCTTAAGAATGCCTCTTACAACATGTTGTATAAGAGACATTTCATATGAATATATAATGATGCGGAGTAAAATTGTTATGCAGAGTAAAATAACATAACGCTTAGATTGGTAGACGCATTGCAGAGAAAAAGATTACAAGATTTTTTAGCTAGTGGGGTTGGACGCCATGTTGAATAACTGTTACATGCAGTGAGTCAACAGTTACAGTAGCAAAACTTATATGTAATATTGTGTGAACATAATGTGAAATTGCTACCTATTGTTTGTTAGTTAACTTGTATTTGCATAATCATAGGATAAATAGAAGAAGAAATTGGTTATTTGAAACTTGATAGCTAGGGCAGTAGATGACAATTTGAACAGGGTAGGCATAATAAATAACATAGTTTTTAACTTAGCATACTCAATGTGGAAAAAAGATTATAAGTTTTACTTTGCTAGTGTGCTTGGACATGAAGTTGGATAACTGTAACACGCAATGAATTAGCAATTACAGTGTAAGAACTGCTCTGTAAAATTTCATCAACGTAACTGTGAAATTGGTACCTCTGAGTTATTACATTCACTCATGTTTGTAGCGTAGGACAAGAAATAGAAGAAGAAGTCAATCCTATCAACCTTGATAAATAAGTGAGAGTAGATTGTAAGTGGAATTGGCCAAATAGAATAATTAACCTACTGTTAATTTTAGCAAACAGAGTGTGGAAAATAGGTTACAAGTTTTCATAACTATTGTTACTAAGATTTGAAAGTGATATATTAGATATGTTAGTACTTTGTTATGCATTAAGAATAAGCAGAGAAAGCATAATGGAATTGAAGTGCAATTGTCTGTGTAAAACTCCAGTTTAAATGACAGGAAAAAGATTGAGAACTTCAGGTAAAAGAAAAGTGGCAGAGATGAAGCAACAGGAAAGCTTGATGGCAGACAATCTGAGGTTCCATCTAAAATATTTTGGAATTCGAAACGATCATCTCTATATTCTCAATAAACACTTAATAAAGTTCTAAGAAATTTAATGTGTCGGAGAGAGGAATTATTGTTTGTGCCAAGGGCAATAGCACAAACAAGAGAAGAGGAAAGATTCATCAGATATTAACTAGTTGTAGTAACCTGAGGTTGTAACATTGAAGAATATCTAGTTGTAATATCACTAGTTTTAACTAGAGAAGACGAAAAGCTACCGATTGCAAATTCATTAGTTGTAATGAATTGTAACATACACCTAACTGGTTGTAACTTAATATGTACATGTCGTTATAACTATTTGTTGCATTTTAAATATTAGTTACCCATTTTCAAATTAGTTATTCCAACGAAGTATCATGTTCTTCTGCGAAACTGTTACTTATTATGTGGTCGTGTGGAACCAAATCGAGCCGCCAATTGTAACTTCATTTCCGTACTAAAGGAGTAATACCTATTGAAGTGCCTGTAATACTATCTGTAATACTTATTGTTAATACAATTGTAAATCACTTGTCTAAATTTTAACATAGAGAAACATGACAAGGTGCCTGTACAAGCACATCAATAAGTTGTAACAGCTTATTAACTTCTTGTAACGTACATATACGACATTCCCTGGTAGGGACGACATGGTTGCATTTAGTAAATGTTCGTCCAAAACTACGGCAAATCTGGTGTTAGACACCTAATGTCTGAAAATTCTGGTGCTAGACACTGCAAATCTAGTGCTAGACACCTAATGTCTGGTACAAGCACTAATTCATTGAGAGATTGTAGATTAAAACAAGGTTACAATATGGAACCGATCGAAATTGAGCAATATCATGTCGAGACAAGTACGAACATCAATAAATGAGGTGAACTTTGGGGACGGATATTCGAAACTCAATTGTTTGGAACAACCAATTGGTTTGTATTCATAAAAATTGTAGGTACACATCATTCATCAACCTGCACATTGAGGAGAGTTGATATCAACAGTTAGTCTCAATCCTTGGGTGTTATTTCTTTTCTGAAATGCGTAACGATGGCAAATCAGTTAATAAAGTTTATGGAATATACGGTTAATGATATACGCTGTCGAATTATCCAATTAACAAGATTACATAAATATGTGATGTAATGATAAAAGCTTGTCACCTGGAGTGATAGTGAAAATACATGATATGTATCATTATCGCAGTGTGTTGAAATTGCCGCACGCTTCGCCTATATTGTACAATATAACTATTCAACTGTCAACAACTCAGTAGCAATGCCTATATTGCTCAGTTACAAAGTTAAATTGAACTAGACATTATAACAAAAATGATATTTCAGACCATTAAGATATCTCTAACGGAGTTATACTTGAAAAATATGAAAAATTTGGGGTGCATCCATTCTATAGGGACACTTCCATGAGACCCCTGATTAGCCAATCAGTGAACTTTCGAATAATACAAAATAATATGTCATTAAAGTATTATATGTTAACTACAAAATATGTATGCTTTGACAGCGTTCAGATGCCCACCATTACACTTAAAGAAAAAGTAGCTCTACGATACGAAAAAAAGGACTTTATTTTATCTACTAAATGTATGCATACCGTTTGACTTTCCTCGATTTCGGGAGTAACAGCGTTTGGAGGGCTATTCACTGACTGGCTTATTGAATGTGTCTACAAGTTTGTATGGGCCAAATAATTGTATAAGACAGACAAAAAAGTTATCAGGAGGGATGTCAGTCGTAACAAAATCATCACACAATGTAACATCATCATAACTAATTGTGCTGTTAGAAACATCCAAATAAAAGTTAAAACCATGCCCATTTTATACTAATCGAAACTGAGTCAGTTGATGAACGGCATCCCATAAACATGTGTTCATCAAATGAAATCGATGTCGGCTCCAATTCTGAGACCTGTATTATTGACACGACAATAATGTTTTTTTATCGTGAATGGTACCTATTTATTAGTTAACCGTACAATGATAACATTGTTGTAGCATAAATGTTTACCATCATAGTTATCAAATCCTTACCGTAGTCTGTGTAGTATTTGACAATCTAGATTTCTTTTTAATCTATCAAATTTATCGACGCAACTTCACATCACTTTACTTCTCTTCCCACCGGCACGTTTTTTAATGCCTCTTGCGACTACTGCCTCTCCCATTTCATTTACAAATTGAATCTTTTCCTATTCCACCTGTCTCCTTTCTTGTAAGCTCATGGCTCTGTTTCAATGAAAATCCAGCATCCTCGCTTATTTCAATTTGGAATCCTTGAGCCTCACTCACTTTTCTTTGTGATGGCATCATGTACGAAAATTGAGCAATATGCAACTCATGGTTATGCTCTAAGACAAAGTCATGCACACGGTACTTCATTGTCCCTCTAAGCAACACGATAACTATTTTAGCTCTACACCTTGTTTTCGTCGGTGTTCGTGTCCTCTTTGGCATCACATCACTTTCGTACTTGCGCTTTACACCTTCCTTGCAGCAACTATATCTGCTAGACGTGGTCACGCCTCTTTGTCTTTATTTAGATAGTTTTTGCGTACACTAAAATTCATTTTAAAGGCATATTTGTTGTAAAACTTGTACGCATCCTCTTCACTGTTGAACTCCATTCCTAACTCAGGGAGTCCCATCTTCTGTCAATTTGCTGCAATCCATTACCTCTGCTCCTGTCAATTATGCATCAAACACCCTAATTTGCAATACTTCATGAATAGTATGCACATAAACGACAACGTAAATGTATATTACCATTCATAATGTGTTATAAATCACACATTACTTGTATACCAAATCCTATTATTACGTTTATCAATATGATTAATGATTCATATCACCTTACTTTTACTCTAAGACAACGGCATTATCTATGTACAAATACAACTCCCTGTACACTAAGTTATACGGACTGTAATATATTGGTCACACGATGTAAGTCTATTTTAACTGTATGTATATCCACACTGGTGATTGTATTTCGGTTCTAGATTCTTTAGCTCACTGGACCTTATGTCATTCATTAATGATAATCGCCTAAGCCAACTCCGCATTTTCTACTATTTCTACATTTTGAGGGCCAAACAAGTACTTTCTATTCATTGTAATATATTTCTTACATCATGTAATTTACTTACAACGCAAGGTACACCCATTTATTATTCACATGTATGTCTTTTCCTCTGCTTCACCTCATTCAACTCTATGCCTCCATTTTATACATACTGCATGGTCAGGAGAGGGGCACACTAAGATTGCGTGATAAGCATGGACCAACTACATATTACTCATTTAAACACTGCATTCAGTCACGTTACTTTGGTTTGCTAATACGCTTTATGTTTTACCGAACTCGGAGAACGCAGTTGCTTCTGCTATTAAATTGCACAACAGAATCTGGCTTCGTGAGATGATAAATTTCCTCTGTTTCCTTCTATCTTGCCGCCTGCCTTGCACGTATTCAAAATGGATACAACACTCATACCCAGCTTCAAATGCATACAACACTCTCACTGCACTGTTTGCTTTCTTCCTTATTCACTCACCATACCCCAGCTCTCTCCACCCATTTTTCTGTCAATTGCTACTTCCAGGACGCCTCCTCTCTTCCCTTAGTTTTGTTTTGTGTGGCTCTCCACTTTTCTGTTTGCTTTCTTCCTTATTCATTCAAAACCATACCCCAACTCTCTCCACCCACTTTTTTTGTCAATTGCTACCTTCAGCAGGACGCCACCTCTCTTCCCTCAGTTTTGTTTTGTGCGGCTGATTCAAATTTTCAACTTGATTTTCAAAATTGAAACTCTTCCGTTTGGTCCGTCATGTTCCCGTTTTGGCTAAACATTTTTTTTTTTGGAACGGCGTCGTTTTTTGGGGCTTGTTGAAGGCTTCCTGACGTGGAATATTTCTTGCCTCACATTTGGGTCTTGTGAGAAGACCGTTCAGGAGCGGTCGATCTGATGACCGCTCCTGCCCTTAATCCGCGTTAGTGTGTCATTGTCGGTGGAGCTCCAACATTAAAGCAGTACAGTAGTGGTGGTTGAATTAATTAATGAGCACAATGGAAATGTACAATTAATTGCACCAGCCAGGGGGTAGATGATTAGAAAAAAGTGACTCGGCAAAAAACTATGCATCAACAAATGCTGAAACAAGAGAAATTGGCAGGTTGGAAATATATAATAAAGTTATATTTTCGTACTTATCCATTTTCCTATTCTCTATTCTACTTGACTAAGTAAACAAGCGAGTTTATTTTACTCGCTCTCACATTGATCACGCGCTATCTCTCTTATATCTCTCCTCTAATAGCCTTGCATCTTTGTTTTTTTCCATTGTGGACAAACTGTTGTTAACTAATTCCTCCCTCATCCTTGCTCTCTCATCCTTTTATGAATCGATTATAATCTTTTTAATGTCAAATTTTAAATACAAAACCATCTAATCATGTAAATCGTATTTTTTATGCTTATTTATAAGTTTTATCGCTTTTCCTTACTATTTGTCAAAGATGCAATTTGCAGGTACATGAAGAATGTTCTCCAACAAAAGAATAAAATAATACATGAAGAAATTTTGTTCATTTTTTTTGCAAGATTTTTTTTTTAATTTTATCAATCTATCATAATATTTTCCATATGAAATCGTATCATAATCTTCACGTAAGTCCTATTTCTTCATGCTTAATTATAAGATTGATTCCTTTTCCTTTTTATTTGTCAAGGATGCACTCTGCAGTTACATCAAGAATGTTTTTCAACAAAAGAAAAAAAAAAGGTACATCAAGAAGGTTTATTCACTATTTTTTGCATAATTATTTAGAAAGTCTTAGCAACGGATTTGTGTTTAGATCAATTTTAGGCCATTTGTGTTGTTTCCATAGATTTGTGCTAAACTGAGATATTTTGAGATACAAAGTTTTTAAAGGTGGTCCGTGGCAGTATCCTGTGGTTTGCGAACTTCCGCCAAACCAAGAATGAAGAAGAACCGAAGAACATGAAACTTCATTGTTGCCTGAACAAAATGTGCCAAGTTGTTACCTTTCAGTAGATGAAAATCGAGGACTGGGTAAGGGAGTTTGAAGATAGGTGTACAAGTGAAAAGTCTCGAATTCAAACTCTCTCAATTATACTAAATAAAAAAATTAAAAACAATCATTTGCAAGTCCTATTTTTGATTGCTATTTTAGAAGTTTTTATAAATTAATATATTATAATATTTTGATGTATGTGAAGTAAAAAAATAATTAAAAAATATAATTTCTTATGTAAAAAAAATTCATCAATAATTGGTCTGACAGGGGGGAGTTCCAATACTATGCCTACTGACTCAGCATGGCAAGGAGAGTTCTATGAAAACCCTTTGTAAACAGCGGCCCTAGCTTCTCACTTTTCAACCCATGCCCTTGATGAACCTCTCCAACTGACTCATGTTTGCATAATTCACTCATGGTTGTCCGCCTGCTTAATTTTTATAACGATGGCTTCTTGGCATTGATTCCTCAACAACCGTTTGTTTCTTCTAAGCTCTGAGTCGGCTGGTACTATTTCTGTATAAAACAATTTGTTATGCACAATAATGGTTTCTGCATATGGATTCATGCATTTTTCTTCTGATCAGAGGCGACAGAGGGAAATCTCATCCCCACTCACCGGATCGACACCTATTCAAATCTTATCCTCATGTCACACGATAATGGTACCATATTTAATTGAAAATCATAAGTCAGAACTTTCTGGATTTCTGGGGTTGCACAATCTTCGAGTAAAGGTATTGAGCCCCGCAGATCTTCACGCTAGATTGGATTCTTTTTCTTCTTCCAGTAGCAACGTTGATTGACAGGACCATTCTTGTCCTTTAACGGAATTTTGGGACCAGTCCGTTCTGGACTGAATTATTGTACTTACACAGAATGCGTTAGTGTGTCATTGTCGGTGGAGCTCCAACATTAAAGAAGTACCGTAGCGGTAGTTGAATTAATTAATGAGCACAATGGAAATGTACAATTAATTACACCAGCCAGGCGTAGATGATTAGAAAAAAGTGACCCGGCAAATAACTATGCATCAATAATTGCTGAAAGAACAAAAAACAAGAGAAATTTGCAGGTTGAAATTAGATAATAAATATAAATATAGTACTAAATACTTCCTCCGTTCCACTTTGATAGTCTTGTTTTCCTTTTTCTTCTGTCCCAGATTGTAATCCATTTTTCAATTGAATAATGTAATTTTATTTTATTTTTTCTAAAATACCTTTATTCAATGTAAGTTGTTATTATTATAAACTTACAACATTTAATGCATTTAGATTTTCCAAACTTATTTATATGAGGAGGGAAACAAACTATATGTCATCATTGGCTACAAACCATGAGTGAAAATTTTCAAAACCATCCATATTCCCACAATTTTTTTAATGAAACTCCAACAAAAGAATATGATTTCAAGTTCCCATAAAGTTGTACTCTAATTAATGTGAGGGTATTTTAGAAAAATAGCTAACTAAATTGATTGTTCCAACAAAGTTAACTACTTTTTCTTAAACTGTGTGAAAAAAAATTAGGACTATCTAAGTGGGACGGAGAGAGTATTAAACATAATTAATTCGTCATTTATATTTGAATTATTGAGTTTTTTTTTACATTTTTTTACCTTTCGCTTATACTCCCTTTCCCCCACCACTCAACTCATCCCTCCTCCCTATTTGAATTATTGAGTATTTGAGTATATAACCTTAACTTGCAAGCATATGCTAAAAGTACATGTTTAATATGTGAATTTGTATTCACTAATTACTAATTTTGTGATCACGACAGGTACAGTTTTTTTTTTTGATAAAATATAATAATTTCATTAAAATCTGTATTAATAACAAAAATTACATCATTAAAAATACATAAATATCAAAAAACCGATATAAAGAAAGGATACTTCAATTATAGTTTTTAGAACCACCTCTGGTCAAATCAATAATTGTTTGTTTTGTACAGCAATAATCTAAAGTATTAGCCTGATCGGGCCAAATCAAGACGTATGAGCTCTGATTTGCCTGTTTGTGGTGGATACATCCAATTGACTTCGAACTTTGTACCAATAGAAAATAATAAAAAATATAACTGCGTGATTCCCGAGTTGACGGTGGACTGAGTGTGTTAAGTGGCAGTTGTACCTCTTGATTGCATGATTCTGATTGTAGATCTCTTTGACTTGGATACCATCTTATTAGAATAGTTTTGATTCTATTAGAGGTGTCAAAATGTGATTTGGACTGATTTGTTTGAGTCACAAATAGATAATGGATATAATTAGATCAATTTGTTTATACTTATTTAATAAATGGGTCAGAATTGATCGATCCATTTATATCTATTAATTCAATAGATGGGTATGAGTATTACTCAATTACACATCTATGACCCGTTTAAAATTTTCTTGATCTATTTTTTCAGATGTTGTTTAATATGAAATAATGACATTTATTATTATTAGGTTAATAAGAAATTCAAATTTATCTGTTGAACATTCACCAAAATTTAGTTTAAATATTCAATTATTTTTAAATGGGTATAAATGGATAATGCAAGCCTATATATTATGCACCAATTAAATGGGTTGAATTGAGTCTCCATTCAATCACATTTCAAAATGGGTATAAATTAGATAAGATTAACTTTTTATGCACTGACAGTGTAGTAATTTTTTTTACAGTAGTACTTTTAAATATATGTCATATATGTATGATTTGAATTTAAATTTTGAATTCATATTATGTGAGATGATCTATCTGCTTATGTAACAGAATCTTTCCACTAACAATGCATAAATAAATTATCCTTTAAAATATAATAACATTGACGTCAAATTCATATGTTATAGTGGTATCTGCAGTAACCCCGCCTCCCCCCTCTTCTCCTTCCTGAAAGAATCAGTATACCACGGATAGTAACTGTACGCTTTCAAACCAAAAATTGTATACTTAGTGTTACTGCCTTGCTGAGGTCTCATATAACTATTTAGGCTCCAAAAGACCTAGCTTTGGATAGAGTGCAACAAGATACAGCACTTTATTATATATTTAGTAATACCAACGGATTTGATAAGGTCTTAATTTGTCCTGGTCGCGTGAAAACACCACGTTCTGTTTTTCAACTTTATATTTCCAGCTTTTTTTTTTAAAAAAAAAAGCTTTATATTTCCTGATACAAGATTAGGACAGCTAGCGTGGGACTTATATTTGTACTCATTGGAAAACTTTAATTTATTAACTCTATGGTTGTCCGTCTGCTTAATTTTTATAACGATGGCTTCTTGGCATTGATTCCTCAACAACCGTTTATTTCTTCTAAGCTCTGAGTTGGCTGGCCCTGTTTCTGTGTAAAACAATTTGTTATGCACGATTATGATTTCTGGATGTCGGCGACTCTAATTAAGTTTTTTTATAATATATATTTTAATTTTTATATTTATTATTGTAAAATATCAATAATATCTTTTATTTAAAATTATATGCAAAATATTAAATTTTATTACGGGAGGTTGATTAGATTCGAATAGACTCAATTAAACTCGATTATACTCGAATAGACTCGATTGAGTTCCACTTAACTTGATTAGATTTAATTAAACTTGAGTTCGAGTTCGAATTCGAATTCAGTAAACCAAAGTTGAGTTTGAACTCGAGCTCGAGTAGCGCACTACTCGAGTTCGACTCCACTCAAATGTACCCCTAATCAGAACAAATGATTTCACATGGTCGGGCCAATCAAGACCTCATCAAATCTGAAATATCCATCTTATCCTCAATCTCACACAATAATGGTTTCTTGGATGTCGATTCTTACATTTCTTCTGAGCTCTGATTTGCATTTTTGTGGTGGATACATTCAATTAACTTCGAACTTCGTACGAATAGAAAATAATAAAAAAATATAACTGCGTGACTGACGAGATGATAAAAAACTGTGTTAAGTGGTAGTTATACCTCTTGATTACATGATTCTAGTTGTTGATCTCTTTTATTTGGATTCCGATCTTATTCAAATAGTTTTGATTTTGTTACATTATGTCTGTCTTGTGCATTTCAATCTTTACAATTTAATAATTCTTTCTTAGATTGGATTTACATGTTTAGTTCTGGATGGTATCTAGGGGTGGGCGTGGGTCGGGTACCCGTCTCATTCACCATTTGGCTGACCCGACCCGCACCTTGCAGGTCAGCCATTTTCTGACCCTTACCCGCCCCGCATATCAATGGGTACCCTATAACGGGTACCTGCTGAGATAGGGTCGGATCAGCGGGTACCCGCCCTGCCCCGATTATCATTTAATTTTTTTTTAAAAAAATGATTTATACCAATTTAATTTTATATTTTACACATTCATCTAAGATTTAATAATGTTTTTTTCTAAAAAAGGTTTAGCGCCAAGAAACAAGCATATGAAGAGAATATAAGATAAAGGAAAAAAATTAAAAGAATTCAAAATCAATAAAAGTTTGAAATAAGTTGCACAAATTTTAATATATATGTTCCACATTAATTAAACTTTTTTCTATAAAATATAAGATCATGACCTTTACAAATGAATCTTGTAAATAAACTATAGTCTCTCATATTTGTAATGCAATTTGTTCAATAAAATTATTTATTTAGTTCTAACTTATTATTTTATAGTGTGTGTATAAAAATAAAAATAAAAAACATATATATGCGGGACGGATCGGGTACCCGCGGGTTTTTAATTATGTGACTCTAACCCGCCCCGCATCTTAGCGGATACCCGACCCTCTTTTGACCCGATTAAATAACAAAAATCAGATATCCTAATTTTCGGATCGGATCAGATCGGATATGATGGGTTTTCGGATTAGTGGATACTTTTGCCCACCCCTAATGGTATCATTAATACAATGATACTACACATGCAAAGCTTATCATACTAAAAGTTAGAGGTGTCAAAATGTGATTGGGATTGGTTTATACGAGTCATAAATGGATAATGGTTATAATTAGATCAATCCATTTATACCTATTTAATAAATGGGTCAAAATCAATCCATCCATTTATGTCCATTAATTTAATAAATGGGTATTGGTATATTCAATTACACATTTATGACCTGTTTAAAATTTTACTTGTTTTTTTAGAATGTTATGTTCCTTTTTTTAGATGTTGTTAATAAGAAATATGACATTTTATTATTATTAGGTGGGTAAGAAATTCAAATTTATCTATTGAACATTCACCAAAATTTAGTTTAACTATATCATTATTTTTAAATGGGTATAAATGGGCAATGTGAGCCTATCTATTATGCACTAATTAAATGAGTTCAACTGAGTCTCCTTTGGAAAACATTCAAAATTCATTGCATATCCAAATCTACTTATTAATGGATGAATTTGGACGGATCAACATAATTGAGTTGTGATTAACATATAAACTTCTAAGTAACCACCTTTTCTTATGTGCATTGGGCATTATCCATTGCGGAGTTCACTATATTGGTCCCTCATGTTTATTGTTTTACTTAATATTTATTCCTAGTTAACTATTTTGCATGAGAAATAATCAATCTAGGACTTTGCAAGGCAAATGAAGGAAGCTAATGGAGGAATTGCGTGAATCACCTAGGCATGTAACATGACAAATTTTGCTCCTCCTTAATTTTCCTTTTAGCTTACCTTCAGCACATATTTTTCTAATTATATAGTTAGGAAAAGAGAATGGTAATTGGATATAAAAAAAAAAAGAGAGGTTGCATACTCTTGAGAGTATGATAAATAAGTGTATATTAATCAATAAGACACCTTACTTGTAATCAAAAGATCACGAGTTCGACTTATTAAGTAGTTGAAAAAAAAAAGTCTTCAAAAATCAGAGCAAGGTTAACTTTGGAAGTAAATTCCTTCCTGTACATTGACATTAAATTTTATTTAATATGAACGACATTTATTATGTAGACGTCCAAATAAAGGAGATCATTGTAACTTTTCAGAAACTTGAATGGAGCAAAATGAAATTGTTATAAACCTCAAAGCAGTTTTACATAAATATCCCTACACATTGGAACACATTTACAAGCAGATTTTATCATGCTAGTACCTTTATAGTCGAAGAAAGCCGATACACTCAGTGCCACATTGCTCCCTCTCCCTCTCTCTCGTTCTTCTCACAAGTTGTCTTGCGTGCTGCTTTGCTTCTCAGGACACGTTGAAGCTTTTGTTCTTTGCTAGCTAGGTAATTAGTATTATATACCTGGCTCTCAATTTCTGTGGTCCACTTCATTAATTGATTTTTTTTTTGTTGTAAAAATTTTAGGGGCTATCAGTTTCAGACGTTTGTTTTTCTTCGTTATTGGAAAAATCCAGCAGCTGTTTGCATGCTAATATATGGGATTTCTCTTTTGCTTAGATCTGGAATAAAAAAGTGAAGGTTGCGTCTGCCCATTTGCTAATGTCATACTAATGCAAATTTTATTGTTCTTTTCTATTAGGGAATTGTGCCCAGAAATGAAAATTTCTCCCCCGCAGAAATACTCTTTAGTATTCCATATCTAAGACTCTTTCAAAAGTATTCCCAGAGTAACACTTGCTGTCTAGCAGGAAAGAATTAGTACCTGCATATTATGTGACCCTGAAAAAAAAAACGATCTTTCTTTCTGTCCTCCATTAGTTTGGCACTAAAACTTGAGTAAGGTTAACAGGATTGTGCGGTACAACCAACAATAATGGAAGGGGAGAAGATGGATACAGAGGAAAAGGTGGAGACAGAGAAGATGAACAAGGCAATTGCGATGGCATATGACGTCCAATCTAAAATAGTAGAGGATCTAGTTGGGGATCACTTTCATGTTGGCTTCTATGACTCTAGCTCCATTATCCCTGGTTCTGATGTCCATTCTGCTCAGACTCGCATGATCGAGGCGGCCCTCCGTTTTGCCTCTGTATCAGGTATATTCAGCGCACCTCTTTTAAGATATGCATTCGCAGTTTGTCTGGAGTTTTCTTCTCTAAGTACAAATGCTGTAGTTATGAAACAAAACTGTATTTTGCTGCAGAGCTAAGCTTTTTTAGTGGGGTGCAGATTCTGTTCCAATTAATTTCGATTGTGACTTCGTTGAGTCATCTACCCCGGCTATCAATTTGTATAGGCTCCGACCCGTTTTGGACGTGAATCTAATTAGTATACATGGTTTAATAAATAAAAAATACATGTTCATTAAAAATTTGTTACTAACCTACTTATTATTTTTTTAAAAATATTTTTGATAAATCAAACAATTGTTAGAACTAATCTTATTGTATTGTTAATATTGTGTTGCTAAAGTTTATATAAAAATAAAACTTTAAAATTAATTAAAAATTATTAATTTTAATTAATTGTAAAATTTGGATATATCCGACTCAAATCTGGATCTGATAAAATTCGAATCCGAAACTATATATATTGGTCTTTTTGGTCCCCGTCAAAATCTGAATCCGGATCTAAACTAGTTTATTACATGTCGGATTTGGGTCTGAATGTACCGATTTTGACCCGGTTGACATCCCTGTATCGGAGTTACTTAGAGCCAAGGCACTGAAACTTTGGATAGAATTTTCCATTCTTTAAGTCAACCTTTACCGAATCGTTCAAGAACTTAAAAGAGTGTTGGGGAATGTGATGCTTTTGCTAAACAAATATTTTGGGCAATAGAAGCAATTTTAAATTGTTTCGGAACCTGCAAGTGTAGGGGCAAAGCTTTTGATCTCAAAGCACTTTTAATACGAGCTCAAAATTAGTGTTTTTGAAATAACTTTTGTATTTCAAAAAAATCATAAAAATAAAATTTGACCATTTTATCATGAACTTTGAACTAAATAAATTGATAAAATATTTCTAATAGAAAAGGCACTTATGTAACTTT
Source organism: Coffea eugenioides (assembly GCF_003713205.1). Classification (NCBI taxonomy): domain Eukaryota; kingdom Viridiplantae; phylum Streptophyta; class Magnoliopsida; order Gentianales; family Rubiaceae; genus Coffea; species Coffea eugenioides. Next base: position 24,303,848 of record NC_040040.1, on the reverse strand, counting down.
GCCCCCAAATGATATAATTGAACACTAAATAAGTGCTCTTGTCAGGATGTCTGCTATGTGAAATACGTCTCAATAAGTCGTCATAATCTTAAGGATTGATCTTATAAATACCGTCAGTGGATATACTATCACCATTAAATATATAATACATGTGTAAAATTTGAATTTGGCAATATATATTGAAAAAGATTTCGGAGGAAGAAGATATTTTTCATTAGGCATCCGTCAATGGATATATACATATAGCCCAAACCTTCAATCTCGCTACTGATAGCTACTGATCTTATTTGAATACAAATACAGCTAAGGATAAAGCCTCACTGATAAGGATATCTAAGGATATCTATTTACCAATTCAAACTGATAACAAACTCAGTTACAACGATATACATTATCTCCAATATATATACTTATAATGTGTATGAAATTTATTCTAATCTTAAACAGGCACCTAATATTAAAGAATTATCTAAGATGGAATATCATTTCTCTGCCAATTGCGCTAGTCATGCATCTTGTTTTTAACAACACAATATTGCTTACCTTCGAAAAATCAACACATAATTTTATTGGTATCACTCAAAATTGGGTCAATTTAAATCATATTTCCTAAGATTTGACCTAATTAAAAAGTTTGCCTTGTGATTTGATCAGATTACAGTCGAATCCCCCAGTAGCAAAACATTTGTCAAATACCCGGCCCTCACTTTAAATACAATATTGGCAATTAAACGCAGCCCTCACTTTACTTCTATTATTTCCTTTCAAGTTAAATACTTCTTCACATATAGGAAAGAAAATAAAACTTTCAGTTCATGACCAAAAAACACCATTTCAATTTTTTTTTTTTTTATCAATCAGCGGCATCTATACTATCCTACCCTACAATGGAGAAATCCAACTAGGTTGTATAAGGGGTTAGAGAGCAAGCAAGTTCATCTAAACCAAAGAGGTGTTCTGCCACACTTTTTGAATTTTTTAACTATAAGGTGTGGGTGTAGGGTTTAAACCTCTGAATAATAATCTAAAGAGGAATTTTAAATCCCTTACTTTGAATTGAAGTACCAAATTCTACACCCAATAGTACATGCACATGTAAATGGGGATAATCAATTGGGGAAGGATAAAAACAGAAGCAGCATTTTCTTTTTCTTTTTTCTTTTGGTCTTTACTTTTCTTTCTCATTTTAGTAGCTTTAGTTTTTCTTTGGCTACATTTGCAATGGATTTAGGGGTATTTGCCTATTCAAAAGGTTAGATTACAAATTGGTCAAATTACAGGATTAGTTCTATAATTTGGACAAGCCTGATGCAATGTGAATATACATTAAGCATAGAATTTGATTTTTCTGGGCAATCATATGCAATTTCTGTAATTGGTACTCTGGGTTTAGGTCATGCACGCATTGAAAAAAGAAATGGTTTGATTGCTTTTCAATGTGTCTATTTTCTTTCCTCGTGAAACATCCTCCTCATAATTTCTAGTTTTTCTCCTCTCCAACTTGGTCATTTAATAGTCAACCAACCGGCAGTATTTATCATGAAATAATATGCAGAGGATCCATCTAAGAAACCAAGAAACATACTTGATGTTGGATGCGGTATTGGTGGCAGCACCAGGTACCTAGCAAGTAAATATGGTTCTCAATGTAAAGGCATCACCCTTAGCCCTTTTGAGGCTGAAAGAGCTCGTGTTCTAACTGCTGCCCAAGGATTAGAAAGCCAGGTTTGTATGAACTCTCCGTGTCACAATTTTGAACGAGTTGCAAGAAGTTATCAATTGTTAAATCACCCTGACCGCTCACTCTTTTTATGCAAGTGCACAATGAGTGAAAATTTTCATTCTTCCATTTCTTAAGGAATGATGACAGAGTGCATACTACTACTACTATGGTTTTGAAAAAATATTGTGAAACTGATAGTAGATGATTATTTCATGTAAAGGACACACGTCTTAGATTTTGAGTATAAAAGATCCTTGTATCGACTTTTGGATATCATGTAGGCCTTGTTGTGAACATTTTGCAGTAGATTTTGTTAAAAAAGCTACTACAATTAACGTTCTTAGCGAATAGTTTGAATCATTATCATTAGTCACAAGTTAGACTAATGATTTTCCCCAATCTTTTAAACCATATAAAGCAAGAGATGCATTTTCATAGAATACTAGATGCTAACCCATGCACATGCACATGTTTATATTACCTGTTTATTTCTATGAGAAAGATAATAGACAATGAATGAAGTTACATATGAACTAAACAAACTGTTCTGAGGAAAGTTAAAGCAAAAATATTTCAACAACAACAACAAACAATTTCAAAGCGTGGAAGAAAAAAAGAAAAGTTTCAGCATTCCTGAGGCTAGCTCGTGAATGCTCCCAAAGCCTCCCCACTTTTGGTTCAAGAAAGCGAAACTGATACTCCAAAGTTTCAAGAATCCTAATTTGTGATAGTTTTGTTTTGATTACCCATCCTGACCTTTACTTTTTATACACTAAAAATGCAAAATTTTTAATTCCTAAATTTTAGCGGATAAAATTATCTCATGATAGAATTGAATTCAAATATGTATTATCAGTAATCTTAGGTAATGATGATAACTCTTGGATTTGGATACACACGTATGTGCATACATGTATACATACATACATACATATACATATATATATATATATATATATGTGTGTGTGTGTACACATATGCACATATACACACGTACGCCTAAAAATATATAAAAGCGGGAGTTGGGTTATGAGTAGTAATTCTTTGTCAAGTGATTATCAAGTAATTTTCAGCAACTTTGATGGCTTTTGTATTTGTTGGTTTTGTTGACTTTTCGGGAACTCCATTTGCATCAGTCTTTGGCAGTTATCAATTGTTGAATCACCCTTGCCGCTCACTCTTTTTATGCAAGTGCACAATGAGTAAAAATTTTCATTCTTCCATTTCTTAAGGAATGATGACAGGGTGCATACTACTACTATGCATACATATGTATGTGTGTACATATACATACATATACATTATATGTGCGTGTGTGTATACATATACATACATACATATATATATACATTACATATATACATACATACATATATATACATACATTATATGTGCATGTGTGTACATATATACATACATATATACATACATTATATACATACATACATTTACATATATATATGTGCGTGTGTGTATACATATACATACATACATACATATACATATATTATATGTGCATGTGTGTATATATATACATACATATATACATACATTACATACATACATACATATATGCATACATTACATATACATATATATGTGCGTATGTGTATACATATACATATATACATATACATACATACATACATATACATATATTATATGTGCATGTGTGTATATACATACATACATACATACATACATATATACATGTACATATACATATACATACATACACACAACATGCACACACATGCACATATACATGCATATATATATATATATACATATATGTGTGTATGTATATAGAATTAATCTTCTATGCACTAACTAATAATTTATACATTATTAGATTTAGATGTTTCCCACACGTGCAACACATAAATTTGAAATTCAAATTCAAATTAATTATTATGCATGTCAGTACAGAGAAGATTAACAATATATTATTGATTATGCCAAGTTTTAAATTCAGATCAAGTCACATTTCAAATAAACTTTGTAGAATGACTCGGAACTTTACTCCAAATTCCAAGTAAAAGCCACCACAATGCTAGAAAGAGAAGTAAGAAAGAAAAAGATGCAAAATCATTATGCAGATATATAGTAGTGCTGCTTTCTTTTCCTAACAGCTGCTAAAACGTACATAGCAGGTTTCCTTTGAAGTGGCAGATGCATTGAATCAGCCATTTGAAGATGGTTCATTCGATTTAATTTGGTGCATTGAATGTGCAGATCACATAAGAGACAAAACAAAGGTTATATTTCTTGTCGCAGCTTCCTTTACAATTACTATTTCTCTTTATTTTTTTTTTGTTTTTATCATTCTTTAAAAATGATTATCTACCCTACTTGTTGAACGTAGGTATCACATAAATGTCAATAATGTAAAATTCTGCTGATGCTATTTTCTTCTTGATGAAGTTTGTTCATGAGTTGAATCGGGTGGCTGCCCCTGGTGCTACTATCATTTTAGTTACTTGGTGTCATAGGGATCTTTCGCCCCTTGAACAAGATTTGCATCCGGATGAGAAAAAGTTACTGACCCAAGTGGTGAGCGGAAGTCGTGTTAAGTGGATTTCTGCTGCTGATTATATGAATTTATTCAAGTCATGCTCTTTTCAGGTATTCAATTGCGTTTACTTTTTGCGGCTCATTTATTCGACCAGAATCATTATTTTTCTTCATCACAAAGTTTTCCTTTTCCCGATTATCTAAGCCTCCTGTTGTTAATTAGGAGATCAAGTATGCAGACTGGTCTCCACACGTTGCTCCACATTATGCAGAAATGAGGAAGATAACGTTGTCATGGAAGGGAATCATGTCGTATGTTAGACATGTTGGTAAGCATTGTGTATTTCACTGGCATATATAGCCAATTCATTACCATTATCTACCTTGTAATTGTATGCTATAATTCTTAACCATTTCTCCATCTTTTCTCAATTTAATTAATAGGATGGAGGCAAATGAGCATCAAGTTTCTGATGATGCCGTCAGTGTTCGACACATTCAAAAATGGTCTGCTTAAGTATTGCATTCTTACGTGCCAGAAGCCTCAGTAGTTCAGTTCCAGTGATGCTTAATGTGCATGCATAAATATCTCTCCACAGTCGATAGTTCCTTGTTTTTTTTCTCAAAGCTAATTTGTACTTGTATTGTTCCTCAAAACGTGAGAATCTTTCTGATTTTGAGATTTACCATTAGAATTTTCTTTTTTTTTTTCTTTGGAAGATCTACTATATTGTGCAAATGCGTTGCACAAGATCTTGATATTTGACATTGGAGTTTCGAATATCAAAACTGATGTCATTTCACCCATAAATTTGTAAGTAGTTTTTAAGTTCTCAGGTAATAGGAGAGTAAGAGGAGCCCTATTTTCCATCACTTTTAAGGACAAAAGAAAGAACTAAAAAAAAAAAAAAAACTGGTCATTGGTCAAAAAGTTTAAAATGAAAAAAAAAAAGAGAAAAACTAATAGTTGGTCTAGTCTCTAGTATGTTCAAAAATGCTTGATTAAACCCATTCGCTGTATACCTGTCATTAGACCTTCTGGCGAATACTTGGTTGCAGTCAAAAGCATAAAAATTTACTATTTCTTCTTTTTTTTTTTTTTGGGGGCTGGGACCACAACTGAGCGCTTTGACTCAACTTGTAATACATGTTATACCGAGAACTAGCAGACTTGGTCCACCTAAAATTGAAATAAAAAGAAAAAATTCCAGTCGAGTTGTCAAACCTGAGGTGGAACTTTTAGTTGCATATTAATCCAAGTTTTTTTACTTTTCTTTTAAGAAAAGCAAATTAGTCTAAGTTGAACTCTCTTAATTAAATGCTTAAATTTGCATGTCTCATTCTTGACAAGTCTCTTAGTGCCTGAAGCAAGTATAACTTTGAGAAAAGTCAAAATTTAGTCTCCAACGGCTGGAGATGAGAAAACCAAATAAAAATGTAGAAAAATTAAGATGCCAAGATAAATGAAAAGAGGCGTACCCACGGCCACGGATGGTACACTGCAGTTTCCAAAAGAGACATCCAATAAAAAGTTTAATTCTAACAATTTGATATCTAAGTGAAAGATGTCTTTCTTTTTCCATACTTGGAATAGTCTCTTTTTTTTTTTTTTTTGAATAATGGCAAACCCCATACATGGGGGAGGGATGTCACCTCTAAATTTTATTAAAAATGTAAATTAGAAAAGAAAGTATTGATTATTCAATACTTGGAATAATCAATACCACGTATAATAGACATACTGAAATTCGTCCGGTTTAGATTGTAATTTTTGGGAAGTTTTATAGAAAAATATAATCGTATTGAGTGTTTCCTAATTGATGAAGGATAGAGTTTTTCTTATGCAGTGGCGGCACCTCTTGATCACATGATTCTGATTATCGATCTCTTTGATTTGGATTCCAATCTTATTTAAATATTTTTTATTCTTTCAGATTATGTCTTTCTTGTGCACTTCAATCTTTGCAATTTAATAATTGTTTCTTAAATTGGATTTTGATTATTTTAGATTGTGTCTTTCTTGTGTCTTTCAATCTTTGCAATTTAATAATTATTTTTGAGATTGGATTTACATGTTTAGTTCTGGAGAGGCCCCTGATCTAGACTCAAGGCCTGACAAGTTGTATTTCTACTCGGTTTTGGGTATTTAATAATTTCATATTTTATTACACCATTGTTTCTTAGATTGGATTTACATATTTAGTTCTAGAGAGGCCCCATGATCTGGATTTGAGACCTGACAAGTTGTATTTCTTCTTGATTTTGGGTATTTATAATTTCATATGTTATTACATCATTTTTTAATTCAACCACATCATATTTCAACTTTTGTCACACTATTTTCCAACTCAATTACATTAAGGGTCTGTTTGTTTGGGCGAAAATGTTTTCTGGAAAACATTTTCCACATTTTCCAATGTTTGGTTGTTAATTAATTTGGGAAAATGATTTCCAATGGAAAAGAACTTACACCTAGAGAAGGAAAATAACTTCCTTGTCTATCATTCTGAAGTTATTTTCCTTTCACACAGCTTTCACCGAAAGATGGAAAATCGCGGCCTCACTCCACCTCCCATTGAGACAATTGAAGACCCACTCCACCACCCAGCTTCCCCCCCTCTCTCTCTCTCTCTCTGGGATATCAAAACACTTATAATTATCTTTTCTTGGCCCCTAGCAATTCCAAACTTGAATAATATTTTGAAGAGTTAAGAACTCTGGTTTCCATATATCAAGAAAACAGAGTAGTGTTACTTTGAGTTCGGTCAACTTTGATTAGTTTTCATGAGGTACTAACTACATAGTGGCAGCGACTTCTGGTATCATGTACCTTTAATTTACTACCTTTAGTTGCCACAGTTCACTTAATTAACGATTATATGCATGCAGTCAATTAATAATTATATTAAATTTTCATTGATGGATCTCGGTAGTGATCATCAATTAAACTTTCAAATTTTCATAAAAGAGACTCTTCTCCCCTTAATGATTTTTTAAAAGGAAGATAAAAAGTCAATTAATTAGTATCATTAATAATTCCATTTAAGAATTCATGGTGTAATATGAATAAATATTTTATAAAAATGATAATATGATTATAATGGATAGAAACTAAAAATAACTTGTAATAAATTGAATGTTTTGAAAATAGAAAACATTTGCAACATATCAACAAACACATCAGAAAATATTTTACTGACAAACCAAACACCGGAAAATAATGAAAAAAGGGAATTTGGAAAATATTTTCACTAAATAACCAAACACTGGAAAAATATGGGGAAGGAAGTGATTTTCCAGGAAAATGACTTCTATCGAAAATATTTTCCTCAATCCAACCAAACGGACCCTAAAAGGCAAACTTGTGAGACCCCATCAGCCCCTGATCCTATTAATATTACACATGCGGATTATATTATAATAAAAGAAAGTTGCCAAATTGGTTTCTTAAATTTTTGGTAAAACTTTTTTTAGTCCATCAAATATAAAAAAGAAAAGCATCCTTTTAGTCCGCGAGCTCATTTTTTGATCGGTTTTCTAGCCAAAAAGTGCGTGCCTTTCTTAGGTACCCACCATTTAAATAGCAAAATGTGAACACAATTTATTTTCTTCCAAAAAAAGCACATGACAATCAGATGACCACCACCTGAATAGGGAATCCAACTTATTATCCACCAAATTCATAATCGAAGAAAGAGTAAACTACAGGTGACCTTTACACTTTCTTGTTCGATTATGGATCTAGTGGATATAATTAAGGTTCCTTTCCTAGAGGAGTGGTTATGTGATTGTCATGTATTTTTTTTTTAAGAGAAACAAATTGTGTTTCAATTTTGCCGTTGAAATTGTGGGAACTAGAGAGATGGTGGACTATTTGGCTTAAAAATTGATCGAAAGTGAGTTTTGGGACTAAAGGGGCACATTTTTTATAATTAATTTGATGTTTATATCAAAACCATACAAATTTACACCAAATGTATTAAAAATTATACAAACTGATTTGAACTAGATAGAAGTTAACTTGCTGTATAAGACAATTTATTATGCACAATACTGGTTTCTGGATATCGATTCTTACATTTCTTCTGAGCTTTGATTTGCATCTTATGTGACGGATACATCGAATTGACTTCATAATTCGTACCGACAGATAATCAATAATGCAACTGGGTGATTCATGAGTTGATAAAGAATTCAGTGTTTCTTACGTGGTAGTTGCACCTCTTGATCACATGATTCTAGCAATAGTTTTGATTATTTCAGATTATGTCTTTCTTGTGCCTTTCAATTTTTACAATTTAATAATTGTTTCTTAGATTAATAACTGTCTTTCTGATGCCATTGTGCTGAATAAACGGAACCAATAATGACATTTTTAAGAGTAAGGTTCCATTTGATAAAACTGAATCTAAATTCTGAAGTCTGAATTCTAAAATCTAAATACTAAAACAATTAATTTGCTGAATTTTAAGCACTGAAAAGAAATATATGAATGTCTGAATTTTAATGTTAAACTATTTATACTGTTTGATAAACATTTATAACTGAATGCTTAATAAATTAAATTTGACAAATTTGCCCTTATGTCTTTTCATCCAAAAAAGAAATAGAACCTATGATTTAATTAGCTAAAAATGTTTGGTATGAAAATGACAATATTTATTTTTAAATCAAATTAATATAAAAGATGAAATATATTATATGAGGAGTATGGAGAAGATGTGAAAATCATTCAAAAGGGAGAAAAAAGAAATAAAAAATCATTAGATAGAGAATATTAGATTGTTTAATTAGATAAAATTTTGAACATAATTAACAAATAAGGGTAGATTTGGTAGATAAGATAAGGTAATTGAAGTATTTCTATTGATTCTTATCAGAATTAAGCATTCAGTTAGGATTTTTGTGCTGAAAAAATTACACATAAGTTCAGCATCACTTAACAAGTTCAGCAAATGGATTTTCATTTATCAAACTCTCAAAACATATGAATGTCTACAAAAATTCAGATTCAACACTTTTTTATGTTATCAAACAGATCCTAAATCATAACTGAGGACAAAATTTTACTTCCTCAAGTTACCAATTCAAATAAAAACATTCAAATTTACCTAGTAGATGTATGCTTTCAACAAAAAAAAAAAAAACTGTATACTTTAATGCAAAAAAAAAAAAAAAACACGTACAACTGCCTTGTTGAGGCTTCACATCATTAATAAGGCTCCAAAAAGTGCGTTTGGATAGTAGATTATTTGGAATATTTTTTGAAAAAAATACTATAATACTTTTCGATGTGATGCATGTGAGATAAAAAAATAATTAAAAAATATATTGATGATACAAGTAAATAAAATTTGGCAAAAATTTACTATCCAAACAAGTATCTATTAATTTATGGGATCTTAATTTGGCCAGGTCACATGAAATCACTACGTTCTCAATTTCAACTATATATTTAGTGAGACTAAGAGTTGGTATAGATTGTAATTTTTAAAAGTTATTATAGAAAAATATATTGTAGTACTTTTTTTAAAGATGTATATTATAATTTTTGAGAGTTTTTATATAAAAAAATATTATAATACTTTTCTTAAAATGTGATGTATGTAAAGTAAAAAGGTAATTAGAATACATAATAAAAAAATTCTCACGAAAATTCACAAAAGTTTTTGGTAAAAAAAGCAATCCAAACATGGCTGATTTGGTGAGCTAGTGTTGGATGCGTCGACACTGGAACTCTATGATTGTCCGTCTACTTACTTTTATAATTAAGGTTTTCTGCTAAAAATAAAATAATGTCTTAGGTACAGCATTGGTTTCTTGAGATTGACTCGGCAGCAACCACATATTTCTTCTGAGCTCTAAGTTGGCTCGCATGTGGTGGGTATTGTTTCCAAATAAAACAATATGTTATGCGCAATAATGGTTTCTGGATATAGATTCTTACATTTCTTCTGAGTTTTGATTTGCCTCTTACATGATGGATACACCCAATTGACCTCATAGTTCATACCTGCAGAAAATAATTAAAGATATAATTGGTGATTCACGTGTGGATAAAGATTTGAGTGTTTTTTCTAATTAATAAAGAATAAAGTGTTTCTTAAGTAATAGCTGCACTCTTGATCACATGATTCTGGTTGTTGATCACTTTGATTTGGATTCTGATCTTATTCAAATACTTTCGATTCTTTGAGATTACATCTTTCTTGTGCATTTCAATCTTTGCAATTTAACAATTTTTTAAAAATGAGATTTACATGTTTAGTTCTAGAGAGGCCCCTGATTTGGATTTGGGGTTGTACTTTACTCGATTTCAGGATGAGTTAGTAATTTCACATATTATTGCACTATATTTCAAATCAATTACAATATTTAAACCTTTGTTATACCAATGTCCAAACCTTACATCAAAGAGCAAACTTGTGGAAAATAAAACTTGTAAAGCCCCTGATCCCATTAATATTACACATGCAGATAATATTATAATAAAGGAAAAATTGTCAAATTGGTCCTTTCTATTTTCGATAATTTTTTTAGCCCATCACAATTAGAATTAGCTAAAATAGTCCCTTAAATATATATATAAAAAAATGCATCCTTTTGGTCACAGAGCTGATTTTTTATTAGTTTTTTGGCCAAAAAGTGCACACCTCTTAGGTGCCCACAATTTTGATGGCAAAATGGGAACACAATTTATTTTCTTCCAAAAAAAAAAAAACCAAGGCACAAGCCAATCATATGACCACCTATTGAATAGAGAATCCTAATTTTTATCCACCAACCTCATAATCAAACATGAAAGAGTAACCTGCAAGTGACCTTTATGCTTTCTTTTTTTTTTTTTTAAATTTAACTTTTTGTTCTTTTATTTGCAAGGCAAATGAAAAAGGAGGGGGGACATGGACCTTACCTCCGAATAACTCCAGGAAGTAAAGAAAAAGCTAGAAAAGAAGGGGATACTATTCCCTTTACATCATTTGCACTTACATTTCCTAATTGAAGGCAAGCCTATTCTATCTAAACGAAACGCCCCACGAGCTCTAATAGGGAGGTCCAAAAGCTGAAGGTACGTTGTATTGAAACCCTGATCACACCCTACGTTTGATAAACAATCAGCAACTTGATTACTTTCCCGAAAGCAATGAGAAATTTCAAGAAAATTAGACAAACTTTAGAAGGTGCTTAACCTCTGTAAGAATACTCCATGGACAATTAGATCTCTTTTTTAGGATGTGAACAAGTACCAAAGAATCCACTTCAATGTGTAAGTTAACATAATCACAAGAAAGACACAACTTAACCCCAAAGAGAAGAGCGCGCGCCTCAGCTTGAATGCTGGTTCCATTCCCAAAAAACGAGGAGAAAGCGAGCAGGAAATTTCCTCCATCATCACGCAAAACCCCACCACCACCTGCCCTCCCTGGGTTACCTCTTGAGCAGCCATCCGTATTAAGTTTAAACACACCCAAAGGTGGCCGACACCACCTTACAATCTTAAATGAAACTGTTTTATAAAGAGAAGAGAGCGCAGAATAAAACTCCATCCACGTTGAGGAAATGAACGGGTGCCTAGGGAATTGCAACCTGAAGAGATATTTCACATCCTCAAAAACAAACTCACAAATAGCAACATGAGAAAGAATTTTCCCTTCGAAACGGGCTAAATTTCTAGACTTCCAAATATTCCAACAAATCAAAGAAGGTATAATAAAATGAACAAATGCAAGGAAACCATTCCTTCATGCGCTATACCACCAACCAGCAATATATGCCCGAACAGAACCACCTAAATTAAGCACGCCTGAAGCAGAGCCAAAGAAATTCCAAACAAATACCGCTACCTGTCCACTACAAAAAACATGATCCAAACACTCAACATTTGCCTGGACATAACAAAAACACTTCGATGGTCCAGAAATACCAAGTTTGCGTATCGTCAAATCCAGGGGTAATCGATTTCGCAACAAGCAAAGAAGAAAAATAGACACCTTTAGAGGAAGTCTTGGATGCCAGATTTTTGTAAACATAAATGACCTTTGCATATGTGGTCGCACCAGGTTAAACGCTGAGCTTAGTGTGACAACTCCTGATTGAGACGGAGCCCAAATCATCAAATCTTCCACCCCGTACTCAAATTGAGGGAGAGAGAGCAGTCGGATCTCGTTGATAATAGATGGAGGGACCCATAATCCCATTAACCGAAAATTCCACCCGCCATCAATTAAAAAATCAGACACCTTATGATCCGAAACACTGCCTAACCGCAAAGCCAAAGGTCCTGAACCTAACCAATTATCGAACCATAAATTAGAGCTCCCAGAATAGACAATGAAAGTTATATGTTGTTTAGCAATTTCCCGCACGTGTAACATCCTATGCCACGTATAAGAGGCCCCTTCCGAGCAAACAACCATACCTGGATAGGCATTGCAGCAATATTTGGCCATCATAAACTTAGCCCAAAGAGACGCATTTTGTCGAACCCTCTACCATAACTTAATGGAAAAGGCATGAAAAACATCATCCAGCAACCTAAAGCCAAGCCCACCCTCCTCTTTTGGAGCACAAAGATCCTTCCAACGAATCCAATGGTATTTTAAACCACCCTCAATTGAACCCCAAAAGAAATTAGCAAACAAACGCTCAAGGGTAGCAAAAACAGATTTTGGAGGTGATACAATAGCCAGCAAATGCAATGGAATCGAGGACAGTACATTTTTAATAAGTATAACCTTACCTCCTGGCGACAACAAACGATTTTCCCAAGAAGTAATCCTAGCAGCCACAGCCGTCACTAAATCCTAGAAGTAGGTCTTCTTACGTCTCCCCACGATTAGAGGACAACCAAGATAGCGAGTAGGAAATTTCTTTGGAGAAAAACCCGTTATGCTCTGAATTGACGCCTTCCTACTCTGGGATAGTTGCGGGTGAACCAAGAAACAACTCTTTGAGGCATTTATCCTCTGCCCCGAAACATTTTCATACTTTTCTAGCGTTTCCATTAACAGCTTGAGGGATACTATTGATGCAATAGAAAAAATAAGAATATCATCTGCATACCCTAGATGACTAACTAGGGGACACCCTTGAGGAACCTTGAAACCATTAAACCGTGGATGCAGCAGAAGTTGATTCAATAGCCGTGACAGAACCTCTGCGCCTACAATAAACAAAGAAGGAGACAAAGGATCCCCTTGACGAAGACCTCGAGAGGATGAGAAAAAACCAAACGGCATCCCATTAATCAAAACAGAAAACCATGGATTAGATATAAGACGCCAAACCATATCAATACACCTTTCGCCAAACCCAAAAGCACGTAACACATTGATCAAAAAAATCCAAGAAACCCTATCATAAGCTTTAGTCATATCCAATTTGAGAGCAACATTCCCTCCCCTATTCTTCTTACCAATACCCATAATAATTTCTTGAGCAAATAAGAAATTATCAGAAATTAACCTCCCATGAACAAATCCACTTTGATTTGGAGAGATAATTTGAGGAAGCAACTGAGACAATCTATCAGCTAGGAGCCGCGAAAATACCTTATTTATAAAATTGCATAAACTAATTGGACGAAACTGAGAAAAATCCTTTGGATTCTTCACCTTGGGAATTAAGACCAGTAGCATAGATGCACATTTTTCGGCAACTCAGCACCACAAAAAAAAAACTAACAACAGCCTTATACAAATCTTGAGCAACTATATCCCAAGCAAAAGTGAAAAACTTTCCAGTATACCCATCAGGACCTGCCGCACTATCACTATCCATATCAGAAACCATCCGCCGCACCTCCTCCATTATAGGAATTTGTTCTAACTTAGCATTATCAGCTGGCTGAATTAATTTTGGGATAATGGCAGATAAATCCCAACAAGATGTAGCCTCGGCTGAAAATAAAGAATGAAAAAACCTGACAGCTTCATGCCCTATATCAGCTTCAGAACATAACCAGTTCCCTCTCTCATCTTGGACTCGGTGAATAACCGATTGTAATCTCCTCTTCTTTACCATTAAATGAAAAAACATAGTATTTTTATCTCCTAAATCTAACCAACAAACCCTTGCTTTTTGCTTCCAGAAGCTTTCTTCCACTAGCAAGCTCTGATGAAACTTCGCCTAGGCTCTTCGTAAGGATTCCTGAGCACCAACCGAGATATTCCCCTCCACACGTTTCTCAGCTACAAACACCTCCTCCTCAGCTCTTTGCACATTATTAAAAATATTACCAAAACAATGATTGTTCCAATGACTATGGGTTTGGTGGATAAGAATTAGGATTCCTAGAGAAGTGATCATGCGATTGTCATCTGTTTTTTTTTTCTTTTTTTCAAGTGAAATGAATGTTCCCATTTTGCCATTGAAATTGTGGGAACCTAAGACACAGTGCGCTTTTTGACATGAAAACTAATCAAAAGTGAGTTCTGAGACCAAATGGGCGCATTTTTATTTAATATCTAAGAGACTATTTTGATTGATTTTGAATGTGAGTGACTGAAACTGTGTTTATTAAAAATATGATGGACTATTTTGACGAACTTCCGTATAATAAAGATTGACCACTTTTTCTAGGAGTTTGGACATTATCCATTTGGAAGTATTACTATTTTGATCCTTTATTGTTATAGTTTTACTCAATTTACACTGTTTAGGTCGTTTCCATGAGGAATATTCTTTCTGGGATCTGCAAGGAAAATCAAGGGAGCTAATGGAGGACTTGTGATGACCCAGAAAATTATTTTTCTCACCTCCCAACTATTTGCATCTCTATTTAAATTAAATTTTT